>NW_025224966.1:1155087-1245864 GCF_014066325.1 Apis laboriosa
TTTTTTTTTTTTTTTTTTTTCCATACGAAATACACGAAATACGATATTTCTACTCTATCATATTTTTTTTTCAATAATAAAATCTTGAATTTGGAAAACGAAAAGGGAGAAAGAATTATTAAGGTGTTTTATAAGTTTCTTTCTTTTTTTTTTTTTTTTCCATACGAAATACACGAAATACGATATTTCTACTCTATCATATTTTTTTTTCAATAATAAAATCTTGAATTTGGAAAACGAAAAGGGAGAAAGAATTATTAGGGTGTTTTATAAGTTTCTTTCTTTTNTTTTTTTTTTTTTTTTTTTTTTCCATACGAAATACACGATATTTCTGCTCTATCATATTTTTATATCTCTCGAGGAGTCTTATTTTCAAAATTCCCTCTTTTCAAAATTATTTTGCTTATTCGCAAAATATTCCTCGATGCAACGTTTTGCATTGTCGTTCTTCGGAGTTGGAATTTATAATTTATCCATCAAATGAGGAAAGATTATAAAGAATTATATTTTGAGACGTAATCTTGTACCCGATTCACGTAATAAAATCTTGAATTTGGAAAACGAAAAGGGAGAAAGAATTATTAGGGTGGTTTATAAGTTCCTTTCTTTTTTTTTTTTTTTTTTTTTTTCCATATGAAATACACGATATTTCTGCTCTATCATATTTTTACATCTCTCGAGGAGCCTCATTGTTCCCTCTTTCCAAAATTTTTGAAGGCAAAATATTCCTCGATTTGCACTGTTGTTCTTTGGGGTTGGAATTTATAATTTATCCATGAAATGAGGAAAGATTATAGAAAACGATATTTTGAGATGTAATCTTGTACCGATGCATGTCATAAAATCTTGAATTTGGAAAATGAAAAGGGAGAAAGAATTATTAGGGTATCTCATAATTTTCTTGATATTCTTACATCCCTCGAGAAGCTCCTCGATGCAACGTTTTGCATTGTCGTTTTTCGAATTTATAATTTACCCACAAAATGGGAAAAGATTATAGAGAATAATATTTTGAAACGGTAATCTTGGACCTGATTTATTAGGGAAAAAAATTATTATAAGGGAAAAAAAATTATTAGGTGTCTTTTTCCCATACGAAATGAATATACAATATTTCTGCTAATTGTTGGCTTACTCGCAAAAATATTCCTCGAGGTGCATTTTTATTTCGCTCAAGGAACCGTTTATCATGGAGAGAATTTTTTAACGACAGGAACAAATAATCAAATTCAGTCTCAATCAAACTGTAACAACTTTTTTCTTACAATCACTGCAACGTGCGGTTTTGCATTGTCTCAGTTCGCCAATTCTGGCTGTTTTTCCGCAATGGCGGCTCTCAATTCATCAAGATCGCAATATTTTATAGAATTGATGGATTCATCTTGAGGAAGGAACTCATAGTAAACTATATCTTTCCAATCCCACCAAATGGACTAAAGAATATTATTTATTTATATATTATTTATTTACTTCGCTCACGAATTGTTTATCACAGAGAGAATTTTTCAACGACAGGAACAAGTATAGTAGTCGGAGTATAGAGCGACATCTGAATTTTATTCGATAATGAAATCCTCCTTCGAAGACAGTTGAATCCTTCTGAATCTATTTAATCCTTAAATCAAATGCATTTTCGATCCATATTTTGGTACAAAATCCAAGTCTCCAGTGACAAGCCTTTTTAAGAAACGATCTCCTCTTTCATGTCGCTGGAGAAGCAAATCGCACGTAGAGACACGATTCCGTCAATAACTGTGGAAACCTTACATCGATCGATATATCCTATCCTGATCTATTGTTTTCCTGGAAATGTTAGTAGCATCCGCTATCTCGCGGATTTTTAGCGAGATAGCCTTGACAAGATCCGTGTATCCTTCACCTTTCGAGTCAAAATTGCCAGCTCTAAATTCCTTAAACCAATCATGGATGTAATAATAAAATCGTAGCCACCATTCTCTAAACGGTACAAATCTAATCTGCAGTATCATTTTTTAAAGCAACTAAGCATTAACATGTTGCAAATGCTTCCTTTGACTATTCATATTGAACGGTGTAGAAAAATGTCTTAACACGTTGAACGCGTTCCAATGAAATCTTCAGACCACGCGCGCCACTGTACCAAGCATACTCTGCTAGGTATTCACATCTATATTTTGTTAATGCGAGTCGTTGGTGATATAATAATAAGCAAAAATAATCTTCCGCATCATTTGTTTTTATTACATTGCTGAGGTCCTCACCAGTGTACATGAACAACTCTTCGAACGTTTGATCGAGTAACGAGTGGTATAATTGTTAAAAATTTCTGCCCTGATTCGTTCCAATGTCGAAAAGAAGAATGGAAGAGTTATGTCTTAGCGAATCATATAACGGTCAACGATTTTTCATCCAAATTGTCCCGACCGACTTCAATTTTGTACAGAATATTAATCTTTTTTAAAGGATAAATATAAATTATTCCATAATATATAATTCGTAAATCTTGAATTCTATTTATATAATCCATTAAATATAGAATTTGAGGAATTGGAATTTTAATTTTATCGATATCAATAGCAGCAGCATTTATAGATTTATGTTCTTCTCGAGGTCAAATATCATATTAATTTTCATTCTAAATAATTTTAATAAACCATTTTTGTATTACTTTTATAACAATTCAAATAGTTTTATTACGTACTGTGGAACATCCTTCGTAAGTAGTCAAATAAGTGTCACTCGTGCTCGACGAGAACTTTTCCTGTCACTGAATATGGACGAATATGGCGACAGCCAATCGCGTTTGAAAGAGCTCTGGGACGACTAAAAACCGATGCTACAAACAACTAACAGATAAGCACACACACTCGTATAAAAATAGCCAGTTAAAATTATTCCTAGTGCGAAAGAAACTTATGGGACATCCTAATATAATTTTCTCCCATATCTCTTTATTATTCTATTGCTCATTTTTTTGTCCACACAAGGTTGTATCGAAAAATGCAATGCCGTGGTCGAAGCGGATCCTGATTCGTCGGCCCCGTTCAAAGAGAAAATGGACGCGTTCTTTCGGGAGGCGAGAACAGAACTGGCCAACGAGCAGCAGGCACTGCTCGAGGCTAGGGGAAAATTCAAGGCTGTGATGCAATTCTACCAATACAAGCCCAAAGGGACGAATCTCGACGCGGCCGATCCAAACGCGTTCTTTTCCCTTTGGCTAGGTTTCTGCCAGGATTTCAAGGTAATTTCGAAGATTCTAACCTATTCTCCATTTGTTAAGCGTCCCGTTTACAGGATATTTGGAAGAAGGAGCAGCAACGAATAAAGAAGGAACGGATGGAGGAGATGAAAAAGAAGTACGAGAACAAGACGAAGGTGGAGAAGTTGAAATTGAGTGCAACAGGGTTGAAAGCACGGCTTCAAAAATTATCGCGAAAGTAGAAAAGGAAAAGAAAGAAAAATATATATATATATATATATGCGTGGGTGATTGAAATCGACAACGCGATTTCAATTTAATCGGAGCGGTGTTCGAGCGAGGATTGGTCGGTATACCACGCTACGCTACACATATACCGGTTGTGTATGGTAATACGAGGACAGTTTCTTTGGATCGATCGTCCGTTCCGTTCGATCCGTCCTATTATTATTATTATATTATTATTATTATATTTATATTATTATTATTAATATATTATTATTATTATTATTATTATTATTATTATTATTATTATTATTATTATTATTATTCTACGGCACTAAAGTTTCATCGAATTCGAATCGAATAACGATTATTGATTACTGATAGATAAGAATCGATACGAGAGAATCTGAATTGTAATATTGTAAATAAGGCTTGTTGTTAAGTTTGCGTATATAATTTGTTATAATTTGTAAATACGATTGTTCCGCGAGTGAAATAATATTCGGATAATTATAATAAACGTTACTTTTTACATGAATTACTCCTCGTTTCTTCTTTTTCCCTCCCCGCTCGAACCGTATATTCTCGGATAGAAAAAGAAGGAAATGGAAGTGGAAAATGATCTTTCGTCGTTCTTTTCATTTTTTTCGTATTATTTTTTTTTTTTTGTTTTTTTTTGTTTTTTGGTGTCAAATGCGTGTGCGTTTTGCGTATATTTTTTTTTTTCCACTGCAATTAGTAATAGCGACGATACAGAACCTTCAAGTAAAGCGGAAAACAGAGATTAAACATTTAAGAATAGTTAATAGATTAATCGCATCATTCGTTCGTTCGTTCGTTACTCGAATCGTGCTTTCTCTTTCTCTCTCTCTCTCTCTCTCGCGCGCGCGTTCTAAAATGTAAAAAAAAGAGGAAGAAAAAGGGATGGAGGAAGGGAGAAAACGCTAGGAAATTTGCAAAATAGATTTACACCGTTTGTAAAGCCCGACAAGACTGGTTGCTTGGAACTGGTTTCTCTTCTTTTTCCACCGGACATCGAAACACAGGTTATGTTCGTACATTATTTCGTTCGCTCGGCCGATAACAACTTGGTTCAAGGGCCCTTTCGGTTCATCCGTTGGTCGGCTCACTTCGGTAAGGCAGGTACGATTTCGCGCAAAAGCGGTTTTACGGCGACAGACTTAAGGCAATCGTGTTGCGTGTAAATAGTAGCGTTAAATTCGTCTTTTTCTTTCTTTTTTTTTTTTTTTTCTCTTTTTTTCTTTTTCTCTTTTAGGAAATTGTCTTACTCGCGGAGTGGAGTTCCCGGCGCGATACCGACTCGGAGGAGGATCGAGCATTATTTACACGATGCTTATTTCTTCGTCTCTCTCTCTTACTCTCACTCTCTCTTGATATCGATCGTGCTCTCTTCCGTAGGGGCCCTTTTTTCTTCTTCTCTATCGTAAAGTGAAAAAACGAGAGACGGAGCGGTGATTAACGAATGGTAATTAGAAAGAAAGAAAAAAAACGGAAAACAAAAATAGAGAAACACAACGTGGAAAAGAAACGTGGAAGAGGAAAAAAAGAAAGAATCGATCGAATCGACGAAGTCGGCGATCTCGTGATTCGTGAATACGCATTACACCCGCGAACATGAAACGCTCGTTTCTTCGATTGTGTTACGACCGGTAAAAACCTAGTAGTAGTAGTAATAGTAGTAGTAGTAGTAGTAGTAGCAGTAGTAATAGTAGTAGTAATAATAGTAGTAGTAATAATCCCTATGGATAACGTAAAATTACAATTACAATTAATCGTTACGAGCTAATTCTTTCGGTAAAGAAAAACTTATTTACGAAATAATGTTAAATTCATTTCGGTCATCGTCGTCGTCGTCATAATATTCGCGGAGCGAACGTCTCCCCCTCGTACGTATCGATTTATTTACGTACATTATACGGACGTTCGCGGTTATCGCGATCAATTATTCCCTTTTTTTTTCGGATCGCGCGCTCACTCTCTCTCTCTCTCTCTCTCTCTCTCACTCTCATTCGAACGCGCGTCCATTCATCGTCGTCATCGTAATCGTCATTTCCTCTATACTTTTTTTCTTTTTTACAAAATATCTCATCAATTGTGTTATATAAGCTCTTTTTTATACTCGATTCGGGGCGTATACCCGAGAGGGGCAGCCTCTTCCTCCTCCTTCTTCTCATCCTTCTCCTTAATCGTTAATTCGTTAATTTGTTCGTTCGAGGCTGGGAAGGGAAAAGAGAGAAGCTTGGCAACGCTTGGCAACGCTTGGCAACGATTGGCAACGAGGGATAGCAAGCAACAAACCAACCTCTCTCGGGCGACCCCTCTCGTTCGAAGAGTCATTATTTTTTTTTTTTCTTTTTATGCTTCTTTTCCTTTTTATATATTATTTATATATATATCATTAGAATATCCTAATAAATAGCGCTCTCGCAGGCGCGCGCGATTTTTGATCTTTCGATTTAATATTCTCGATCCTCGAAGCATAACCGGCCGCCGTTTATTGCCTATTTTTTTTTTTTTTTTTTTTTTTTATCTCGAGCTGCTGTGACGACTACTATAAACGGAAGGGCGCGCGTTGATCGACCGGGGTCGGTTTTCCTTTTCGATGGGAGGCGGGTGTCGTCGTCGTTGTCGTTGTCGTCGTCGAGACGGATGTGTCCGATGCACCGGAAGGCTTCCTGGACAGCTTCAACGATGGAGGCAGTGGCGTGCTCGATCCACTGGACGGTGTCCTCGTTCTAAAGGGATGGGGTAAAAAGATCAAAGGCTGGGATCAGCGTTTCGAAATGTAATAAATTAAACGGATTTAGAATCAAGATTACGATCTTTTTTCTTTTTACTTTTTTTTTTTTTTTTAATTATCATATATCGCGGTCGAACATCCCTTCCCCCCCCTCCCTTCGACTTTATTGGCCCGGTTCGTCTCACAATGTACGCGCGATCGCGACAAAGATCCACAATTTATGTATCGTAATAATAATAATAATAATAACGATAATAATAATAATAATAATGATGATAATAATAATGATAATGATAATGATAATAATAATAATGATGATAATGATAATAATGATAATGATAATAATAATAATAATAATAATGATAAGGATGGAATCAAAAACCGAAACGATGATTACCTAGCTTGCTTAACGGCCGACGAGGTGTTAGTGGCTGAATTTGTACACATCGAGCTGCTCCTACGGTGTTAGAAAAAAAAAACAAACACGACATTGGATTATATAACACGACATTTGATGGTGGAAGGAAGCGGTTAATACGCGGCCGTTTAAAAAATAAAATGTGTGCGCGCGTGTGTGTGTAATAAGCTTGTAGCTGTGAAACCAAGAAAAAAAAAAAAAACGCGGGAAAATCGAAGGCGAACGCATCGATGCCGATACGTTCACGATCGATCGCAACGTGGTTTTTGGTTTTTTTAAAAATTCGTAATCTACGAATTGCTACGTTCTAAACGGAAGGGAAATAATAAATAAGAGCGAGAAGAAAAACGAATACACGCTTGTGGTTTGCGCATGCAAACGGACACACGGACAACACACAACGCAAAGAGGTGCAAAGAGAAAAGAAAAGAAGAGAAAAGAAAAGAAAAGAAGAGAAGAGAAAAGAAGAGAAGAGAAGAGTGTTAAAAGTGGGGGGAGAAAAGTTGGGTCCATACCCGGTAGAATCGGTAGAAACAGTCGAGTGGTTGCTTTGCGTAGAATGAGTGGAAATATTGCTGGTCGTCGATTGTGGGGATTTAATATCCGTGCCCACGTACACGGGGATCCTCGAGCGGCTAAACATCACCCATCACCATCCAATTAATCAGTGTTTTGTTAATCGATTCGAATCGTGGCGCGGATTCTTTCTAACGCGCGTCCCTTTCGTTAATAATAATAATAAACCGATATTCTTCTTTTTGACGAGAAGAAGAGAAAAAAAAATAAAGAAAAGGAGAAAGAAAGGAAAAACGAGAAAAATTAATTCACCTTCACCATTGCCGCGAGCATTGAAACACCGAAATCAGGCGTTTTCCAACCCCTCTTTTAAAAGAAATTTTACCAAGAGTTTTGTATCTACGATTATTCGTCGTTGTTAGGATTGGAAAGCACCTGGGCTTAAGATGAATTTCGAAAGAATGAAATTGGTTAGATGATGGACTAAACTCGCCGCGAGCGAGAAGCTTAAAGCCAAATCCCCCGCCAATTTTACCCCTCGTCAATTTCGATAATTCGTTAATTCAGTTTACCTGATCGGTGTGCCGACACCAGTCAGGGTTGGAATGCTCGAAGCTCTATGGATCGTGCCAAACCTAAAAAAATGTTATTAACCAAATTTATGTTAATTGTCGTTATTTAACCGACACGTGAGAACCAGATGGTTAATCAGGCGTGGTTCTAAGATTCTAAAAATGAATAAATAAAATGTATATATATATGTATATATCTTCCTCGCGAGTTTCGTTCGAAAAAGAGGAAAAAGTAGAGGAAGAAGAAAAAAAAAGATAAAGAAATAAAAAAAGAAAAAGAAAATAAACAAAGGATGATCAAAAATGCCGGGGAAACGAAATATTTCATCTCATCAGCACACGGGAGGGACAATCGTCGATCCGATTCCAAGGATCATCCATGGATAATTACGAAAATGCAATGTTTAAGTTAATACGTACGATCGTGGTTGATGCTCCGTTTGTATCTTATGATCGAACCGATGCGATAAAAAAATCAACTTTTCTCTCTTTTACTTTTGGACAAGATGCGAGTTAGTCGTACGCAGATAATCTCAATGAAAAAAATTTTTTTTTTCTCGGATGTATACGCACACGTAAGAGAGTGCTATTTAGAAATTAAAGCGTTACAGTTACCTGGATGGGACACCACTCGCGGGGCTAACAAGCCCTGTGGGTGTTCGGGGCCGCGAACTCGACCCGTTCACAGGCGTTCCAAGCCGTTTCCCTGAAACGCTATTGTGCCTGCTAGACGTAGGAGTATTTCCCGTCGTGCTCACCGCCGTTCTTCGCGGAATACGGCTCACGTTCGTCGACTCGTCTTTGAAAAAGAAAAAACATATTTATAGAAATAATTCGCGGTTCTTTTTCTTTTTGTTCGGTCGAACTCGAGACGATTTAAGTTAACTTTGTGATTTAAGTTCAGTGGAGCGTGCTATATACAACGAGAATATCGATCGAGCCATTTCACGGTTTGGCCGTTCGTCGCTTATAATGTTTTCGTAGAATTGTTATCGCTATTTGAAACATCTAGCGAATTATTTTTCGCGATGTTAGCAGAACTTTCATCAACAACGCTTAATATTCTTTTTCTACGATTTTTAAGGGTACCTTTCTAATATTCTAATAATTTTAACACATTGTGTACGTCTGCTTGCTTAACAAGCTTCCAGGGTTCGCATATTTTTAAGTGCTACAAAAAAAAGTATACCACGCATATATACACTTTTTAACTCACGTTTATAAAGTATTCTTAAATATTATTATATATTTCTTATACATCTATTATGTAGAATTTTTTAAGTATTATTTATTATATAAATAAATCGATTAATTATTATTTGTTTTACAAATAATGCTTCAGAATATGATATCCGATGAAGCATTCTCCTTTGTGCAATGGTTTCGCTCTTTTTTCCATTCGACGAACAGACTTTACATTTTTGTCGGGAATTTCTTCTTGTCTTTTTCTATTATTGCTTCGAGTTTTTTTTAATTCCTCGAGTCGTCGAATGAGTCGAAAAAATGTTAAAATGAGATATCTCGTGACCCAATGTACGCAATGTGTTAGTATTTTTCAAGAAAATATACCTGCAGCTCAAAATATGGCGAAAAGAAAATTGATAAGCGTTTATCGCGTATGGCCAGATCGTCGTACCACGTCTCTCACGATATTATAGGATTAAAGAATTAAAGTGATTTCACAAATTAATATAAATTAACGTAAATAAACAAATTTTACATCTTGATATCTTACGTATCAAATTTTTGCTTCGTAATTTTCTATATATACGTAAATTTATTCTAAAGTAATCAAACGTAAATAAATAATATAAATCGTTACCGTATCGATTCTTCGGGGATGGAATTTATAATTTCCTCATCAAATGGGGAAAGGTTATAGAGAATATTTTGAAATCTGTAATCTTCTACCCGATTTACGTAATAAAATCTTGAATTTGGAAAAACAAAAAGAACTTATTCGTGCGCCTAATATATTTTCACTTATAAAGTTACATCAAAATAATTCAATCCAATAAAATTGAAAGCTAAAATACAACAAAGACTCCCGTATTCGAACTAATAGAGAGACAAAAGTGACCGAATAGCGGAATTTTGGTATAATAATAGAACAATTACTTTCTTTTGCATTAAACTTATTCAACTAGAAATGAATCAAAATTGATAGTTTCTCTCAATATTTAAGGATCCGCCAAGTCGCATAAATTTTTTATCGTAAGCAGCTGCAACCTAAAATTAATTTCGTTCCACTTTCACCACTTTCAACATCTTTAATCATTTTCTATTTCTCTTATAGTCAAAACTACACGTATGGCAATATATATATATAGTGAATCAACGCATCGATCCAAGGATAGTCAAAGAATATAATTCACTGATCGTTGAAATCGCTTACCGGTGCTGTCCAACGACTGAGTGGATCCATATCGACTCGGTGGCTTGCTTCCCTGTCGGGACGCCGGTCTACTTCCGGGTCTGCTGGTTGGTCTGGATGCTGGTCTCGAAGCCGGTCTCGAGGACGGTCGACTACCTCCTATACAAACAAATTTACCAATATAAGAATTCACGATTTACTTCTCGATATTATTAACCCTTTGCATTCCAGGCCTGTTTCGCTCGATCGAACCAACAATTCCGGACTCGGACCCGCGCGTTTGGCGCGTTTGGTGGAATTTCTTACAGCTAATTTATAATAATTTCACGCACAAATTAACGCATTAAATTTTTATATTTTAATATTTTATGTACCTTTAAATATAAAAAAACAAAATTAATAATATACGAATATATATGAAATATATTATAATATAAATGAATAATAATTTTGTCATTCAATAACGAAAAATCAAACTCATCTTCGCTTAAACTAATTTCATTATCGTATTCCATGCTTACAAATCTCAAAAATTTTGAAAATAATATTTCTATTCCCACGATCGAAGATGTCACGATCACGGTTTAATTCGAGATAAAAAATCTAGCCATTTAACAATATATTATTCTACACCTCATAAGATTATACGTAAAGAACTTAGGAATGCGATTATGAAGCGATATTCCAAAAAAATTAAACATAAATAAATATCGTCGGCGATCAAGTTGCCGCAACGATCCCAATGATGACCGAGAGTCAAAGGGTGGAGAGCAAAGGGTTAAGAAATAAATGATGTTTAGAATATAGAAATATTATTAAGAAATATGGTTTACCAGGTGTGATTGTGCTTCTGTACGGTGTACTCGATTTCCTTGCCGAGGCAATCTTGAAGGAACTCTCGTTGTCGCTCAGGCTGTCCGGCGTGCCGGCGCTGAGCGAGGAGCGGGATGCCCGCGATTGTCCCATTGGAACGCTTCGCGCGCTTCGCTCCCTCACCTACGCGACATAAAATCGAGCTCTGGTAAACGAACACGGTGGATGACGACGATGGCAACGAAGACGAAGACGACGATGATGATGATGATGCGTTCTACTTCAGAGGAGGCAGAGTAGTGACGCAAATGGATAGAGAAAGAGAGAGAGAGAGAGAGAAGAGAGTGGTGTTAGTTGAAACGTTGACGTCGAATCGCGAGGCGGAAGGAAATATTCGATCGATTTCGTTTTGTCGCCGAGACGAAGGAATTTTGCACGCTCGAGAGCCGATTCTCAATTCGTGGTTCGAATAATATGTATTTTAACCGCATTGAGAAAATTTTCAAATGTATAGGAAATAATTGTTTCGATTGTTTCGATTGTTTCGATTGCTTGAATTAATTCTATCTTTTAAAGAGTTTTACAGATCAGAGAAAATATTCTGCGAATTTTTTTAAAAAGTATTTAAATCTCGAAATTTTGTAATATAACATCTCGAAAAATTCGTCTATTTTGATTTAAATCATTATAAAATTATCGATAAATTTTTTGTAAATCAAACGATTCCACAATCGTTCCATATAACGCATGAAAAGTAGAAATTTTTACTTTTTTTTTACCGCCATATTTGATTCGCAAAACTCGTCATCTAGCGGATACTTCAATCTAGTCACTGATGGATTAATTTTAAGTTATCTTGTATTATGATATATATATTTCCATAGTTATTCAATCCATTATATTTTAAAGAAATAAGGAATAATAATATTCCTAATTTTATTATGAGGCAACTCGAGCGATTCATTGTTGGATTTCAATCTAACCGAATCAATAAGAGCGCAATATTGATCTGCGAACACGTTCTTTATCTCTTTATTTCTTTACTGCATGAAGCGTGTAAAATTATTTTATCTGTAATCACACTTGTCATCGCGAAATCATCTCGACTGAAAGAATATCGTCGAGCGCAAAGAATTAATTAAAAAAAAAAAAAATCGTTCCTTCAGCGTCGCGTGGATTCCGCGTCGTATCCTTTGCAGGAAGAATAATCCTTTGCGGCGAAAATCTTTTTCTTTTTCTTTTTTTTCCATTTCCTGCTCGGTCGTTCGTTTACAACCTTTCAACGCCACCGTGAATTTTTCATCAATTTAGAAACCGATCGATCTATCGAAGGAAAGAGTGTACAGAGAGAAAGACAGATAGAAAGAGAGAGAGAGAGAAAGAGAAAAAAACGAAAAAAAAAAAAGATCACGGATGAACAGATTGTTCGACGCAGAGAATAAATATTCTTACACCGTTTAACCGAGGATGGAGAGAAAGACAGAGAGAGGTAGAGAGAGAGAGAGAAAAAAAGAGATGCATGCAAACTTACCAGAGGAAGTTGGGACAGATATAGTAGCTTATGGTGATTCGAAGTATCTCCGATCAACGCCACTATGCACGCACCAATAATACAGCAATACAGGAGAGATCGTTATGCACAATATCGAGTAATTTTCTTACAGTTCACCCGTACACACTAATCCGCGAATACGCGCGAAAACTATTTATATATATATATATCATATCGTTTCTCTAACGTTCGGCACTCCCGACCTTCGATCCAGGGAACAACGAATCGAATATTGTGATAAATCGTAGACAGAATCGTGGACTAACTCGAAATCGATAATGAAAGAAAAATTTCCAGGAGGAAGCATCCCGTCGAACAAGTCGAGGATACCGATCGTTTTTTGGATTGTAACGGTTGCTCGTCCTTCGATAGAAGGGGGAGAGAGGGGATAGGAGTTGTTCGAGAGGCATCATCCAACGGTAGATAAATAAATTCGAGAAGAAGTGACGGCAAAATCAGACGTGGACGAGCGCGTGGATGAAAACGAGAAACAAAAGAAAGAGAGAGAGAGAGAGAGAGAGAAAAAAAGAGATCGAATCCCCTTCCCCCCGTGCGAATTATTCGAATCGCAACGAAAATTATTTTTCTATCGCGTTCGAAAGACAGAGCATGCGCATTTTCGAGTACAGACACGCGCTTCTATACACGTCTCGCGTGTATAGAAACGGAACGAAAAGAGACTAAACTACACCAATTCTAACGCATGCATGATTTCTCCGAGTTTTTAAAGCTTTGATGGTATGAGCCGAGGGGTGGGGGGTGAGGGGGGCGGGCTAAATGACGCTCTTCGTCGCGATAATCGCGAACGTGTCACGGTAACGGTGCGACGGCGCATAACTCGAAGGTAAAGAGAGAGAAAGACAGAAAAAAAAAAAAGGTACGAGATGTGAACGGGCGTTGAGATCGTGAACAACGTTTCCATTGGTCGTGATACAATGCAAAGGGAAGGGGTACACACGTGACAAGCGCACAACTTTAGAGAGAGAGAGAATGAATGAGAGAGAGAAAATCACCCAAGAACTAACTAAAAAAAAAAAAAAAAAGGAAGGAAAGATATAATATAACGAAGAAGAGAAAAGAAAATTGATGATGATGGAAAGAATAAACTAAAAAAAAAAAAATGGTTAATACAACGGTATCGATACAAACACGCGTATCACATCACACCATCGACAGCAGAAATTAAAAGAGTAGACAGAGTTTTTTTTCTTTTTTTCTTATTTACCCAATGATAAGAGGGGGCGTGCATGTGGAGGGGATACGAGCACGGGAGGTCCTCCTTTTGCCTCAAACTCTCAAAAATCGGCGTCAGCTGGCTCATAAACTCCTCCGCTACACCATAAACGAAAAGTTTAGGAATACACCGATCTTATTGTTGCGAGATTACCGTTTTTTTTTTTTTTTTTTTTTTTTACGTTTCTTCTTTTTCTTTCTTTTTTTTTTTTTTTTTGATCCAAGATCGAACGAACGTACGAAGCTTTCGATCTTCCCGATCGAATGTTCGATCGAAAGCTCCATCAACGTTCTATTCTATCAATATCGAATAACAAAATTGTCCAAAAATGGACGACGGCTACGATCTTTCGAGCCGTCGGATTCAACGTACAACAGAATATAATAGAAAAATAAATTTAAAAAAAAAAAATAGAGGGAAACAAACGATAAAAAGTACACACACATATATATATAAAAAAGGAGAGAGAGAGAAAAAAAAAAAGAAGAAATAGAATCTCGTGAAATCGCATCTCCTGAGGTGAGCTACTCTGTAATTCCCTCGGGCGGTACGAAACTCCCGCCGGAAGGGATTCGATTTCCGATTCGTTGCACGACCCGTTGAATCCCGAAACATGAATTTCGAAGGCGCATTCATCGCAGCGTGGCTGCTAGTGGGGTCACAGTTGGAGGACATTCGGCGGAAAACTGAAAACCCAAAAGGGATCTCTTCGGAATGGATCCAAAATGATAAACGGAAGAGGAAGGGGAGAGAAGAGAGGGAGAATGATCGAAAGCGCACTACCTCGAAGGTGCATTGGCAGGGCTGTATAATATATACATAGTATGTATGTATATATATATATGTATATATATAAAGGTAGCTCTAGGTGCGGCGATTGCTACCGTATCGAAAGCATGGCATGCTCGCATGCGAAGATTGAAAAAAAAAATACGAGAAATAAAAAAATTACAAAATAAAAAAATACGAATCAGGATCGGAAAAACAAAATAATCCTTGATTTCCTTCAGGGTCAGATCAGGCGGTTACTTACCTTAGTACGACTGTCGAGATTGAACTAGCCGAAAGACCAGAGAGAGAGAGAGAGAGAGAGAGAGAGAGAGAGAGAGAGAGAGAGAGAGAGAGAGAGAGAGAGAGAGAAAAGGATCGGGCGAAGCGAAGAAAAGTCAGAGAGAGAGAAAGAGAGAGAAAGAGAGAGAGAGAGAGAGAGACGAAAGGATGCGTGCGATCGATATCGAGAACCAAGAAAACAACGTGATTCTCTCGTGGTGCATCGATCGGCTTTCCGGCGGCTGAACGGATCAACGAACGATCCAATATTTGTGTTTATATTTTCCTCGAATCGACCTTGGCGTGACTCGAGACACGCGACACGATGGACAGAAAGAGAGTTTTCAGAACGAAGCCTCGTTCACGCGTATAAAACTGTCGATCGAATCAACGTCTATCTTATCTTAATTGTAAAATAAAAATAAAAAAATTCGTACGTGAAAGAGGCCTCCAAGTTTTCTCCCTAGGATCGATCCCCTAATCTCGTATTACGTACAACGAGAGATTCGCAGCACTCTTTTGGAATCTCGATAATACGATAAATACGATAAATCGTATAAGATCGATCGAAGGGAGGGAGAAGAATGGTGACACACACATTCGTTACCTTGGTGATGGGTCCGGCACTCGCGGATGAGATATGGGTACGCTGCAACGTGGAGGTAGGGCTCGGCTTCGATCTGAACGCCGTCATTGTCTGGCTGACCCCGTCCGCCAATATGAATTGCTCTCGCAGCTCGATATTCGTTCTTCCCTTGGCTACAGTGTGTTGCGTGCACGCAAGTTAGAAGGAAAGCCGTTACGGGACATGTATTGCGGGGTGGCGAAATAATAAGGGCGGGGGGCGGAGAGCGGGCGCATGGGCAAAGTAATGTTTTTTATATATGTATATATATATAAACAAAGAGAGAGAAAGAAAAAGAGAGAGACAGAGAGAGCAACGAGCGTAGAATAAAAAAAGAATGATATGATACAGAGAGCGTGTAATTAATGGATAACCGAGAGAAATAGCAGAGGAAACATAGTGTAAATCAGAGAGATACACGAATATGTAAAGCGATCAGAGAATATGTAAGAGCGGCGTTATATATCGAATATAATCATGCGCGTTATCAATAGCGTTGGATCAAAGAATTTAACAATCGAGTTTTATCGTAGTAAGGTGTTGTGTTATCGTGCAAACAGAAAATCGAAGTAGAAAGAAAGAGAGAGAAAGAGAGAGAGAGAGAGAGAGAGAGAGAGAGTAGAGAATGGTATCATTATACAGTAGCAAAAGGTTAAATAGTTGTAGCGATTAACGGAGAGGCAATGATAGCAGCGCACGCGGTATGTCATGTGCGAGTGTACAATGGAACAAAAAAAGAAAAAAAAGTACAGTGTTGTATTATATTCCGATGATAGAGAGAGATGGATAATTAAGAGGTAAGTAAAATCGCGGTATAATAAATGTCGAAGAATATTTTCTTTTCTTTAAAAAAACCGTTTTCATTTCATTCGGATCGATCCAACTATGGTTCCCCTTATATAGCAGCTATTCTCGTGATGTGAAAAATGATCCGTCAGATGGCATGCGAATCGCGACGACGTCGAAAGTCAACTATTCGTCTCGTTTGAAAACCCGTGACAAACTCTCGTCCATTTCTATTAATATTTTCCGATTAATATAATGAGAGTCGAGTTTCGACGACGTCGTTTAAGTAAGAGATTGAACGAAATGTCTCGTTACACGCGAGTAAAAAAGAAAATCGACACGACAGTCATGAAATGGATCTCGTTCATCTTTTGCCGTGTGATGAAAGGAGGAAAATGACTCGTGAAAGGTTAGACGATACTATTTTAATCGATCGATTAATTGTCAAAGTAAAAATCTACGCGAGCTCCTTTTTTCAAAAGATTCTCTGTTAGAAACTGACTCGAAACAACTTGCATGCCAATATTTAATTAATACACACGCGAAAACAAACTAACAGATACACAAGAAGAAACTTGGAACTCGTTGCGGGAAAGCAAACGTATGTAACACATGTACAAAAAAATACACGTACCATGCAGGATATAACGTTCATTTCGTGGCCAGTACGAGATAACGAGATAGAAACTTTTACGAAAATTTTTCGCAATTTGTTTTTTCACGAAAAAAGAAGAGAGAGAGGGAGGGAGAGAGAGAGAGAGAGAGAGAGAGAGAGAGAGAGAGAGAAAGATACAACGCACGGGCCACGAATTGCAATTATTCCCATATAAAAAGATTCTCACCGAGCGGACACCAACCCTCGTGTTGTTCCGGTTTGTTAGGGTCCGGTATCGGCATTAGAAAAACTTGACGAGTTAATTACGATTTGAGGACTTGAACTGGTCCATTTATTAATTTATTTAATATAAAAAAATATTACGAAGGCATGCAATATTCAATAAACTCGATGCGTGATTGAAAAATGTACACGTAATAATAATGTCGGAATAGGTAATAATACGTCGAGATAAAATTGTGCATCTTAATAAATGATGAGATGATTTCGATGGAGAGCGGAGACGGACAATAGTTATTCGATCGAGGGGAAGCGAAGGAATTGGCAGAGGATAGTATTCGGTATGACGTTAGTAAACTGATGACTAATGACAAGCGAGTCTCCCTGAATTACGAAAATTCACATTTACGATCGTTATGACATAATATAACCGAACGATCGAGTTCCACGAACTTTGCTTTGCAAAACAAGGATACAACGGAATGGCTAACTGGCAAAAATTGTAATAATAATAATAATAATAATAATAAAAAAAAAAAACAAAGAAGTTTAAAAATTAATTCGTGGAACGAAGATTCGTTCGTGATGGTTGTGGGGTTAATGATCAAGCTAAAACGAAAATCTAGCGAGTACTTGGGTAAAAAATATTACACGCGAAGAGGAGGTTGCAACTAACGAGCACACGCTTTCTTCTTCTGCTCGTATATACACGTATACACGATGTTAAAATACTCGTCTAGAGTATTACGGTTAATGATTAGTCACGCTCACACTTTATACCTCAGGAGCTGAGATCGTACACGTATACTAAATGTAGGTGAATACATATATATATATATATATATATATTTTTTATATATGTGTATATATGTATATATATATATATATATCACCAATAAAAATGCGATACAATGAAGAGAAAATGTATGATCACGCGAGAAGAGAGTCGATGAGGGTTCGTTAGTGAGACAATTTGATGAATGAAATTTTTTTTTTTTTCTTTTAGTTTTAATTTTCAATGATCGCGATAATACGAGATGTTTATAACCGAGGCAGCGGAAAGCGATTGAATTGCATTTCTTTCCCTTCTCTTTGGTTTTAAGTAACGGTTTTTAGTAAAACGCAAATAACAAAACTCAAGGTAAAAGAAGCATATGTTAACGTTAGTAAAGATATCTCAAATCAAGAAAAACAAGAAAACAAACAATTAATTCAATCCCACACGCGTTGTTTAGTCGATAAAGAAAATATAAAACGCGTTTAGCTGCCTCATTGGATGGGGACAAAGGGTTGGGGGACGGTGAAATTTATTTTTTTTTAAATCGAGAACCGGTCCATTAATATCGCGTTCAAAGGCAAACAGGGAAGACGTAACGGTCGAGGGAAAAATTTAAAGTTGTACTAATTGTTACGGTAAAAAAAAAAGTCATTCAAAATTGGACTAATTTCGAACTCATCGATTCCGACGGAAATATTATATATATTATATATAGATATAGAACGACGGTAACGGAATAGAGAGAAAGAAAATTAGATAGAATAAATGGATGAAACACTTACCGCGGCAAGGATCATTTTTTAATAAAAATTCGTCCAAAGCTACCCAACCACCACCGACTCGTACCATTACGGTCGATCGTAGAATTCGTACCAATCGCAACTTTTGACTGTCTCCGAACTGTAAAAAGAAAGAAAGAAAAATATTGAAATTAAAATAGCGAACAATAAAATATATATACATATATATATATATAACGTTTAATAATAGTAAAATGAAAATCAATTTTCAGATATATCTGTATACCCTATATTTTCCTTCGCCAACTTGGAACACGCGGAATTTCTGTCGACAAGTACAGAGCATCACCAATCGTTTCACTTCATCATGGATCTTGTCCGTATCATTGTACGTCCTACGTTCTTCCCAATCTGGTCTCAAAGCTGCGATGAACTCCTTCCAGTCTATCAATCCTTCGCCATGTTGGTCAAACAGATCCGCGACTGCTCCCATTTCTAACCTCGAAGTCTCAAATTCTATATAAATATAGATTGTATCAATTCAATTTGTTCAATTTTTTTCGTTTAAAGATTTTCAATTTCATTACTAAATTTACAAGAAAGTAAAGTTAAAACAGAGAACTCACTGGTATTCATGATTCCTTGGATGAAATCCTCACGTGGGATCAAACCGTCGTTGTTCTTATCCATCTTTCTGAAGAGATCCGTTAGCCTTGACTTTTTGTGATTCATGAATTTCAGGAACTGAAGTAAACGAACGAAGAAAAAAAGAAAATGGTTAATTTGGATAAAAATCAATGGAAAATCAAAAAATAATAACAATCTCTATCGTCCTTACCCTCTTACGCCAATCTTCCCAACTGAAGTTCGCGACTCGGTCCAATTCCTGTATGTAATTATATTTATCCTGTAGACGGCGTTGACGTTCCCAAGCCAACATCCAAACGTGTCTCCATCTGTCCCACAAAAGTTTCACTCTCGGGCTACGGAACTCAGGTTCGGCGCCTTTGCTATACATTGAACAAAAAATTGCGTCAACAACGTTTTCGCTTTTTCCCATCATACGAGAATGAGATGTTACGTATAAACAAAGCATGAGAGGCGAAGAAAGTGTATATACGCGATAAAAAAAAAAAAGAAAATATATTATTATAAATCGCTAGAAACTATTCTTATCGTAATATAAATAATTTCTCGAAATTTAATGAAAGAAAAGAAATGAGAACAAAGACAATTCGAAACAAAGACAGAGAGAGAAAGAAAGATAGAACAAACGATAAATTCATCAATGGAAGTAAATTGAATCGTAAGTAAATTGAACGTGATCGATAAAACTGTAAAGAAAGATAAATGAAAAAAAGAAGTATTTAAAAGGGATTGAAAGCGAAGCACTGATTAAAAAGAATGGAAGTAAGGATGTGGACGTGACGAACCTTCCTTTAGGTGGGAAGCGTGGGCCGATGTGCGGCAACGAATCGGGCGTTCTCTCACGACCTGGGCTGGCTCGGCTAAACAGGAACATGCGTCACATCACTCGACAACTTCTCTACCGGATACTCGCGGAACTAAACGAAATCGTGCATCGAACTCGATCGTGCGTCAACCATCGATCGATCCTCGAATTTCCTCGTCGAACGGGCAAACAGGGGGAAAGAATAGGAGAATAGGCCGCGAATTATTAGATTATATGGACTCTATTCCAACGCGATAATTACGCGTATCGTACGTGTATCTTATGGCAGCCTATTCTCGATATGTTCGTAAAGCGTACGCGCCTTGGTACCCGCTTCGACTTTGTTCGTCTCATTCAAATTTAAAGATATATCACATAACCATGCTTCCACTACGAAACGAAACAATCGATCAGATTTTATTTTATTTTCTCCCCGTTTTACTCGCCTGAACGCACCTTTCTGTCGATTCCAACTGTCCCCTCGTGCGTGGACGCCTGCACTTGACTCGTTAACAAAAAAATCTTTCACGCAGACAGAGAAATTAAAAGAAAAACAAAAAAAAATAAATAAATAAATATACAATTGAAAGAAGAAGAAGAAGAAGAGTATCAAACACATGCACGGGCAAGTGTAACTTTTCAAACGACAAAGCGTACGCAAACGAAAAAACAAACGAGAAAAAAAAAAAAAAAGGAAAAGAGTTACTCGATTCGGTTATTTAAATTAATATCGAGAGAAGCGGATCGGCGAGTATCATTTTATTTTTTTCTTTTTTGCTTTTCATCTACCTCGAACGAACGTTGACATCGAACGAGCGCGATCCTTGATGAGTTCGATCTCGCTAAAAAATTGGAACTAAAAAAACCAACGAAAAAAGAAAAGAAGAAGAGAGTGAACGTACGTTGGCGCGGGCGACTTAGCCTTCGTTATCTTCTTCGCGTCTTTCGCGGATTTGATCTGCCTGGCTTTGCACACGCGATCGACCTCGTCCTGTCTACGACTAGTGCTCTCCATAAACTCCCTGTGCTCCCCGATCAACATTTCCAGAGTGGCTTTGTCGTCCGGCAGTGGCTCGGCCTCGAGCGCGTTCAGGGTGTTCTCCAACCCTTCCAACCACGACAACAACTCCTCCAAAAGATTGTCGAGATCCTGAAGAAGACGAAAAAAATGAAGTGAAATGAAATCATCCTATCGAGATCCTAAAAAAAAAAAAATCACACGAATTCGATACCTGAAGTCCACGCATATGATTCTCAAGCCTCTGATTCCTTTGCTGGGCCCACGTGGACACCTCCTCCCACCTCGATTGAATGATCGTTATCCAATGCTTGATGACCAGAGCGCCGTCCGGATGCGCCTTGGCGAGGATCGCCTGCGCCAGTTCCAACGTCTGCTCCTTCTCCACCTCCTTCGCCCTCAATTCCCGCAGGAACTTCTCGTGCTCCATCAACTGGTTCCTGCTCTCCTGCTCGTCCTCGGGCAACTGTCCGGCGAATCTCAGCTTCATCTCGGCGTCGCTCAACCACTCGAGAAGCACGTGGACAGCCTTGTGCAGCCGTTCCGCCTCCCTGAGGGCGGCCTCCAGCCGCCCGGTCTTCTCCGTCGAAAGCCTGGTCACGGTGTCCCAGAGGTCGTTCAACTCGGCCAGCTGAGAGCCGATCGCGGCCGCGTCGTCCTGGGTCGCCTTGTCGAGGAGCTCGCGCCCCGTCCTGATCACGGACTCCATCTGGGTGGCCCTCGACTCGAGATCCTTCTCGAACGTTTTGTGCTGCTCGACCAAGTTCGTGACCGTGTCGAGGTCGCCGAACAGCGGCCCCGTGTTGGCCAATTGCTTCTCGGACTTGACCAGCCACTCGAGCAACGCCTGCACGGCGTCCTTGAACTGTCCCGAGAACAGCAACGCCTCCTCGAGCCTCCTCTGCCTGTCCACGCACTTGCCGCACACGGTCGTCCACTTGTTCTTCAACTCGTTCAACAATTCCTTCAACGCGAGCTCGTCGCTCTTCGGCGCCTTGTCCTTCAACGATTTCCCGTTCTTCATCGCAAGGTCGTACGCGCCCTGCTTCGAGCTAAGCGCTTTCTGCAACTCTCGATGCTTGTTCAACCTCGCCTTGATCTTCTCCGGGTCGTTGCCACCGAGGCCTGCCCCGTCCCCGGCTACCTCGTCCAAGATCCTCTCGGTTTCGTCCAGCCAATTCATCAGAGCGGACCAAGCGTCGTGGAATTCCCTCGCCTCCTTGTAACCGTGATCCAACGCCCTGGTCCTCTCGGCCGATTTCGAGACGACCCTCTCCCACCTGTGCTGCACGCTTATCAACAAGTTTTTGATCAGTATCACGTCCTGCTTCTGGGAGAAGTACTTCAAGTGGGTCCCCTTCTTGTCGAGGTTCAGCATCGTCTCGCGGTGCACGCCCACGTCCTTCTGGAACGCTTTGTGCTCCTCTATCTGGCCGAGGATCGTCTCCATCACCCTCGAGACGGGTTTCAAATTCGTCAGGATCTTCTCCGCGTTGGTCAGCCAATCGACGAACGCTTGGAGGGCGTCGTGGAACTCGGTCGCCTCCTTCAGGGCGATCTCGAGCTTGATCCTCTTGTCGTTGGCGCGCGCCGTCACGTTGTCCCATCGTTGCTTCAACGTCTTCAAATTGTGGCTCAATCCCCCAGCGCTGCTCGAATCGGCGCGCTTCAGGTACTCTTGACCTTGTTGGAGCACGGTCTCGACCTTGCCCCGACTCTGCTCCAACTCGTTGTACACCTCCATGAAACGCTCCAATTGTTCGGTGGCCGTTTCCGGTAAACCGCCGACAGGCTTCGAGGCAACGATGGTGTTGTCCACGTCGCCCAGCCACGACAACAGATCCTGGATCTCGGCTGTGAACGACTGCGCCTCCCTCAGAGCGTCCTCCAGTTCCCGTTGACGGTCGGCCGCGCGCTGCAACAGATCGCGCCAACGGCGATTCAGCGTGCCCAGCTTCTCGGCGGTCGTTGATGCCTCGGCCGTTCCCTTCCCGTCCTCGATCAATTGCCTGCCCGCGTCGTTCAACGTGTCCACGCTCGTCTGATGGGCCTGGATATCGTTCACCAACACCTTCAGCTTGGCAAGCTCCACCTCGATCACCTGAGGGTCCCCGGCGACCGCCTTCAAATTGTCCAACGTGTCGTCCGTCTTCTCGATCCACACCAACAACTCGTCCAACGCGTGTTGGAATTGCCCGAGGCGGAGCAACGCGTTCTCCAGCAACCTCTGCCTCTCCACGAGACCCCGAAGCAATCCGTCCCATCGTTTGTTCACCGCGCCCAACGGCTCCTTTATGGCCGCCGCTTGCTCCGACGACGTCCTCTCCGTTAATTCGGCGGCTTGTCTGCAATTCGGCGGGGAAATAATCTCGTTTCTCCAAGAATCGTATCGTTGTTGTTGTTGTACTCACAGCGAGAGTCGTGTGAGAAAGCGTGTTTAATATTCGATATCTACTTGGGAGAGGATCGATACGGGGGAATCGTGCAAGGAATTACTCCAAAGTCTCTGCGAGATCTTCTATCGAAAATTATTCGATTCGTTTTTGCGTAGCGAGAGAGACCTCGAAGGGAATAAAGTAATTCCTCGATAACGATAACAAAAAAAAAAAAGGAACGTCGCGATTATCAAGTTCAATGTTCGTTGATGGAAAAAAGTCTGGCGGTTATAATAGGAAACGTATTTTTGTTTCCAGCGTGGTATTAATTCGATTGCGACAGAGAGAGGCAATAAAACGAGGATTATTAAAATTTAATAATTTTATAAAAGTATCAAAGGTAAAATAATTTTCTACGATTTTCGAATTGTAGCTCTTCCACCGTTGCTTTTGATATAATTTAATAATTTTAATTTAAACGTAATTTCGTATTGAAATCGTAAAACAATTTTTACGATTTTAAACGTTCGAATTATTATAGCTGTTTTATTATAGCTATTGCGCGACGCGTGGTGTCAACGAAGCGTGTAAAATAAAGATAAGACGTTCAAGCGAAGAACCCCTCTTGCCCCTCTGCCGTCCGCCGCGAGACTTTTTTCCAACGGTGAACTATATATACCTACGGTACAATACGTGTAAGTAGAACAGGCACGTCACGAGCCAGGCAACAGCCAAGGCAGACATGCAGGGCAAGGTATATACAATACGTTCGCCGACCAACACTGTTCGAGTTCCAATGTTAAAGGAAATCCAATTCATTCGATCTTAACTGGTGATGATGTGTTACGGATATATTATACAATTAAAGGGGGGGGTATGGGGTATATAACCTGTGGCATTCCAGTAATCTGGATCTATTATATATACGTATATATATATATATATATATACTCGAAGGTTACAAATCGAGGGTAATAATAACAAGAGTGTAAGCCATGCTCTAACTACATACTGTTACAACAACAGAGAGAGGTTGACTTGCCTTGTCAGACTCCTATGCGTTCAGGAAACACCGGCGCGGAAAAAACAAAAATTGGGATTAGAATCTCGCTGTTTAGACACGTGGAGAAAAAGAGACAGAAAGGGGGGGGACTTTCGCACAAAGATGGAAGATCGACGCGACGTAAACAGACTAATAAAGTAGAGCGGACGAGCAAAATCTTGGTGATCGATTAAAATATAAACGGTTGGCGAGTAATCTCGCGGAAATTATTACAACTACTGCAATTATGTATCTTTCTCGACACGGCAAATTCAGCAAAGGGAGGGCGATCAAATTCCGATGATACCGCGTAACCGCGAATAAAAAGAAATCGAAGAGAATCGATTACCTGTTGAGAGCCTCGACCTTGACCATGTGAGGATCTACTTCCGCTTTGAAATTGGCCAATTGTTTGATCTGTTTCTTAACCTCGTCGATGTCGCTCCCGAGGGGTCCCATGCGGGCGAATTTCTCCTCGGCCTCCTCCAAAAACTCGAGAAGATTCTGCAACGTCTCGTGGAACTCCATAGCTTTCTCCATCGCGTCGATCAGATTCTCCTCCCGCCTCGCGTACAAAGCGGTCACGTTGTCCCACGCTTGATCCAAATCCTCGATGTGCTTCCTCACCTCCGGCTTGTCCGGCTCCCCGCACAAACCCATCAACTCGTGGCCGGAGGCGCGCACCTGTTCCACGTCCGGCTTCGTCTGATCGATCTCGTGCCTGATCTCCTGCAGGGCGACCTGTTGCTGCTGTATGGCGGCCGGCTGTGCGGCGGGCGGTGCCTGGCCCGCCAGCGCGTCCTGCAACTCTCGCAGAGTGGACATCACCCCGTTCAACTCGGACCAGAATTTCTCCGCGATTTGGAGGGCATCGTCGAGGGTGTGGCTTCGATCGGTGGTCGATTTTTGCACGTCGGCCCACAACTTGTTCAACTTCTCCAACTTTCGTTTGATGTCCTTCACGGCCGGATCGGCCCTGTTCCCGGCCTTGCTTATCACGTCGTCGGCCGCCCTCTTCACGGCCGCGTACGCCTCCGACCTCTGCGCCAACTCGTCGATCAGGGCCGAGTTCTCCTCCATTTGATCCCTCAACCTGCCCGGATGGGCGCTTATCGGCTCGGCCCCGTTCACCTGGTCCGCCGTGGACGAAAGGGCGCGCAGCATTCCCTCCAACTTGTCGGAGAACTGGGACGATTCTTGAAGCGCTTGCTCCAACGTTTGCTGCCTGCTTCGAAGTTCCGCCCTGAGGGCCGCGTACCGGGCCGTGTCCGCTTCCAGGATGTCCTGTATCTTCATACCCTCCTCCTCGTTGCACAACTTTATCAGAGCCTCGCCGGTCTTGTTCAACTTCTCGACCAACGGTTTGTGCTCGTTGATGCTCTGCACCAGGAGCTCGTTCTTGTCCTGCTGGGCGACTATCAGGTCGGGCCTCAGCGCGGGCATGGGAAGCATGGCCACCTGTTGCTCGGCCTCCTCCAACCAGCTCACCAAGCCTACGTGGGTGTCGCGCAGATGCTCGGCCAAGGGCAACGCTTGCTCCAAGGCGCCGAGCCTGTCCGCGGAGAGACCCGACACGATCTCCATCGTCTCCCTAAGGTCCTCCATGTTCTCCCTGATGGTCGACGTGTCCTCGTGCCGGCTGTTCTCCCGGATCACCTTCTTCGCCGTCGAGATCACGTCCCTTACGCGTCCCTTCTGGCTCGAGATATCGTCGTTCAGCGCCTTGTGCTCCTTCAATTGAACCCTGATGATCTCCGGCTCGCTGCTGGGCGGCTCGGCCTCCCTCAACTGATTGTCCACCTCGCGGAACCACTCCAACAGATCGTCTATGTCCCCTATCACCTCGAGGGAGCGTTGCTTGCTCAACTGTATCCTCTCCGCCTTCCGTTGAATCTGCTCGGCAATCGCGTCGAACCTTCTGTTGTCCCTGGTGACCAACGCCTCGATGGTGGCGGCCCCCTCGCCCGGCGACAACTGGGACAACTGGGGGCCCACCGCGTTTATCTTGTCGAGGACGGGCCTGTACTCGGATATCTCCATCTCCAAACGGACGATCTCGTCCTCGCGTGGCTCGGCCGACTGCAGGGCGGACTCGGCCGCCTGCATCCAGTCCATCAACCGATTGTGATTGTCGTGGAACTGCTGGACGAGGGGCAACGACTCCTGGGCGTGTTTCAACAGGTCGGAGCCCCGGCTGACCAGGTCGTTGAACCGCCGTTGCAACGAGTCGAGCTTGTCCTTCAATTGCAACGCCTCGTCGCTCGATATGTGCTTCATCAGCTCGAGGCCGGCGTCCGTCGTCCCGTCGACCTCGGTCTGACGGCTCGACACCTCCTCGGTCAGGTCGGCCAGATCCTCCATCTGCTGGAGAAGCTTCTCAGTGTGCACTGCCAACA
Organism: Apis laboriosa; assembly: GCF_014066325.1. Taxonomy (NCBI): domain Eukaryota; kingdom Metazoa; phylum Arthropoda; class Insecta; order Hymenoptera; family Apidae; genus Apis; species Apis laboriosa. The sequence goes on from NW_025224966.1 coordinate 1,181,829, forward strand.
CCCTGTACTTGGACAATCTCATCTCCATCCCCTCCATCCAGGCTTGAAGCTCCTGGTAGCTGAGCACCAGGTGGCGCAACCCTTGCCTCGAGCGTTGCAGCAAACCGCCGAGAGCCTCGGAACGCTCGACCAACGCCGCGTACCTGTCGGCCGCGTCTTGAAGCTTGTCGGCCAACGCGGCAGCCTCGTCCTCCCCGACCAACGCCATCAGTTGGCTGGCTATCTCGGTGAGCTCGCTGAAGTCGGGCTTCCTCGAGAGGATGTCCTCGTGGAGGCCGTCGTGCTCCGTCACCCGCTGTTGGATCTTCTCCTCGTCGGTCGGCACCAGTTCCATGTCCCTCACCCGTTTCTCCGTCTTGTCCAACCAGATCGAGAGGGGGACCAGCTTGTCCTGGAACTGTTTCGCCACGCCCATCGCTTGCTCCAACGCCTCCATCCTCTCCGCCGCGCTCTCCGTCAGATCGTCGAACCTGCCCACCAATTCCTTCAACTGCTTCTCGATCGTCTTCCGCTCCTTGGGGTCGGCCCCGCCCGCCACCTCCTGGCCCATGTTGTACAACGAGGACATCGAGTTTTGCCTGTCCATCAGCATCTTCCTCAGGAACTTCTGACCCTGTAGCTGCGCCTTGATCACCTTGTAGTCCGAGGAGGGAGGCTTCTGATTCGAAACCATCTCCTCGGTGTCGGCCAACCATTTCTGAAGGCCGTCCAACGCCTCCTGGAACTTGCCCGATTGAAGCAGTCCCACGTCCAACCTACGATCCCGCTCGTTCAGCTTCTCCTTCAGATCGTTCCACCTCTCGTTCATCCTGTCCAAGTCCCTCTCGATGTTGGCCGTGCTCACGTCGCGGCCCGCCGTCTGGATCAACGCTTGCCCGGCCCCGTTGCACTCGTCCACGGAACGCGCCAACGGCTCTATCATCTCCCCCTTCAACACCCTGAAGTCCTCCTGTTGCGCCTTGATCGACTCGACCTCGGAGCCGACCGGCTTCAACCGCCTCACCCGCTCGCTCGCCTCCTCGATCCCTTCCATCGCGCAACCGTGCGCCCTGTGGAACTCTTGCAACTTGTCCAGGGTTGAGGAGAGCTCGTGGTGGCGGTCGCGCGACCGCTCGTCCAACCTGCCCACCTGCCGCTTCAACTGCTCCACCTGTTCCCCGACCGAGGCGCACCCGGCCGCCACGCCGTAGTCGGCCAGCCGCTCGCCCAGCCTCTCCAAACTCGAGACCTCCTCGTAGAGGCGGCCCACCTTGGCCATCGCCCTCCCCGCCTCCTCCATCTGCGCCCTCAACGCCTTCACCTCCCTGCTCGACGCCCTCATCGAGTCCAGCTCCCTCTCGACCAAGGCCACCTGCTGGCCCACGCTCTTCGCCCGCTCGTAGAACTGGCCGACAGCCGAGGCGGCGCTCTCCAACTCCTCGTACCTGGCGTCCAGCCTCGACTTCAGCTCGCTCGCCCGCTCGCCCACCTCCTCGGCCTCGTCTCGAAGGTGGGAGGCGTCCACCTGGCTACCCTCGTTCACGAGCTCCAGGGAGCCGAGGAGGGCCTCCAGGCTCGACCTCACGTTCCCAACCAACCGCTCGTTGCCCACCATCTCCTTGTTCAACGCCTTTATCCTGCCCAACTGCTCCTCCACCTGCTTCGGCTCGGCAGCGGTCGCCTCCGACACGGCCCTGTTCACCCTCGGCTCCATCTCCCTCAGCCAACCCCTGGCCTTCTCCAGCCACTCCCGATAGTCCCTCTGCCTGCCCCCCACCCCGGACAGCTTGTCGGAGAGGAGGTTGGCGCGGGCGAGCAGGTCCTTGTAGCGGGAGGAGACGAGGCCCACCTCGCCCCGGACGGCCGATTCCTCGGAGGGGATCGCCTCCCTGGCGGGCAGCGGTTGGGGGAGGTTGGCGCGAAACTCGTTCAACGCGTGCAGGAACTCCTTCCCCTCGTCCACGAACTTTTGGGCGGCCATCGTGATGAAACGGAGGTCCGCTTGATGGGCTATCACGTCGCTGATGAAGTCGCGCGTCGAATCCGTGCTCGCGTGCAACCGGTTCAGGTCCGACAGCGAGTGCTCCTTCTTCTCGAGAATTCTTCTCGCGCCCTCCAACCAGTGCGAGAACGTCGACAACTCGTTCCTGGGGGGGAGGGGAATTAGTTAATTCTTTTATTAGAGTATCGCGATAGATTATTCTTTATTTACTGTAATCTTGTGTATGGTGTATAGTGAATGTGCTGAATTTTTGTTTTCGACGGGAATAGAAATATTATTTTTGTAAGTAAATTTTATTAAATTTTATTAATTTTATTAAAATTGTTTTTATCCGTTAAAGGAGAGAAGGAAAACGGAGAATGAAAATAATAAATAATAGATATGAGTTTAAGAATACGTTAATTGTTATATAGTTTGTAATATAATTTATTATTAAAATAGGGCGCGAAACAACGATATATAGACTTTAATACTCGACAAAATTTTTTCTCTCTTTATATGTGTAAAGAATACATAAAGTATTTAAACTGTTTGCGCTCGAGGCCTTTTTTGCTCCTAACTTAAAACGATTTTACGCACGAGTTAACGTATAAAAATTTTATATTCTAATATTTTATATATTTATATATTTTTGTATATTTTATTTTATATTTTATTATTATTATATTTATATAGTTTATTATATATTTTTATATATTTGTTTTTAATATTTATCTTTATGTGTGTAGAAAGAAAGAAAATTTGTGAAATATTAAAGTCTATATCGTTGTTTTACATGTGATATTTTAATAATAAAGTAATTACCAAAATGCATCCTCGGTTTGTTAGAGCAAGTATAAATAAAATATCGATAAAATGTCGTTTCGTGTCTTTCACAAATTTCAGTAACGTATTCACGTATAATCTATTATTCTTATTTTCCAGCTTTTCTTATTACGTCTCTATTTTCATCACTATTTTCCCTCTCTCTATCAATTTCTTAACGAATAAGAATAATTTCGTTATTGAATAAAAATATATTATACTTCTATTTTCATTACTATTTTCCCTCTCTCTATCATCAATTTCTTAATAAATAGAAATAATTTCGCTATTTAATAACGAAAAACTGATCTTGAACTAATGGCCCAATAATATGTTCTCACATTCACTGTCTATTATTCTATTTTTTTACTGTCTATTTTTCATACTGCATTTCTATTTTCATCACTATTTTCCCTTTCTTTATCGTCAATTTCTTAACAAATAGAAATAATTTCATTGTTTAATAAAAATATACTATATTTATGTTTTCATCACCTTTCTCTATCATCAATCTCTTAACGAACACAAATAATTTCGTTATTTAATAAAAATTATATATAAATATTACATTTATATTTTCATCACTATTTTCCCTTTCTCTATCATCAATTTCTTAATAAATAGAAATAATTTCATTGTTTATCGCTATTTTCTTTTTCTCTATCATCAATTTCTTAACGAATAGAAATGCTTTCGTTATTTAATAAAAATATATTATATTTATGTTTTCATCACTGTTTTCCCTTTCTCTATCGTCAATTTCTTAATAAATAGAAATAATTTCATTATTTAATAAAAATATATTACATTTATATTTTCATCACTATTTTCCTTTTCTCTATCGTCAATTTTTTTAATAAATAGAAATACTTTTGTTATTTAATAAAAATATACTATGAAAAATATCTCTATTTCATCGCTATTTTCTTTCTCTCTGTCGTCATTCTCTTAATGAATACAAATAATTTCATTGTTTAATAATGAAAAACTCATCTTGAATTAATATCCCAATAACGTATTCTCACATTCACTATCTATTATTATTATATATTATTTTTCATCTTCTTACACTACATCTCTATTTTCATCGTTATTTTCCTTCTCTTAACGAATAAAAATAATTATTCAATAACGAAAAATCATCGTTTACAAAACTGAAAAACTTTAAAAATAATATCTCTATCGCCACTGAGCTTCAAACTCGGACCAACGTCGAAAAATATATCGATCCGCGATATAATTTCAGATAAAAAAAATCTCGACAATACATTATTCCATGCTTTATAAGATCATACCATAAAGAACTTAAAAAAATAGAATCTATTCGCCAAGCGATAGATTTTAAAAAGAATCGAACATGAATAAATAAATATCGTTAAAAATCGCCGCATCGATCCAAGCGGTGGCCTTGAGAGCGCACCAGCTTGGAGCGCTTAAAGCGATCAAAAAAACAAGAGAGAAATCTTCTAATACATAATACAATAACACTAACTTGAATTTGACCAACTCGTCTCTGGCCGCGTTCAACCGTTTCACCATTCTCTCGGTACGATCCGAGGCTTTGTCGAACCTCGTCTTCAAGGAGCGGCCGTTCTTCTCCAACGTGGACACCTCCTCGCTGGACAACACGTTGCCACCCGTCAGAACCACTTGACGGATCTGATCGAGGCAGGAGGAGACTGGCCTCGAATGCGCTTCCAAGTCCACTTTGATCTTCTATATATGTGTATACATACATACATACATACATATATATATATATAAATGCAATAATGAATTTTTGTAATTCGAATCCGAATTCGAACGTTTCGATTCGATCTTACGGACGCTTACGTTCATAGCGGTTATTTGATTTCGAAGCTCCTCGATGTCTTCCTTCGCGTTCTCCTGATTGGCCAACTGCTCCTCCACCTCGGATATCCATTTCAGCAATTTCGAGGACGTTTCGTCGCACAGCTTGTACTTCTCCTCGACCGCTTGCTACGATAATTTGCAACAGAAAAGAAGAGAAAAACTTGCAATTTTCGTAGGCGAATCGCCGTTACAGCGTTGGTTGGTATTTTTATATTCTTTTTAAATTAATCTTAATCTTAACGTGCCCTCGTAACGAACAAATTATTATTATTATTACGAGAAAAGATAACATATATATATATATGTCGTATAAAAACCGCCGTCTTACCTTACGGGCGGTCGGTCTGTGGAGGAACAATGATGGTCAGTCAAAAAGAAAGAGAAAAAAAAAAAAAAAACGAAACGAAACGAAACGAAATAAGCTTATAAAAACAACGTATCTCACGCATGCAAACACATACACACACTTGGAAAACGTAAAACGTAACACGTTATTACATTGAGTATTAAAAATAATAATAATAATAATTATACACGATGGTAAATAAATAAATAAATAAATAAATAAAACACAGTTTTTTTTTTTAGAAGAACCAAGAGATCTGATCGATCTGCAGCGAAATAGTAGTGAATCGAACTGCATATTTTATCCCGTACGTGGTTTTTTCTATGCAGTCTCGAAGCGGACGACAGGACAGAAAATATCGGAAGCCGCGTTCTCGTCTCAATAAGACGCGTCCAACAGAAGCGAAAATAAAATATATAAATATAAATATATATATATTTGGGCGGGGGGGAAAAAAAAGATGAGGGAGAGAAAACAATAATAATAATAATAGTAATAACAAAATGTATCGCGCGAATATATATATAAAAAATGGCAAATGATACGGGGGGATGAGGGGAATGATATATATATATATACGCGCTTATGACACTATATATATACATATATATATATATATATATAGTATATGTTTATATATAAGATATATATATGTACATATATATATATATATGTACGTAATTTGTGTGTAATAAATAAAAAAAAGTGCATCGATGTATACTATATGTTCTTTTTTTCTTTTTTTTTTTTTTCCGAGGTATCGTACTCTACGTGCTTTCAGAGCTTTCCACGCTAGAAACTCGTGCTAGAAAAAAAAACACAGGATCGAGCTTAAAACTGAAACGGAATAATACCTGAAAAAAGTAAAAGTAAAACTTGAGTGTAAATAATCTGACTGATATTAAACAATAACAATAATATAATATATATGTATATATATTATACGGATATTATAATCGAAATTATCAAAAATTATTTAAATTATATTAAAAAAAAAAAAAAAAAAAAAAAAAAAAAAAAAAAAAAAAAAAAAAAAAAAAAAAAAAAAAGTATTACGTTGCGTTATACTCGATGATTGAATGAGGGGATCAATGGAGGGAGGGGGAGGGAGAGGAAGATTATTCATATATAAATATATAAATATATGTATAGCTAGATGATAACCTGTTAAGCATGCGATCACACGTAACACGTGGCTACCGCATTTTCAGAACGACTAGATAATTAACTTTGTTCGATTAATTCGATTTATTCGAGTCGTTTCACGCTTTTCCCGCGATAAGGATATCCCCGAACGAACGAACGAACGAACGAACAAACGAACGAACGAAAGGAAAAACGTGGACAAAAAAAAGGGAGGGGGAAAAAAACGCCATGGTTAAACCAAACGACGTGCAAATTACGATTAAGAAGAACAAGAAAAAAAAAAAAAAAAAAGAAAGAACAAGAAACGTTAAAAAAAAAGTCAATGAATCGAGAGTTAGGCATTAGCCGATGCGATCAGGCGACACGAAAGATCGACGACTGATTATCAATAATACATTTATCGTTGTATTATTCGTATTATTTCGTACGAACACATTTTTTGTTATATTATCGTTCCGTCATTCATCGTTTTATCGATTCGTTTCATTATTACACTCGTATCGTTACTCGTCTCGTTGATCGGTGATCGTTGAGCACCGACTCTCGTTGATTAGTATATACGATATTATATACTAGTTATATTATATAGCCCCCTGTTACGTGACAAAAAAAGTGAGAATATGACGTGCGTCCTATATATATATATATATATATAAAATGATTAATGCGAATGTATGCGTGAACGAACAGGATGATGGGAGGAGCGCCCCACGGACATTTTTTTTCTTTTCTTTTTTTTTTTTACACCAATTTTTCTTTTTTTTCTTTTTTTTATTCGTCATTTCATATTTCGTCTCTTTCGTTACCATTCGTCGGTCACTTCGGTCTTCATTGTTGACATCGTTGTTCGACTATATACATATATATATATATATATATATGATATGTATGTATATGTATGTATATATATATATGTACATTCGTGGTATCGTGGCACGCTCTTTTTTCTTTAAAGGGCACCATGCAAAAGGGACGTGTATCCGATGTATCGAGCAAATATGTTGATGTTGCTGGTTAAACATGGATATGCCGCTGCTGTACAAAGAGATCGCTATCGACAAGATCGTCGATAGTGAGTGAGCGAGTAAGTGAGTGAGTAAGTGAATGAGTGAGTGAATGAGAGAGAGAAAAAGAAAGAAAGTGAGTTTTCGTGAGAGGAGAGTGAGTCCGCGAGATTTTTTCTTCTGTTTTTTTCTAACGTATCGGCTATCGTCGCACACGTAGAGCGATAGACGACGGGATGCATCGAAGCGTTTTCTTTTTTTTCCTTTCTTACGTATAAACAGAGCCATAACCTCTGCGGCAAGCGGTTAAGAGTTAAAGAAAAGAGAGGCGAAGTTATTAAAAATCAAAAAAGAAAAAAAAAAAGAAACATGAAAAAAAACAAAAAGGTGAAAAAACAAAAAATAAACAAAATCTAGGAGAGAGAAAGAGAGAGAGAGAGAGAGAAAAGAAGAAAGACGAGAAAAATAAAAAAGAGAGAAGCGGGAGAAAGCATGGAGAGAAAGAGAGAGAGAGGAAGAATAGGCTAGTGGTAAAAAAGTGGTATAAAGCGTCGCTCGAGATACGACCAAGTAAAAAGTCTGTGTAAAAAAGTAAAAAAAGTAAAGAGGCGGGGACAGAGACAGAGACAGAGATAGAGATAGAGATAGAAGAGGAAGCAAGAAGAAGAAAGTGTGCCACTTACCCTAGCTTCTGCGGTGAGTATATAACCCTGCTCCAGGGCATTCGCGAAGTCAAGCCTCTTTCCCGATGGATCTTCGATAAGCTTGCCCGCTATAGGATCTACTATCCCGGCATTGACCGCCTCTAACAAACTAACGATTTTACCGGCCCCGGGCACTTTGATCACGGTGCTCGTGGGATCTATGGAGGCCGAGTCGATCGCCTGTTTCAACGTGGACAGCGGGGCCGCGGGGCGGAACGGGTCGCGAAATTTACCGGTATCCGCGTGGTAAAGGCCGAACTGTAACGCGTCAATTAGCGAGAAACCGCGGCTCGGGGTGATCAACAGGTCTGCCTCGATCGCCCTCGGCAACGGGTACAGCCTCGACGTCTCCGTCTCCAACACGTTCCCCTTCTCGGCGTCCATCAGCCCCCTCTTGAACGCCTCCGCCAACCGTACCAATCTCCTCCTCCTCGTGTCCTTCACCACTGCCGACTCGGGGTCCACGATACCGAGGCGGACCGCCTCCCCCAACGTGACCCGTTCCCTCGTCCTCGAATCCACCACCCTCCCCTCCCCGTCCAACAATCCTCTCTCGATCGCCTCCTCCAGGCCCAACGGCTGCGCCAGATACACGTCCGCCTCTCCGACGCGGACCAACCTCGCCTGTCCGCCGAACCTCCCCGTCCACGACGGGTCGAGGATCCTCCTTTCCTCCAGCGCATCCCCGATCGCCACGAAGCGGCCGCTCCCAGGATCCCTCACCACGGCCGTCCTCGCGTCCACCAGACCTTTCTCGATCGCCGTCACCAGACTCCACGACACCTCCTCCTCCTCCTCCTCCTCCTCCTCCTCCTCCTGCTCCTCCCCCTCCCCCCTCGTGCCACAACCCACGGCCGAGTATCCTCGGGAGGGGGGCGGCGGGTGGCCTCGAGAGGCGAGAGGCCTGTCCAAAGTGAGCAGAAGGCCGCGCTCGAACGCGACGTCGATCGGGTAGAATCGTTCCGTCCTCGTGTCGAGGACGCGGCATCGGGCCGCGTCGATCGTCCCGTTCTCCATCCCCCTTTCCACGGCCACCAGTTGGCCGGTGATCCCGTCCTTGAGCGCGGTGGTGGCCGGGTCCAGGAGGCCCTTGTCGAACGCCGCGGCCAGGTCGTGGCTCTCGTTGCGGCGGGGATCGATGAACACCCCTCCCGTCTCCTCGCCCCTGTACAAGTCGCAGTTCACGGCCGCCTCGACGGCCAGGGGGAAGTTGGAGGGGACGACGTAGCCCCTTCTCGCGGCCTCCCTCAGATCGATCGGTGGCTCGTCGGAGGGGAGGGCGAGGTATGTGCCGCGGGTGCCGTCCACGAGTTCCGAGGAGAGGGCGAGGGACAGGGGCACGTAGACGTCGCGGCGGGCGTCCCTGACGATGGACGAGTACGGGTCGATCAATTCGGCGTCGCATGCCTCGGCAAGGGTGAGCTTTCGGTTCGTGGTCGGATGACGGAACGAGCCCGTGGCCGGCTCGTAAACGTTGATCGCGATCGCTTGATGGAGGCAGAGGGGGCTCTCGATGTCGACGATCAGGCCCGTCTCGAGGGCCTCGGTCAACGTGACCGCTGCGGCGCCCGTTCCTTGCTCCCTGAACATCCCCGTCCGCCTGTCTATCACCCCCGCCCTGCACGTCTCAGCGAGCGAGAGCAACCTGGCCGCCCTCTTGTCCCAGTAACAGGGGAGGACGGGGCTGACCAGGCAATTCCTCATCGCCTCGTGCAACGTGACCGCCCTCCCCGTGCTCGGGTCCGTTATCTTGCCCGTGCGAGGGTCGTACAACCCCTGGTGGATCGCCCTTTGCAACGAGACGGCAGCCCTGTGATCCACTATCAGCCCGGCCTCGTAAGCCTCGCGTAGCGACATGCTCGAGTCGGCCGTCACCCTAACCCTGCCCGACCAACCGTCTATGTACCCGCTCCTGATCGCCTCGGTCAGGCATATCCTCTCCCGGAAACCGCTCCTCCCGTCCTTCACCGTCACCGAGTCCGCGTCTATCAAGTTCCCCTTCACCGCCTCGACCAGGCTCAGGTAGACCCCTGTCTGGGGGTCCAAGAATTTGTTCGTCCTCTCGTCCAGAATCCCTTTCGAGATCGCCTCGCTGAAGGTCATAGGGCGGCGCGCCTCGAGGAGCAACCCGCGCTCGAGCGCCTCGCGGAAATCGATCGGCTTCCCCTTCTCGTTGGCCACGGTGCCCGTCTTCGGGTCCACTATCAGCTCCTTGATGGCCTTGCTGAACGTGATGGCTCGGCCGTGAGGTTGGCGGACGACCACCGCGGTGCTCGGATCTATGGCGCCAACTTTGATCGCCCTGTCGGTCTGCAACTTCTCGCTCGTCTCGGGCACGATGAAACGTCCCGTGGCCGGCTCGTAAAGCCCTTTGAACACAGCCTCGGGCAGGGATATCTTGCGCTTGGCGGGGACGACCAGGCCCCGTTCCACGGCGTCCGTCAACGAGATTTGGCCGGCCGTGGACGGATCCAGGGCGGTGCCGGTTCTAGGGTCGATCAGGCCTGCCTCTATAGCCTCGCCCAGAGAGATGATCTCGCTGCTCCTAGGGTCCCTTACCGACGGGCTGTCCCTGGCTATCAACCCCTTCTCCAACGCGTCCTCGAGGGTGTAACCGACCCCGTCTATCACGAACAGGCCCCGATCCGGGTCGTAGGTTTGATGGGCCAACGCCTGTTGCAACGACCAAGGCTTGACGGTGCTCAGGATGTAGCCCTTCTCGTACGCCACGTTCAACGTCATCGAGTGGGGAGAGGTGAGGATCCCTCTCTCCAGATCGATCAGTCGCCTCTCCCCGGCCTCCCTCAGGGACAGCACCTCGTCGCTCCTGTCGTCCCTCACCACCGTCGTCCCCCCGTCCACGTAATCCGTGTCCAACGCCTCCCTCAACGTGGTCTCCTCGCCGGTCCTCGGATTCGAGACGAGGCCCGTCCTCGGGCAGTAATACTCTCGCACTATGGCGTCGATCAGGGTGGGCGCGAACCCGCAGGTGGTTATCAAACCTCTGTCGAGGGCTGCGCTCAACGCGAGCGACTCGCCGCTCCTCGTGTCCCGAAGGCGGCCGGTCGAGGAGTCGAACAACCGAGGCTCTCGAAGCGCCTCCTCCAACGACAAGAACGTCCCCGCCTTGCTGTCCCCGCACTCGGTGATCAACGGGTCGATTATACCCCTCCTCACGCTCTCCTCCACGTCTATCAGCTGGTCGGTGAGCAGGTCCCTTATCCTGCCCGTCGCCTCGTCGTACAACCCCTTCCTGATGGCGGCCTCCAACGAGATCGGCTTCCGCGATTCAGGCACGATCAGCCCCTTGACGAACGCCTCCTCGACGTCGATCCTAGCCCCGGATTCCAACACCTCTTGAAGGGAGGAGAGCTCGTCGTTGACCGGGTCCCGGACGTCGATCGAGTTCGGGTCGATCAGGCCGAGTTGGATCGCTTCGTTCAACGGGAAGGTTCGGTCGGTGGCCGGGTCGCGTAGCTGGCGGGTGGACGGGTCGAGGAGGCCGATCTCCACAGCGTCGCGTAGCGTTAACGAGGCTTGCTGGCCGTCGATCGCCGACTTGGGCATCGCAGGCCTTTCCTTTATCAAGCCTGATCTCGCGGCCTCGAAGAACGGTATCCTTTTGCCGGTTTTGGGGTCGACCATGTATCCGAGATTTCGATCGACCAGAGGCTTGGCGATCGCTTCGCGGAGGGACACGTATCTGTCCATCGTTTTGCAAGATAGATCCTTGACGAGAACGTGGTCCGGGTCGAAGATCCCTAGCTCCAACACGAAGTCGTGGAACGAGACGACTTCTCCGGTTTCCGGGTCCACGAACTTCTCCTTGTCGGGATCGTACGCCCCACGAGCGACCAGATCCCCAGACGTCAGATCGGCCGTCACTCGGATCGTCAATCTCTCCTCGGACTCCTCCGATTCCCCGTCTTCTTCCTCGCTCGTCGATTCCTCTCGTTTCTCCGTATCCGGCTCCTTTCCTCTTCGCTCTTCGCCGATATCTTGTTTCTCTTCCACTTTGGACAGTTTGGGTTCTTTCTTGCTGTCTACTAGGATTTCGTCCATATCCAGTTTCGAGGTAAATTGTTCCTTCGTTTCTTCCAGCTTAGAGACGGATTTCTCCTTTTCTAATTGTTCATTGTCGAAGCTTATTTCTGATTGGTTTTTGATCAGTTCTTTGTCAATGTCTAGTTTTGATACAGTTTCTCTGGCAACATCCATTTTTGATATGAAATCCTTCTTGCTTTCTATCAATTCTTTGTCAATGTCTAGTTTTGATACAGTTTCAACAAACTCCTTCTTGCTCTTTATCAGTTCTTCTTTGTCTAGTTCTAGTTTTGATGCAGATCCCTTCTTCGTTTCCACTCGTTCTTTGGGAATATCCACAAATTCTTTCTTGCTATCTAGGTCCATTTCTGATACAAATTCTTTCTTGCTCTCTATCAGTTCTTTGTCAGTATCTAGTTTTGGTACAGATTCCTTTTTACTCTCTATCAGTTGTTTGTCAATGTCTATTTTGGATACAGATTCTCTGGTAAGATCCATTTCTGATACAAATTCCTCCTTGCTCTCTATCAATTCTTCTTTGTCTAGTTCTAGTTTTGATATAGATTCTCTGGTAACATCCATTTCTAATACAAATTCCTTCTTGCTCTCTATCAGTTCTTCTTTGTCTAGTTCTAGTTTTGATATAGATTCTCTGGTAACGTCCATTTTTGATACAAATTCCTTCTTGCCCTCTATCAGATCTTTGTCAATGTCTATTTTAGATACAGATTCCTTCTTTGTTTCCACTTGTTCTCTGGCAACATCCACAAATTCTTTCTTGCTATCTATGTCCATTTCTGATACAAATTCCTTTTTACTTTCTATTAATTCTTTGTCAATGTCTAGTTTTGATACAGACTTTCTGGTAACATCCATTTCTGATACAAACTCCTTCTTGCTCTCTATTAGTTCTTTGTCTAATTTTGATACAAATTCCTTCTTGCTGTCTATCAGTTCTTTGTCAATGTTTAATTTTGGTACAGATTCTCTGGTAAGATTCATTTCTGATATAGATTCCTTCTTGCTCTCTATCAGTTCTTTGTCTATTGTTGATACAGTTTCTCTAGCAACATCCATTTCTGATACAAATTCTTTCTTGCTCTCTATCAGTTCTTTGTCAACATCCACTTTTGATACAAATTCCTTCTTGATATCTATGTCTATTTCTGATACAAATTCCTTCTTGCTCTCTCTCAGTTCTTTGTCAATGTCTAGTGTTGATACAGTTTCTCTAGCAACATCCATTTCTGATATAAATTCCTTCTTGCTCTCTGTCAGTTTTTTGTCAATATCTACTTTTGATACAGATTCCTTCTTTGTTTCCACTTGTTCTCTGTCAACATCCACTTTTGGTACAAATTCCTTCTTGATATCTATGTCCATTTCTGATACAAATTCCTTCTTGCTCTCTATCAATTCTTTGTCAATGTCTATTTTAGATACAGATTCTCTGGATTCTTTGTCTATGTCTGGTTTTGATACAGATTCTTTCTTCGTTTCTACTCGTTCTTTGTTAATATCCATCTCAGATTCTTTCTTGTGTTCTACTTGTTTTTCGTCACCAGCTAGTTTGGATACAGGTTCTTTCTTCGGTTCTGCTTGTTCAGCATCAATTTTAGATACCGGTTCTTTCTTGCTCTCCACCTGTTTTTCGTCTACATCTACTTTTGGCACAGGTTCCTTCTTCGGTTCTGCTTGTTTTAAATCATCTTTTGATACGGGTTCTTTCTTCCTCTCCACCTGTTCTCTGTCTACATCCATTTTTAGTTCAGGTTCCTTTTTCGATTCCACGGGTTCTTTCTTCCTTTCCACTTCTTCTCTGTCTACATCCATTTCTGATACGAGTTTCTTGTCCGGTTCTACTTGTTCCGCATCACCTTTTGATACAGGTTCTTTCTTCCTCTCCAATTCCTCCCTGTCTACATTTATTTTTAATTCAGGTTCCTTTTTCGATTCTACTCGTTTTAAATCATCTTTTGACATAGGTTCTTTCTTTCTCTCCATTTGTTCTCTGTCTACATCCATTTTTAGTTCAGGTTCCTTTTTCGATTCTACGGTTTCTTTCTTCCTCTCCAGTTCCTCTCTGTCTACATCCATTTTTATTTCAGATTCCTTTTTCGGTTCTACTTGTTTTACGTCATCTTTTGACATAGGTTCTTTCTTCCTCTCCACTTCCTCCCTGTCTACATCCATTTTTAGTTCAGATTCCTTTTTCGGTTCTGCTTGTTTTAAATCATCTTTTGACGTAGGTTCCTTCTTTCTCTCCATTTGTTCTCTGTCTACATCCATTTTTAGTTCAGATTCCTTTTTCGATTCTACGGGTTCTTTCTTCCTCTCCAGTTTTTCTCCGTCTACATCCACTTTTAATTCAGGTTCTACTCGTTCAACTTTCGTTACAGATTCTATTTTACTCCCCGCCCGTTCCTTCTCCATATCCACTTTCGACACGACTTCTTTCTTCGACTCTACCCGTTCTCCGTCGATATCCATTTTAGTTTCCTTCTCCCTTTCCACTCCTTCTTCGACGACACCCATCTCTTGTACAGCTTCCTTCATCGCTCCCTGTCCACGAGCCGGAGTCTTCTTCCCCCTCGATTCCTCGGCTTCGTCCACCCTCGAAGACCCCTTCCTCGCCGCCTTTTCCTCTTCCTCCCCAACCCGTTCCTTCTCCCCTCCATCTCTCCTCGCCAAGGCGTCGTACACCGCTTTTCCAGCAAGAACCGGCGCGGCGACCACCGCCAACAGCCCCAATTTCGCCGCTTGCTTCAACGACACCGCGCCACCCCCTCGATCCTCCCTCGTCCTCCCCGTGACGGGGTCGATCATCCCCCTCTCCACCGCCTCCCTCGCCGTCACCGTGCCCGCTGTCCCCGTGTCGTAGATCACCGTGTCCGGATCCACCAGTCCCACCTCCATCGCCTCGCTGAGCGTGTACGACTCCCTCGTCTCTGGATCCAAAAACCTCTCCGTCCCCTCGTCGTACACCCGGTCGATCCTTTCCACCCTCCTCGACGACCCCTCCTCCAACAACCCGCTCTCGATCGCCCGTCCAATAGGCATCGAGCGCCCCGTCGACGGATCGGTGTAAGTGCCCTCCCTCATGTCGAGCAAACCTCTCTCGAACGCGCGGTCGAGCGTCGTCCTCACGTCCTTGGTCGTGAAACGCTCCCTCCTCGCCGACCCCTCGTCCCTCACGATCCCCATCCCTCGAGCCTCCTCGATCCCCATAACGTCCCCCGTCTCCACGTTCCTCACCTCGTCCCCGCTCGCCAACTCGTAACCCGGCGAGATCACCACGGTTTTCCTGGTCACCGTGTGATAACGCGTCACCGTCTCCGTCACCCCCTTCGACGTCCTCGTCACCGTGGCCGGCTTCACGATCAACAAACCCGACTCGATGGCTGTGGCCAGGCTGACAGGCGTACCAGTCGTCGGATGTACGTACACCCCTTTCTCTCGATCGATCAGCCCAGCCTCCAACGCTTTGGTCACCTCCATGCTGTCCGAGGTGACGGGACAGGGTAACGACATTATGAAGTTTCCTCTTATAGCCTCTTCCAGGGGTAGGCGTTCCTCCGTGATGGGGTGTCGTATCTCCTTGCCCGAGGCGTCGATCAAACCTCGCTCGAGGGCTACGGCGAACGTCATCCCAGCTGGGGGGATGATCCTCCTCTGTCGGCGAGGATCCTCTTTGGGAGAGTCTGCGAACACGGAGCGGCTCTCCACAGCTTTGACCAGGCCCACGCTGCCCCCTTCCCTCGTCTTTATCAATGATCTGTCGGGGTCGACGAGGTCGCTCTCGATGGCGCCGCGCAAGGTCTCCACGCGCCCGTCGGAGCAGGTCAGCTCGGACAACGGGTCGACTATCTCGCAGAGGATCGCCTCGCCGAGGGTGAGGCGGGCGCCCGTCTCCGGATGGACAACTTTCCCCTCCCTGGGGTCGAGCAGGCCTTGCTGGTAGAGGCCGGGGATCGACAAACTTTTCGCCAACGGTACGAGAACGTCGCCGCTCACGGGGTCCAGGACACCGCGCTCCACGGCCTCGCCAATGGTGAGAACGTCCCCCCTCTGCGGGTCGATTATCCGTCCCCGGCGAGCGTCTATTCGGTTGCTTCGAATGGCGTCGGACAGAGAGGAAACTGGTTTACCGTCTGCGGTAATGATAGATTCTTTGCTCAAGATCTCGGCCGTCTCCTCGTCGATGAATCCAGTCTCGAGTGCCTCTCTCGTCTTCATCACTCTCTTCCTCATTTTCTGAAGGACGATATCGGTTTCCGTTTCGAGTTCCGTCTCGGGCGATGGCCGCTGGACGACGATGGCGTTGGTGGCGTATTGAAACTTCAAGTCACCCTCCAATTCCTCCTCCGTCCTCGAGACGGAGGGCTCCTCGCTCGCTGCTGTGGGGGAAAAATCGGTGGCTGAATCGACGACCGAGGTGGAGCCGATCGCCGAATCCGATTCCGAGATCGAGACGGAGGCGGGCGGTTTACCGGTCACGGAAATTTCTTCCTGATCGACGGGAGATAACGCTTGCTCCCTCGCGATTCGTTCCGCCTCCGTCCTGTAGGCGGGGACACCGTGGTCTTTGGTGGGCGTGGTCGACGAAGCGATCGGGACGAGAGGCGTGCCAATCACGCTCACTATACCGAATTTCGCAGCGTCGAGGAGGGATATCTTTCTACGTTTGTCCAAGTTGTAACGCGCCGTGTCCGAATCCACGATTCCACGCTGCACAGCTTCGGTTATGCAAACGTCCCTCCCCGTGGCGGGATCTTTAACTAGGACCAACTCGGGCGGTAGAGTGCCGTCGGACAAAGCTTGAAGCAACTCGGTCGATCTTCCGCTCTCCGTCGATATGACGAGCGCAGTGCTAGGATCGTAGATCAGGCCTCGGGAAACTCTGACCGGGTCGGGTATGGAGTGGCCCGCCTCGGAGATTTTTATCTCGAATCGTTTGGACGGGTCGTCAGATCGGGTCACCTCCAGTTTGTCCGGTTCGCCGACTACTTTCGTGATTCGTAGAAGCCTGTGTTGCGACGAGGTGTTCTCGTCGTACTTCGTCTCCGTCTCCGTTCGGTTGCCGTCGTCGAGAACGATCAATCCTTGGTCGATCGCCTCCTTCATCGTGATCTTTCGCGGGCTCGTGTAATGGCCGGTCGAGTCGAGGATGCTCTTCTCCAAACTTCGTAGAAGGGAAACTTTTCTCCCGTTGCTCGGATCGATCACGAGGCTCGAGTTGGGATCGATTATCCGTAACTTGACGCACTCCTCGAACGAGACTAGCCTGTCCGTGCCTGGTATTATGAACAGGCCTGTGGTCGGGTCGAACAATTTTCTCTCGATCGCCTCGGACAGGGACCAACCGTCGGTGGGCAATTCGAACACTCGTTTCTCGGTCGTCGACCAACCCCCACCCGCTCCGTCCTCCTCCTTCGCGAACTCGTTCGCCACGCTCGTGTCCTGATCTTGATCCGGATCCTTGCGCTCGAGTACCCACCCCGAGAAGGAGCCTCCTGACGACGAGTCAATCGGTTCGTTCGTCCTCGTTCTCGCGTCCCTCGAGACCACGCGATCTTTGGCGATAATGGTGGTGGTCGTGCCTATCGCTCTTGGAACGTCGTCGTCGAAGGAAACCGCGTTATCGACCACATCCGTATCGTCCATTCTACCCCTCTCCTCCCGAATTTCCTTCCTTCTCGTCTGCGTGGTGACGGTGATGTTCAAAAGACCGGTGAGCAACGCAGCGCCATCGGGAGTGATGAGGCCCCTCTTGATGGCGTCCTCGAGAGGTATCGGTCTCCTGCCGCGGCTACGATCCAACAACATCCCCGTCCTCGGGTCGATCGACTCGGAGAGAATCGCCTCGAGCAGCGTCATCTCTCTACCCTCCCTCGCCATCCCGATCCCCCGGTTCAGCATCTCGGACACTTCGGGCCGGACGTAGCCCCGCTCCTCGGCCTCCGCCAACGAGATCGACGTCCCGCTGCCCGGATCCACCGCGTAGACACCGCCACCCGACTCCGACCGGATCAAACCTTTGAGCAGCGCTGCGTTCAAGCTCACGTATTCCCCGCTCGACGGATCCTTGAACCCGTCCACGTCGAATATCGTTCTGCGAACGAGCGACACGATCCGCCCTCTCTCCACGGCCTCCGAGACACTAGTCTCCTCGTTGGTGCTCGCGTCCACGTACGTCCCCCTTCCAGCATCGATCAGGCCGCGCCTCACAGCCTCGGCCAACGTCACCATCTCGCCGGTCCTCGTATCCGTGACGGATCTCAACCGATCCTCGTCGAGGATCCCCACCCGCATCGCCTCCATCAGGGACAACTTTAACCCGCGCTTGCTCGGGCTCGCGACGCTGCTCCCCCTTTCGTCCATCATCCCCGCGTCGTGGCAATCTTTCAAGGTCATAGGCTCGGCTATTAGGCGCGACTTACGCGCCTCCTTCAGCGACATAGAGCTCCTCCTCCTCTTCCTCCCCTCTCTCTCCACTGTCACGTATTTCCCGCTCCTCGAATCGATCGTGCCCAGGTGGAGGGCTTCGCGTAGGGTGATCTTGTCGTTCCCTGTCCTCGGGTCGACGATCTCCTTCACGGTCGGATCCAGGATCCCCTTCTCGACGGCCTCGTCGAGGGTGTGGTACTCGCCCGTGATCCTATCCAGGACACGGCCCGCCTCGTCCACCAGGCCGTGGTTTATCGCGTCGGAGAGGGTGAACGCGCCCCCCCTCTTCACCGTCACGGTCACGTCTAACTTGGCCAGGTAGCCCCTCGCGTGGGCCTCCTCGACCGACAGCCTCTCGCCGCCCTCGGTAACGAGCTCGCCCGTGCGCGGATCCAAAGCCGCCTCTCCCAACCTGCCTACGTCCTCGTCGTCGTGTTTGTCCCCGTCTCTGTCGTCGCGGTCGTCGTCGTGCTCCTCCCTCATCATCGCATCGGCTACGCTAACCGCGCTAACCTCATCGGCCGCCGCCGGTCTACTCCCTCCTCCTCCACCACACTCTCTGTAGTAAGTTACCTTCGCTCTATCTCCCGCAACACCGTCCGCTTTCTCGGCGTCGAACAGCTCCCGCTGGATCGCCCCGAGCAGAGACACCGGCCGTCCCTCCTCGTCGTATCCGCACGGACCTAGGAGACGGTCGGCGAGACGCGTCTCGATCATCTTCTCGCGCGCCGCTTCCTCTATAGTGACGGAAGTGCTTTTCCCGTCCCTCGAGCACGTTATCCTACCCCTCCTAACGTCCAAGATCCTAAGGTTTATCGCCTCGCCCACGGTCAACAGTTGCCCGGTACGTGGATCTACGATACCCCTAGCATCGATTACGTTCTCTCTACCTACGCCCTCTTCCGCCCTCTCTAAGCTCCTCTTTAAACTCCTAATCTCGCTAGAACGCTCGCTGGTAGTGGCGTCGACGAGGCTCGATGACGTCATCGTCCTCCTCCTCTTCTCCTTCTCCTCCTTCTCCTCCAGTTTTCGAGACGATTTTTCTTCGACCTCGATCTCCCGGGTCGGCGTCCCGCCATCCTGACCGATAGATCCGCTTCCACTCTCCAGGCGAGCGCTCTCCTGGGAACTGGAGCGTCGTACAGCGTCGCTGGACGAGACGATGGTCTCGCTCCTCTCGCTTATCTCCCTCCTCTCAGTGCGCTCAGTCCTCTCGTGTCGTTCCAGGCTGTACCTGTGGAACGTGGTAATATAGTAGCAGGCGTGGATTCGAGACGGAATCGCGTTTCGAATTACGTTTCGAACGCGCCCGTTACGCCATTCTTCTCGTGACGATTTGTGCACGAGATATTACTCACTGCGATTGTGTGTAGTGGGTGGTCGTGGAGGTGTAACGTTCCTCGCAGCTGCTGTTCTCGTATATGTTGAACTCGGTGCGGAACGTCCTCAGCGGCCTCTGCTCCTGGAGAGCGCGCTGGAAAACGAGGACGAGAAACGTGAGACGATCGGGTGTCTCCTCCGATTACGAGAGGGAAAGGAGAGGGGAAAAAAGAAAATATTCGTCGCGAGTTTAAATTTAAATTGGATTGCCGTAACGTTTCGCAATTGGGAGGAGGAAGGAGAATTTTCAAAATTACCGCGCTCACTATCCTCTTACTGAGCGTCATCGTGAACGCTTCCGTTCCCCGGGTACGGAAAGTAGAGAGAGAACGAAAGTCGAATTCGCGCAACGAGAGCGTACGAAACTGTCCACCACTCGCGAAACTCTCTAGTACAGAAGAAACTGTGTGTCAGGGCTGCACCTCGTCCCCGTGCGTGCACTTTCGCGAAAAAAACATTGTTGGCGAGGAACGATGACGTTCGAGAGGCGCCGGTTTAATCACCGCGACTATCTCCGCCCGACTGACTCAACTGCCCCCGGTTGGCAAGCAGCCGACCGCCTCGTAAACTCGGGAAACGAGTAAAGGCATCCGTTTGTGAAAAAGCCAGATTCTTTTTTTAGAAACGCGACCGATCGCTCTTTACCGGCCGAGAGAAGAACGCGTACGCCTCGCAGCGGTTAACCGCCGTGCAGAAGCGTTTTCTTCTTATTCTTCTTCTTCTTCTTTTTCTTCTCTCTTTTCTCGATCTCGAATGGAACGCGCGGAGAAATTCACTTCTCGTCCCCTCCCCACTCGAGCAAATTCATAATACGCAGCGATATCGAAGCGAAGCATCTTTAATAAGGTAAAATTAAAGGATCACGTAATCGACGAGCAACGTGTGTAAACGCGACACGTGTTCCGACCGATCCCGTGCACGTGACTATACTCGTCGACACAGAAGGAAAAAAAAACTGTATTCGCGGAGACCGATTTCTCCTCCATTCCCCCCCTCCACCTCTCCCCCTTCCTCCCACCACTCCGTGTAACGAACTTCAACCGAACGCGACCAGTCGACCGTCCCAATTTTTCCGTCCACACGGAATACTTCGTACCTTTCGTACGATCTTTATCGTGGGCATGGCGGACGTGCTCCTCGTAGTGTCCACGCGCATCTCGTCCGACAATCGTTAAAGCAGGAAGGGCCACAGCCAGGGAGGCCAGTTTCGATTTCTTCGTAGATTATGGAATGGAAAACGCCCGGCGATAAT
Source organism: Apis laboriosa (assembly GCF_014066325.1). Taxonomy (NCBI): domain Eukaryota; kingdom Metazoa; phylum Arthropoda; class Insecta; order Hymenoptera; family Apidae; genus Apis; species Apis laboriosa. The sequence goes on from NW_025224966.1 coordinate 1,202,791, forward strand.
ACGCCGGCAGCCTGATACGTGTCTCTGCGACACCGCGAAAGCGCAATAAAGCGAAATGCGATAACTAGCGCCAGCTGTGCGAGCGTTAGGCTCACTATGCGCCGTCGCTCGTTCGCGCTTAACGAGCCACTCTAGTCGGACACGCTCGCGTATCGATCGCCGACGGCCGAGGAGGCGGGAAGGATGAAACTTCCCCGCTTGTTTGCGCATTATTCCAAAGGCGAACCAGTTTTATTATGCGTAAGTATGTCGCGTGGGCGAGACTCGAGATATAATACGTATCGAAGAAGGACACGGGGACTCGGTCACTGCCAATTTTGTCCGTGTTGACAATTAGCGAATCGGGACGATTAACATTTTACGGGTCGGCTATTATGCCCCGTGGCAAGGTCGCAGTCGTAATAGCACAGCCGCGAACCGTGCGTTATTTATTCCAAATCGGTTAATTATTCAGAGTCACGTGCAAGAATAAACTTCTGTTTTACGTCTATATTTATCTATACTAGGTCGCGTTCGTTATTCTTATTTCTTATCTCTTGATCTCTCTCGTTAAAAAATATATATATATATATATATGATTACATAAAAAAAAAAATTATACGTATTAAATTTATCTTTAAAATTGTGTTATCGGTAAGAACTGGAGCGTTAAAAGATAAAACTTCGTTTCCTCGAACTCAGCGTTTTCCTAAGAAAATCGTGCGATTTGCAAACCGGTAATAACGAGAGAAATAAAAAGAAAAATGTGTAGAGATTAATATATCGATGACATATATCGTAATAAGAAGAATCGAGAAGAAAAACACGTTACCTGTAGAGACGTGTCCTCGGGGTATTGCGTTGCCAGCTGTCTAACCCGATCCTGAAGTATATTGACAAGCGTGGTGTATCTTCTGTTGAGGGTATCTAGATCACGCGCGATGTCGTCCACCGTCGAGACGAACTCTCGACGAGGCTTTTTCACCGAAGCATCCAAAGACGGGCAGATATCTTCCAATTGTTCCTTGAACGCTCGAAGCCTTTGTCCGTAGATCTAAGGGTTTCGGTTAGCCCGTTACGGTTAGTAGATAGTATTAGAATCTCGCCTGTGCGCTGATGCTCTCTACCCTTCTATCCCCTTAGCAATCCCTAGTACCATCGTGTCCTAAGGGACCCGTCAGTCTTGAAGCAAGCCAACGAGGAACTGTGTAGCGTGTCGAGATGAACCGATCGCGGGGGAGGGGGGGAGGCGATCTCATAGCGATTTTCAAGCGGCTCGCGGCTCCGGTTAATTCGGAACATGGGAAAGCTATTGCGACAAGCCTGAACATAGTCAGCGTGTATCGTGTCGCGAGCCAAGCGTAACAACGACGTTACTTTCTTTCTACTTTACATTACATTGCATCACGTGCTAGATTTACAGGATTTCGTAGGGTCGAACCGCATCGGTTAACCTTCGGTTATTTTATTGACAAAAGGAGGCGAAGGAGGAGGAGGAGGAGAAGGAGAAAATGTGCAACACGGAACGGGGAAAAACGAAAATTAAATTTTTAGCGGAATGCTAAATAGCGAGGTTAGCCGAGCCAGCGATCTCAAACGTTTCCTCTACGACTTGGCTATATTTTAAAAATTGTTTTTCCACCTTTCTCTATGATAAAAAGCGTACGAAAAAAAAGCCTCGTATGCGCACAGCGTTGGCTGTAACGGCGAGGAAAGGTTGTTTAAAGCGGTTCTTTCGATTTACAGATGCGGAAGCGAGAGAAAGGCTCGAGATGCATCCTTGATCCCTGGAAACACAAGTGAGAGAAAACTCGAGAAATGTGTGAATATCGTCGTTTCCTCTTCGCCGAGATGGAATCAAGGCGGCGAAGAATGAATCGTAACGGGCCTCTGACTCTCGTTGGCCGTACGTATCTGATGCGAATTATCCGCCGTGTATTAAGCCCGTGTAGAACCCAACCGCTTGAAAAGGTTGCGATTGATGCCGGCTGCTAGGTAGGTAGGTAGAATCCATCCGGTAGATAGCGATAGCGGCGACAGTGACACAACGGTAGCGTACGCTTTTTTCCTAGCGATTTGCGGCTTGATGATAATTTTTGCGCCACGATGATGACACATAGAGGGCGTCCTCACAAAGGCGGGGAAAACGTCGATGTCGTCGATGTACACATCTTCACGTAGAGTATGGTGTGTGTGTGTGTGTATATATATATATATATATATATATATATATATATATNATATATATATGTATATATGTACGTATAGCTTTTTCAGGATATACAGAAACGAATCGGACAAAAGATGAAGGTTGGGATGGCCGCGACGCGACTAGACCGACTTAACGCGTTAACGTGTTCTTCTAAAGAGGGCTGTAATACTTGATAAAAAAAAAAAAAAAAAAGAGGACTCACGCAATATACCATTCACGCAAGCGTTCATACCGTAAGCTAACAGGCTACCTAAAGGCTACCTAAATGCTAGCTAAGCCTACCTAAGGCTTGCGAATAAATATATATATATATATACCCATTCGCGATCGTGTTATCGCGTCTCATCTTACCTTTCCTTCGCGAATCAATCGACCTCCCGTCACATTTACCGCTTCGATCGCAGGTGCTCGTTCCACCACTCTGTTCAACAGGTTCTGGACAGAGAGATAGAGAGGAAAAAATAGAGAGAGACGAACTAGAGAAGAAAAGAAAAAAAATAAGAGAAAGAGGAAAGAAGAAACGTTACCTTCGCGTTCTCCATCTCGAGTCTGTTGTACGACTCGTCGACGAAATCGACCTCGTTTCTGTAAGAGTGCTCCAATTGCTGGGCCAACGCGTAAGCTGTTTCCGCGCTACGAAGCCTGTCCACCAGTTGGCCGCAGATGTTGGTCCACCTGGAATTCAGCCTGTTCACCTCGTCGTCCAAGCGGTCCACGTCCGAGTGAGGGCCACGATGGCTCCCTCTCGACTTCTCGACCAGCCGTCTAGCGTTGTGCGCGTCCTCGTTCAGCTGATCCATCGCTGTCTGCTGTTGGGCGATGGCGTTCTGAAGCACCATCAAATCCTCCAACACGTTTTGCAATCCCTTTATATCCGAGGGGAGCTCGTCGAACGAGGCCAGCTTCACCTCGATCTCGGATATAGCCGTAGTATTCTCCTCGAGCCTCGAGAGCACTATCTCCACGCACTTCAATCGCTCGATGTACAGATTGCTCGAGTTCCAGATCTGGGTCCACTTGGTGGTCACGGCGTCCAGTTTGTTCCTCATCGCGGGCGTCTTCAAGGTGATACCGCGGAATGTTTGCTGAACCCTGTCGAGATCGGGGGCCAACCGTCTCAGGCTTTGCTCGAAGTCTTTGTGCTGCAACACCAGGTGTTCCAGGGTGTCCATGTCCCTGGGCAACGGAGCCGCCACCCGGTTGTTCAAGAGCCTCTCCGCCTCGTCCAGGGATTGTTGAAGGGTGGAGATCTGCTCGTTGAAGATGCGCCCGGCGTTCTTCGACTCCTCTTCCGCCCTCGCGCGTTTCTCCAGGTCGTCGAACAGCTTGTTCACCTCTGCCATCTCCCTCTTCAACCGTCTCAATTGGGGGTCGGCCGGGTCCCCCTCGGACAACAATTTCTCCGCGTCCTCGTTCAACGCCTTCCTGATTGCTGTCCTTTGATCCTGACCCATCGCCAAGAACTGAGGCAAATCCCAACCTTTCACCACTTTGATGGTAGCGAATATCATGTTTTGCCGCAGCCGTAGCTGCTTCCGTTGCCACAACGCGATGCTCCTGTCGTACTGCCGCCGCAGTCTTTCCGCTGCGTCGAGGGCGTCCTTGTCCGGCGGTTGGAGAGCGAAGCAAACGCCTGGCACGGGCGTCTCGATCCCCTCCTGATTCTTCACTCGCCACTTTATTCTGCCAGAGTTGTCGTACAGCGTGCACTGCTCGCCCTTCTCGATCGACATCTGAAAATAATTCGGTCCAATTTTCCATTTTTGTCTCGAGATGAAGATCGACTCGATCGACAGAGCTGATACTCACGTTAACCTGTTTGTAACTGCACACGCATGCGACTTGCATGGGCCGCGTCACGGGCTGCCTCCGCTGCTTCATAGGGACCACGTCCTTGGCCTGGTCGACCAGCTTTTGCACGTGGTCCCCGTAACCGTTCAACTCCTCCCGCAATTCTTGCATACCTTTCAACAATCGTTCCCCCTCGTCCAACGAGAAATCAGATTGGGAATAAATGGTGTTCAGAGTCTCGTCCCTCTTCGAGATCCACTGCTCCGCTTGTTGGATATCGCGGAAGAATTGCTGGCTCTGGGCAGCGTGCTTCAAGTGGACCTCCAGGCAAAGGGTCAATTGAAGAAGCCAGGCCCATTGGCTCTGCATCGCGGACATATAGGCCTCGATAGTTTTGGCGGCAGGATGGTGTTGAAGGACCAAAGCCTCGCCCCGGTCCTGCACCGCTGAGAACTGGATCTCTCGCTTCTCCAGGTCGCTCATCAGGGACTGTGGAAAAAAGAGAAACGATGAACTCGAACGTGTTCCAATTTTAAATTTATAGTTTATAGTTTCTTTGTTATTTTTTCTTTATACCTCTATACCGGATCCAAACGTACGCTTTGCACGAGGAAAAAAGGGAAAGATTAGCGATTTCGAGTAAGGACGAGAGAGAGAGAAAAAAAAGGAGCTTTTTCATGATAATTAAAATATATTAATTAAAATGTATACCTCGTAATACTGTTCGATGCTCTGCACGTTCAAATTCTTGTCGCTCCAGTCGCGCGTCACTTCCGTCTCCTCCTTGGAGCTCAACCAGACCAACTCGCCTGTGGCCGATTGTATGAAATCGAGAAGCGTGTCGAGGTCGGAGAGCCTCTTGTTCGAGGCGGCCAACAACTCGGTGTAAAGTTTCTGAAGCACGGCCAAATGTTGGCTGTACAAGGTCGACTCCTCGCCGTGGAAATGACTCTTTGCCTGCACGCATCTGTCAACCTTGGGATGGAATTGCTCTATGTTCTTGTGCTCCTTCTGATGGACGTCCAATTCGTTCTGCACGCTCGGCAAGTCGGACCCGTAATCAGCGTCCTGGAGCTGCTTGATCTTCGCCTTGCACCAGTCGATGCAATCGTGCAACGAACGGAAGTGCGGATTCGTGTCGACCAGCCGGGTCTCGTGCACGGTGGTGCGGTGTTTCGTGACCACGCGTTCCTCGACCGGGAACGAAACGGCCGAAAGCGGCTGTACCAAACGTTTGTGAAGAAGAGATCGCAACGCGACCCACCGTTGATGTAGCTTTTGAACCCTGCAATATATAGGGATAGGATTAACGAAAAAGAAGAAAAAAAGAAAGAAAGAAAGAAAGAAAGAAAGAAACTTTTGGACTTTCTTAACTCAAAAAGACTTATATTATTATTATATTATTGTAACATATTATTTTATTATATTCATCTTGTGTATCTTTGCGTGTGAAGAAAGAAAATTTGTCGAATATTAATTCTTTGCTCTCCAAGTGAATTTCAAAATGATTTTTATTATATTATTTATATTATATTATATTATTGTAATATATTATTTTATTATATTCATATATGTTTGCATGTGAAGGAAGAAAATTTGTCAAATATTAACCCTTTGCTCTCCAAGTGAATTTCTTAATTTAAAACAATTTATATTATATATGTGTATCTTTGCATGTGAAGAAAGATTTGTCGAATATTGACCCTTTGCTTTCCAAGTGAATTTCTTAACTCAAAACAATTTATATTATTGTAATATATTATTTTATTATATATGTGTATCTTTGCATGTGAAGAAAGATTTGTCGAATATTAACTCTTTGCTCTCCAAGTGAATTTCTTAATTTAAAACAATTTATATTATTTTATTATATATGTGTATCTTTGCATGTAAAGAAAGATTTGTCGAATATTAACCCTTTGCTCTTCAAGTGAATTTCTTAACTCAAAACAATTTATATTATTTTATTATATTTGTGTATCTTTGCATGTGAAGAAAGAAAATTTGTCAAATATTATTAACCCTTTGCTCTCCAAGTCAATTTCTTAACTCAAAACAATTTATATTATATTAACCCTCTTCAAGTGAATTTCTTAACTCAAAACAATTTATATTATTTTATTATATTTGTGTATCTTTGCATGTAAAGAAAGATTTGTCGAATATTAACCCTTTGCTCTCCAAGTGAATTTCTTAACTCAAAACAATTTATATTATTTTATTATATATGTGTATCTTTGTAAAGAAAGATTTGTCGAATATTAACCCTTTGCTTTTCAAGTGAATTTCTTAACTCAAAATAATTTATATTATTGTTATATTATTGTAATATATTATTTTATTATATTCATGTATGTTTGCATGTGAAGAAAGAAAATTTGTCAAATATTAATCCTTTGCTCTCCAAGTGAATTTCTTAACTCAAAATAATTTATATTATTTTATTATATATGTGTATCTTTCCATGTAAAGAAAGATTTGTCGAATATTAACCCTTTGCTCTCCAACGATGACTCTCCACCATTGAGATTGATGCGGCAACTTGAACGGCGACAATATTTATTTTGATTATGATTTTATTATATTTGATATTTGATATTTTATTAATATTTGATATTATTATTTTATTATATTTGATATTGATATGTTTGATTTTTTTTGGAATATCGCTTCATAAATAGATTTCTAAGCTCTTTAAGTAATAATCTTATGAGACCACTGAACACGCGGGTCTAAGTCTGAAGTCGCTGGTGCGAAACAGGCCTGGAATGCAAAGGGTTAAAGTCTAAATATCGTTTCGCGCGATATTTTAACAATAATTAAATTATTCTTATTTTTCACCTTCTACATCTCTGTTTTCATCCCTATTTTCCTTCTCTCTTAACGAATAGAAGTAATTTCGTTATTCAATAACGAAAAATCATTGCTTACAAAACTTTGACAATAATATTAAAGAAAACTTTACATAAGATTACACTTGAAGAGGTTAAAAGAACCTATTTTAAAAAATATCAAACACAAATAAATACATTGGTGGGCGAGAGTCGCCAGCATTGGAGCGCAAAGGGTTAAAATCAAAGAAGAAGAAGAAGAAGAAGAAGAAGAAGAAGAAGAAGAAGAAGAAGAAGATGTGCCTTTTGTGCAGTTCGGCCGCCTGACTGTATCGTCCCTCGGTAAGAGTGTGCACGTCGGTAAAGATATTCTGAATCTGGATCTCGGTGTTACGTATGTCCTGCTCGAGAAGATCGACGGCGTGTTTCGCCTCCAAAGGATGAAGTCGGTCGAGGCGTCTCGCCTCGTCCTCCACCCTTCTCTCCAGCTCCTCCAGCCGATTGTCGGTCGATTTCATCTCTCTGTGCACTTTCTCCGCCAATCGTTGCAGCCGTTCGAGCCTGGAAACAGGGAGAGGGGGGAGAAGGGAATCGAGAAACATCGAATTGCCCGCCCGGCCCGGTGAAAATCGCACGCTCGCTCACTTAAAAAGAAAATCTTACCGTTTTATCTCGTCGACTATAGCCTGCTCCCTCTCCTGGTGGAGCATCATCAATCGGTTCCAATTCTTCTCGATCACCTCGATGTGAAGCTCGGCCTCGATGTCCACCTCGCCCACCGCCTCGAAGTACTTCTGCAGATCCCTGAACAGATAGGAGAGCCGTTGCTTGTCCCTGTAACGGGGCGGCACCTCCTCGTTCTTGAATTTCGTGCTGTCCGCGGCGAGCTTCTTCATCTCGATCAAAGTGGGGGGGAAGGCGCGCTCCTGCATCAGGCACATCTTCTCGCGGATCCACAGGTGGAGGGAGCTCGCGAGCTCCCTGTACTCCTCGGACCGCCTTTGGGCCTCGGCGTCGTACAACGGGTGAATGGGCGGCGGCTCCGGGAACACGTCGTAGAGCGAAGAGATATACGTTATCAAGGACTTCTCGTCCGGTTCGGGGGTGTCCACGTCTGCGTAAAAACGTATCAAGGTTACTTCTTCTTTTACACTCTCAACTCTTTCTCCGAAAAGTATATTATTAACATTTAAAATTTTTGACTGCCGTCGAAAAATTATATTTATAATATAATATAAAAAAATAATATAAAAATATATAAAAAATATAAAAAATTATTATTATAATATATTATAAATATTTATAATATATTTTTTATTTAATTATTTAATTTAATTTATAATATAATATTGTAATATAATATAATTATCGTAATAATATAATAATATTATTTTATTATATTTACGGATCTTTGCATGCAAAGAAAGAAAATTTGTTGAATATTAAAATCTATATATCGGTTCTCATCCGGCCATGGTATTCGAGTGACGCTTATTTGACTACTTACGTAGGATGTTCGAAAGATAATATAAACTTCGAATTGTTATAAGAGTAATATAAAAATGGTTTGTTAAAAAGATTATTTAGAATGAAAACTAATATTTGACATCGAGGAAGAACATAACCTATAAATGCTGTTGCTATCGATATCGATAAAATTAGAATTCCAATTCCTCAAACTCTATATTCAATGGATTATGTAAATAGAATTTATGGAATATTTTATATTTATCCTTTTAAAACTATATTATTAATATTTAACACGTTGACTGCCGTTAAAAAAGTGTTCTCATTGAGCAACGTTATTCGGATGACGCTTATTTGACTTACGAAAAATATTCGAAAGATATTTCATAGGATGTAATAAAACTATTCAAATTGTCATAAGAGTAATACAAAAATGGTTTGTTAAAAAGATTATTTAGAATGAAAACTAATATTTGACATCGAGGAAGAACATAACCTATAAATACTGTTGCTATCGATATCGATAAAATTAAAATTCCAATTCCTCAAATTCTATATTTCTTGGACTATATTTAATGGATTATATAAATAGAATTTATGGAATATTTTATATTTATCCTTTAAAAAAAATTAACATTTTGTACAAAGTTGAAGTCGATCGGGACAATTCGGACGAAAAATCGTTGTCCGCTATATGATTCACTAACTCTTCCATTTTTCTTTTCGACATTGGAACGAATCAGGGCAGAAATTTTAACAATTATCGTTACTCGACAAACTGTTAGAATCCTGAGGTGAAGACCTCAGCAATGTAATAATAAAAACAAATGATGCGAGAGATTATTCTTGCTCATTAGACCACCAGCATTATTAAAATATCGATGGAAGTACTTAGCAGAGTAGAACGGTGCGCTGAAGGAGATTTCATTGGAAATCTCGCTCGGCAGTCAACGTGTTAAAAGGAGGGGAAAAAGGAGGGAAAGGAAAAAAATAGGAGAAATAGGTGAAAGAGGAGAAGGAAACGGTCACGGTCGAAGCGTCGTCGAGCGGAAACTCGACGTATGATATATATTCGACGAGCGGAGAAAACAGGGAATAGAGAGAGGAGGTTGTTGATATTACCTTCAGGATCGAGAAGCCTCGTAACGCCATACTCGCGCTCCGCGACGTTGAACACACGATCGAGCCGCTCTCGCGGTTGACTGGCACGAGCGTTCCTCCAATCGACCAGGTCTGGTCTGTTCCGATGGATCAACGCGCTGAATGCCAATCCATCCCTCCACGAGCCGGTGAAATCCGTGACGCGTACTCCGGGGTAGCGCGCCGTCGATCGTCTGGCCCATCTCAGAAGCGCCTCCCGGGCGGTCACATTAGGCTCCTGACCAACCACGATATCGGATATCTAGGAGAAATGAAGATTGCGTTATGCCAAGTTCCTCGTCTCTTCGACCGAACCATCCTTTCATGTAAACGAGTGCAAGATATATGTAAAATATAATATATAATATGATATAATATATATATTATAATACATGTTATATTTTATATATATACATATATACATATACATATGTATATATAAAATATAATATATATAATAGAATACATATTATATTTTATATATATATATATGTATTCGTTTCTTCGACCGAACCATTCTTTCACGTAAACGAGTACAAGATATATGTAAAATATAATATATAATATAATATAATATAATATATATAATATATAATATATACATATACATATATATAATACATATATAATATATACATACATATATATATATATATATAAAATCAGTTTGTTTATATTTTTATATATATAACATATCTAATAATAATTTGACGCGTCGACGTCAAAACGATGTCGCTTGGTTCGCCCTTCGATGCTCGATCGTACGATAAGAAGCGCGAACCTAGAAACACTAACGAGAACTAATCTCCCCCTGCCGTGTCTCGAGAGAAGTCGAGAAAGAAGAAAATGGGGAGGGGTCGCGCTTACCCGGACGGTTTTTGGTTTTGGCGAGGCCTGGCGGCTTAAAGAGAAGGAGGAGGAGGAGGCGGCGGTGTCCTGTAAATAGCCGGATGCGGCGCGTTTCGTCAGATCCTCGGCCACGCATCTCTCCTCGCCCCGTGTCAAGGTGGTCGTTTTACGAACGATCCGTGTCACGATACGCTTGGTCCCGTTCTCGCCGCGCCTCGACGTCTTCGTTGACTCGATCGACGATCCTTGAGGAATCGGTTCCGTGAATCGGTGGACGAATTCCGAAACGTCGTCCAACAATCGGCTCGTCGTACGAGCCTTCCCTTCCCTTCCCTTCCTTCGATCGATCGATCACGGATCGATTGGAAATCGCGTCACGATCCACGATCTCCGAGCTTGGCCACATACCAACACTTGATATACAGCACCATCTAAGCTCGTGATCGTGCCGCGACTTCCACGCGACTACTTCCCTTAAATCGCGATCGAAAGGAGGGAGAGGATGAGAGAGAGAGAGAGAGAGAGAGAACGTCCGTTGGACGTAGGACCCGTCTCTTCCTACCTAGAACCTCGGTCGAGAGCCTCCGCTTCGTGTAAATAGCTCTGAGATCATCGTTGGCGGGCGTAGCGGTGGTCGAGGTAGCCGAAACCACGTTCTCGCGGGGCTCGTCCTCCCTGGTGCCTTGCACGAATAGCCGGCCACCTTTGCTGAACCGATATATCGACATGGTGGTGTTGTTGTCAACAACAACGAAACAACAACCTTTATTCTCCCCCTTTTCCGCGCGGGGAGGATTCCGATTCCCTCCAACGAGCTAACATCGACCTCCGGGAAAAGAGGTTCGGCACGTACGGCCACTCATTCGTGGCCTTATCCGGCGTCTCGGTTCCCTCCTCGCTTACTCACGGCACGCGCGGCCGCTCTCGTGAAAGCCGATTATCGAGAATCGACGTCTTCAACGAGATCCCGCGCCGAGACTCGAAAAAAATGAATTATCGTTTCGCCGAACGCGATTCTTATCGAACGGGAGGAAAGACTGATCGACGATAGCGCGAGGATATGTAACTCGTGTGTGGATCGAATGGAAAGAGGATCGTGGGGAACCGTGATGTTCACTGGACCAGAAGGCGATGTCAAGGAAGAAAAGAAAGAGGAAAGGAGAATTATTAAATGTAAAATGAATGTAAGAATACGAAGGAGAGATGTTGTTGGAAACCGTTGGCCAAAGGGAGAGGGAATGATAAGATTCGAGGAATTAGTGGTTATCGAAGAAAACACTCGGTTAAGGTAGGTACATACACCGCGCGCGTATCGCGAACCGACTACCTCGCACCACAGGTAGCTGATCGAGAGGCGCAGAGATCCCCACTTCGAGTTCGTTTCGTGCTTCTTTGCGCGTTCGTTCGCTCGCACGTTTCACCGGTAAGGCTTCGCGATGATGTGGTTCGTCGTAGGTTGTCCCTTAGCCGCTGCCGCCGCAGCCGCGACACGTGTGCGTATCTTCGTTCCTTCTTTCGATTATTTCCAACGATTATTTCGATACGAACTTGGCCGAGCGAAACGCGGTGGTAAAAAAAAAAAAAAGAACAGAAGATCGAACAGCGATTCACCGAACGACCGACAGCGTGTCGCGTCGTATCCGGCTGCCGTCGCGAGAGTAGGCCAACGAAATGCGCACAGGTGAGAGACGCCTCCGACATTCCCCCCCTCTTGGTTCCCCACTCTCTTTTTCTCTAACGTCCCTTCCTCCGTCTCCTCCCGCGTCGATCACCGCTCGTGCCTGTCATGCCATAGCACGCGTATGCTCCCCATTCCGTCCTCCGTTTCGTTTCAAACCATCGTCATCTTCTTCTTCTTCTTCTTCTTTTTTTTTGCTTCTTCTTTTGCTTCCGCAAAAACAAATCGATTTTGTCCTCGATCGCTACTTTTTTCTGCTATAATTCTGGCGCAAGAACGAGAGCGCATGCGCCCGCGATATCGGCCGAGCGATCGGTCGGGGAAACAGAGAGACCGTTGCAACGAGGCGAAACGCTCGGAGGGGAGAGGGGGGAGAGGCCCACTTCGCGACGCTTCGTTTGCCGTTCGTCGCGCATCGTGTCCTTCCTCCTTTTCCTTTTCCAGAGATTTTACGATTCACCGTGGCGCGGTAAGCGCCGCCTTCGTTCAACGATGCACCGATTACAGTAAATCGCGCACTTACCTAATTCGTGCCGTCGCGTCACTCGTTCACTCTCTATCTCTCTCTCTCTCTCTTTCGGTTTAATTAATAATACGCGTCGAGGGGGAGGAGGAAAGTGCGCGAGAACCGAGAACAGCCGGCAGGGAAACGAAAACAATGTCTAAATAAGCGGTGTCGAGTCGAAAGAAGCGAAAAATAGGACGCGTCGCGTCCCTGAGCGTTGCGAGCGCGAAGGAGGAGAGAAAAAAAGGAACGGAAAACGACTCGAGTTGCGCGCGGTTCGCTTCACACCGGACGTGACGTCATCGCGCGCCCGCAACCGCTCGGCTCAAGCATTCGTTTCCGCTACAATGCCAGCCGCGCGAACCGATCGTTCCAAGATCCTTCGGGATTCTTCGTAATTCCCTGTTTTATTTTTTTTGTTCTTTTTTTTTTTACGAAATATCGAGTAACAATTGTTTCGAAGAGATTAGCTTCGCTAACGATCGCTCATTCGATTCGAGAAAAATCCTTTCGCGATGTCACGATAGGAGGAATACAAAGTGAGAATGCGAGGGCGCGAAAGAAAGACGAAGAAGAACGGTGGTGTAACGCGTTTAAAAAAACACGGTCGCTCACAGGTTGACCTTGGCCCATTGCGTCATTCGCACGTTTTTTGTATTCGGTACTCGATTGACTGATTATCATAATTACAAGGTGGGTAGGTGGCTCGCGACCACGAGAGGAAAAGACCACGAGAGACACGGCAGGATATGGCTCTTCTGCAATCTGTCTATCTCCCACGTCTCAGAATTCCACACGACCGTCAACCTTCCCTCGATCGCGACGTAACGCGCAAAAACTACCATAAAAGGGCAGATGTATCGCCCGGACGGAAGGAAGGACGGTCGTCACCGGCGGCTATGAAAAATGACGCCGTTTCTCTAGGAAAACAACTTGGAACAGAGAGTTGGCTCGAATCGTTCTGCGCTTCCGTGTAGGACGATAGCTCGGTCACGAACCACGAGTGGCTTCGAGCGCCATCTAGCATTTCGATCAGTTCGCGCGGTCGATAAGTGATCGAGCCGGCAGCGAGATTTTTTTTTCAAAATAAAAGAAAAAAAAAAATCATTTTCGATTCCTTTTTTTCCGCTGCAGGAACCACTACGGCATAAAAATGTAGGGAATGGAACTTACCTTGCGTCGCCAGCTCTGCGGCGCAAAACAGAACAAAAAACAGACACTATTAGATACAGATGCTGATCGTAGCAGTTATTTAGTAAGTAAATATAAAGGGGAGGGACAAGCTTGTATCGGCGGCCACTTCTCGGCCTCTCGAAGTGCGAACGATTCGAGGGACGACGACGCGTTTGATCGCTACGGAAACACAGTCTCCTCTTTGTGCGATCGCGTAACACGGTTACACTGGAGCGCGTAAGCTCGATCGATGGCTCGCGTTTCAGGTTTTTTGTGTCTACGGACGAACCGACATCCGGGGATCAGCCTACTGTTCGCTACTTTTCTCGAACGGCGGCGCCGTCTCTCCTCGCGTAATCGCGTTCCCGATCCGTTCCGTGGCGTGTGCTACGGTTTATCTGTGTTCCTCCACGGCTCTCTCTCCTCTTTCCTTCCTCCTCGTTCGCCCGGCGCGTAGAAAACGAGAGCGTCGTTTTTTACACCCTGCGCGAACACGATACGGTTTCTCGAAAGAAAGCGAAATCTCTCTCGGTCGGTATCGCAGTTGCTCAAAGGCGAAAAACGGATTCGATATATTATTTGAACGCATATGACGGGATGGTCGTTCTTCCTTGGGAAGAATCGCGGCTCGAAAGGGCGAACCAGGTGTCGAGATGTTCTTATCGGTTATTGGACTCGATGGTGTATCGTTCGTGAAAGCATCGTAATCTACGATAATCGTTGGGGGGAGGGCGGCAGATGCGGGATATTCACTCACCTGGAAATGTAGTATGATGGTCCATATCAAACCTAGGGTCAGCTTTGGGTTTCCATCCACGATATCCTCGGCACGTATATTGACGAGTTTGATTTTCTTATAACGTAAAAAGTCAAGAGCCATCTGCACGTTTTGCAGCATGTGGAAACGCATCCGACCTCGTTCTCGCGGCTAAAAAAAAAAAATGTCGCGTTTAAAATTGTCCATGGGATCGTCATTGTCACGGTTAACGCTCGGTTGCCGTGGATCCAATTAAGTGTTATCCAACTGTTTTATCTTAATCGATCTCTTCTCGATTCGATTCTATCCGCGTTTGAAAAAAACAAATGTCCATCCATCGCGTATAAATATATATACGCATATATAGCGATGGGTTTGAGCGGAGTTGGTTAATCGAGCCAAGTTAGTCCCACCCCCGATTTTTACGTAATTTTCACCCTGCCAACAGACATTTGAGCGAAACAGAGCGCCAATTGTCCGTCTCGAGGGAATACTTACGAGATGCTCGCCCGAGAGAACCTCCAGCAAGGAAATGAGGTTGTACCCGTCCCGCAGGTCTTCGAACAAATCTCCGACATGTCTGCTGGCCTGCAACAACGATTTCACGCATCAGTGCACTGGTAAATCGCTTCCTTGTTCAAGTGTCTGCCCGACAATTCGTGAACTGAAAATAAAAACAGGCAATCGAATCGATCGAAACAGACGGGCTGGGGGGGGGGGAGAGAGAGAAATAATTAACTCCCCAACTATAAAATGGGAATGAACAAAAACACACGGAAAGGGCCATTGGACGTCGAACGAACACAAAACAAACGTACAAGCTCTACGAACGTGCACGAAAAAAACATAAACATGTACAAAAATGAACGTAAAAAGATAAGGAAAAGGAGGGGATAGGTGTTAGAAAGGGACAAAACAACAATGCAAACGCGGCAATCGTAATCCTCAAAGTCGCGGTTAAGGTTTATTTTCAGTGATAAATCTTCGGTATCGATACGTTATCACGAGAAAATTTAATCATCGATAACTGCGCCGCTTTTTTTTCCTTCTTTTTTCTTTTTTTTTCTATGATTCGCAACGCTTGCATTCGTTGTTGGTCCATCGTCCATCGAATTTTTTTAAGGTAAAAAATGAGAGAAAGAGGGATGGATATCGCATTTGCCATCGCTCGAAGACCACGTGTGCGATAAGGAAATTTTATCCTTAAAAAAAAACGTTTCGTCAGCTTTTTCTTCTTCTTCTTCTTCTTCTTCTCCTTCTTCTTCTTCTTCTTCTTCTCCTTCTTCTTCTTCTTCTTCTTCTTCTTCTTCTTCTTCTTCTTCTTTTTCTTCTTCTTCTTTTTCTTTTTTCTTCGACAAACGGCGTCATTTGATTCTTTCCGTGACCAGCTGCGACAATGACGTAACGTTAAGATAAAATTCCTAGATATTGGCCGAGCGATGACAAATGTATACGAGACGTAACGTCCCGTTTCGATTCAGGATGGTTACTTGGAAGTAATTAGATCGATTCCGTGGACGTTGTATATTCTCTCCGTGGAGCATGCGAAAAAAAAAAAGAAAAAAAGAATAATCCTTTCTAACATTGGCAACATCGAGACATCGTTAACGACACCTGAGCCGTGAACTTACAGTGGGGGAACAGCATGGTTGATTGTTGACAAGGACGCACACGTGCAGGCACGTGTAAGTCTGAAAAAAACATGGATTGAGACAAGGATCACGCGTCACGTCGAATTATGCGTGTGATTTTTCGCGATCGAAAAGTAGGGGAAGATTCATCGCGTGTAATATAATTATAGCGTATAGATCGTGAATCTATCCCGCTGCTTACTCGTCGATCGCACGGACGAGTGGCCCTCGAGCAGAGAGGAGGAATCCTCTCTGCCTCATGCGAGAATGAACAGAAGCAAAAGGTAAGGGGTTGACTTCCCCTTTGAGGGCGATTCACGAGGATTTGCGCTCGATGATCCTTAATCGCACGTCGATGCGTCAAAGAACGCGAGAAGACTATAGTTGACGACGAAAATAAAAAGTAAATACGCTACGAAAATTGTCAAATTTTTACAATTATAATCTCGAATCCTCGTGCATCTCTTTCCAACTCGTGCAACAATTAAAAAAAAAAAAAAAAACGTTACGCTCACGCTACGTTTAGTAATTACGTCCCAGTGAAACGATTCTTCTATTAGGCCGTGACTAAGTTAAAAATAATGCCAATGGAATTTTTTTTTCATCGTTGATCGAGCCGATATACATAACGAGTTAAGTAAATGCACTGCGTAATTAAAAAACTTAGTCAACGACGATAATACGGTAGTAATATAAGAGAGGAAGCTCATTAACCGAGGTTCTTTTTTTTTATTATTTTTTTTTTCTTGCACGAGCAACAAGTTGCCCAAGATTCTTTCTTTTACTACGTTTCAACCATGCTATCGAAAAACGTATTTGCGTTTAACGATCATCCGATAATCCAAGATAAAACACAAGCGAAACCACTCGTCCGGCTCGCGATGAACTCAGTTTCCAAGGAGAATACCGGGTGTTGATTCATACCTTGACGTATTTCCAGTGCTGGGGGCCGAGTGCGTGAAAAAAAAAAAACGATCGAAAGCATGTAATTATGAATTTTCATCGATTCTCGATTCTCGAAATTCTTATTTAAACGCGTTCATATCGAATCGATTCTTGCCGCGCGAGAACAATCGATCCGTTGTATAGCGGAGGGGAAACGTCGCGATAAGGGGATATCATCTATTTTCCACGTGCGAGAGCGGAAGAAAACAGAGATGGATCCTCTCGTTCATCCGCGTGGATAGGGGGAGAGGGAACAACGACCGATCGTCCAAGAAGAGACGACGATCGACAAAAAAAAAAAACAGTCGATGGACGTTTTTACAGCGATCGTCGATCGATCGTGAAAGAAAAAAAAAAAAAAAGAAACCAATAAGAATATCAGAGAACGAAAAATTTTCTCTGTTCTTCTAAAAACGAACGAGTCAATCTTTCTAAGGAAGGGTGTGTTCTCGTGCCTTTATTATTATTCAATGGATCGGAATTCATGGACGAAACAAGTTACTTCAGCCGATCATTTCCTGCCGCGAACGAACGGTTACGCAACCGACGGCCGGTGCGTCATCATAGCGAGGCATGCACTCGAGCGGTTATTTTTCTTTTCTTTCTTTCTTTCTTTCTTCCTTTCTTTCTCATTTCCCTTCAACTCGAACGCAACGCAACGTCTCGAACTGACTGATTAACTGACTGACTGACTGACTGACTAACTGGCTGACTGGCTGTATCCGCGTACATAACTACCTACTTAACTACCTACTTCTTACAAGAGGTGGTAAATCGGGAACGTGGCTCGCGGAGAACGCTTCCGAATAAGGTCAGAGTTACGAGAGGAAAGGTGGGCGCGCGGTAGGATCGAGCAGGTAGGCAGCCAAAGAGAAACAGTGGCGAGCGACGCGCAAACACGCAGTACCGTTCGCCGTATTACTACCCTGGAATTCATTATAAACGCGAGCTCGGCCGTTTTAAAAAAACGAACGAGTCGACAAAAAACGCGTTCGTTCGTTCGTTCGTTCGTTCGTTCGTTCGTTCGTTCGTTCGTTCGTTCGTCTCTGCCCTCTCTGGGATAATAGGAGAAAAGAAATTTGGCATCATAGGAAGGGTAATTATCGGAGGAAGTCTTGCTTTTTTTTCCTTTTTATTGCTTCGAAAGCCGTGTATACGGACGAAAGGAGAGAGAGAGAAAGAGAGATTCGAAAGAGAAAAGGATGAAGGATGTAAATAATACATTTGAGAGCAGATAAAATTCTCGAGAATCGCTATTGAGAGAGAGAGAGAGAATAACTTTCATTTTGAAAAGCGGCTCTCAAAAGTTTTGCCTTCGAACGTTATTCGCGCTATATCCGAAGAGAAGGGTGAGTAATGCCCCGTGTCTTCCGAGTAGGCGCCGGGTATATCGGCGGCGGGGTCGAAGAGCTCTAGCTCTAACATAGAAAGAAAATAAGGCTCGATAACCCTCGAAATACCGATCGAGTTATACTAGCCACTTACAGAGCGCTTCAATCTTGCCTCTCCTCCCCTTCGCTCTTCTCCTTTATCTTCGCAACGTCCAACGTAACGAGAAAGCAATGCAGAGAATGTATCGTTCCTCGATTTATCATCTCTCTCTCTTTCTCTCTCTTTCTCTGCTTCATCCTCTCGTTCCTCCTCGTCCCTTTCCAACAATCATCGTTCGACAAATTCGATTCTAAATTTCGTTTGCTCTTTTCTTGTCCTTCCCGAAAACAGAAGAGGAAGAAAAAGAAGAAGAAGCTGCGTCACTCGCGAGAAGAAACGAGAAGAGTCACGTGAGATCAAGGCTAACGCGTCTCGAGTTGCAAGAATTGTTCGCGGTCGCGTGGCGTGTCGTCGGCGTCGGCGTCGTCGACGTCGTCGTGGTCACCCGTGATAATGGTGGTGGTGGTGGTGATGATGATGTTCGGGGGTCATTGGCATGTTGCGATCTCAGAATCGGGTACTGGCATCGATGGAATCGCCCGTTCGAATAGACGCGCACAGCCATCGCCGACGGCATTCGTTCTTTTTTTCCACGCGCCGCCGCCGTGGAATGCGTACAGTGGCGTTGGAAACAGTGGCGGCGTTTGTTCGACCCATGCGCCGCACCAATGGACGATCTGTTTCGAATCTCGTTAATCGATCGCGTAAAAAAAAAAAAAAAAAAAAAGAAGAAGAAAAAGAATACAGGGATTCGAGGGTTAAGTTTCTGATGCGAAAGGGGGAAAAAAAACGAAAGGTGAAACTCGTCACGCGTTAAGTATATATATATATTGGATTTTCTCGATTTCACCCACTCGGTTTCCTCGATACGTTACCTTCTATAGCAACGCGTGAAATACCCTCCTGGAAGGGATTACGGTCGGCCCACGCGCACAGCCTACGTGGGAAAAGAGACGGGTGCAGGACATGCATGACACACGCATATACGTGTGTATATATATATATATAGGCATATGTACGTATATATAGGTATATAACGAGGGGCGAACGAGAAGGTCCCTTATATCGTTTACGTATGTGGTTACGAAACAGCTGGTTGTCCAGGCGTTGCGCGTCGCTGCTCTCGTATGCTCACCTATCAGGTGTTTCGATATACTCTCTCGCCTCGACTCCACCAGCCGTGGCCTCCCGCTAAGGCCACCGCTCTAAAATTAGTTCGTATCGTTCGATATTTCGAAGGAAGGGCCACCGGGCTTAACTCGCTTCCCTTCCCTTCCGTTTCGTTTCCTTCCTACATGAATTCGATTCGAACTTTTTTCTTCGATTCTTATCTTTATTGTGGATCGTTAAAACGGAGAGAAACAAGTTTTCGTTTTAGAATTGTGAATCAACTGTATGCGTACGTGTATGTATACGTCCATCGACTGTGCGACACGCGTTGAAAAGGGGAGAAAAAAGAAAAAAACACTTTCCTTCGAACCGAGAGAAGGCTGCTTACCTTTTTCAGATGCTTGTTCACCCATTTGGTAAATGTTTTCTTTTGTATCGCGTCTCGTTCGTCTGAAATCACAAACAGTAGAAACAATTCGTTAGAAAATTTGCTCGCTACGATCCAACGGCGACACTCGTGACGTTATCGTCACTTTCTTCCCCTTCCCACCCCCCTCCCCTCCTTAACACCTCGTCATCGTTGTTTTCACCGATTATCCTTCCATTTCCGCGTTACGTAGATAATTAATTAGAACGAATTTCCATTTTATCGCGCGTGAATCGATCCACCCACGCAAGCAGGCATTAGGCACGAAGGCAGCGAGCGATCAAAGCAAGCGGATAGACGGACAGGCAGACGGACAGGTAGGTGGTTGGGATAGGTAGGTAACTAGGTAGATAGGTAGGTAGGTAGATAGGTAGGTAAGTAGGTAGGTAGATGGGTAGGTTGATACGTGGGAAGATAGTAGGAAAAGAGCAGTCGATCGTGCAAGAAAACAAGCAAACATGGGAAAAACTGTTGCCTTTGAATCGCCGTTGAAAGCGTTTTGCGTAATCGCCCAAAAACCGAAAAAAAAAAAAATCTTTAATTCAAGCGGGAACGTGAACGAAGCAAAGGTGAAACGCGTTGATATCACCCTCTTGTTCAATATATCCATCCCCACCCCCCCTCCATTCGCCTATAATCCGACTTAGCAACCATACGACATCCGTCGGTCGGCCGTCCGTTAAACGAAACAGACGACGAAGTTCGACGACACGTCTCGATCGCGAGACGATTAATCGAGTAGGAAGGTTTTCTTTGCCCGTTCGCTCGCACAACGGCGTAATAGCGGTTAATTACGACCGATTATCCGATTCTGTCCAGCTGTTAAACTCTCCGTTCGTGAATTAGTTAGTCTTGGTGAACTTGTGAACTCAAAGATCAATAGAAATTAATAAGACTATTATTTTCTACTATACTTTTTGCTCTCTATTATCTCTGATACGAACGGTTAAAATATATATATAGGAAAAAAAAAAATAGACGAAGGTGAATAAGATATTATTTGAAATAATGGTGGCATTAGTCAATGTTGAAAACGTTGTCGGCGAACAACGGGGCTCGATGATTTCCCTAACATCCCGGCGCCGACGTCACGAGATAAGAAAGACAAGCTATTTGAATCGTTTTACAACGACGCTTTTATTTAAACGCCCGTGTAATGTGTACAGCCGCGTGCACCGCGGTATCTCGTTCGTACTTTGGTAACGAATCACCAAGTATATATATATATATATATATATATACATGTTATCCGTCGTTATTCGATAAAATAAGATAAAAGAGAAAAAGAACGATCCGATCGATTAACTTGCTCGTAACTTGTACGTAAGCGTTTAAAAATAAAGAGGAACGTTTATTAACGATTGACGTGGCAAGGCATTATTAGGCTCTCGTAATCGCCGATTTCGAAAAGCCGAGCGAGGCCTTGGAAAAAAAAAAAAAAAAAAAAAGAAAAAAATATTTTCAACGGAAGGAAACCGTTTGGGAAGAGTTTGGCATACCGAGGCATACAATTGAGGAGATAAATTGGAGATACAATGATCGAGGACAGCCGTTATTTCGAGTCCAACGCACACACGCGCGCGAGCGCGAAGGATTTTCGGAGTGTGCGATAACGAGGGGCAATTGGTGGATAATCGTGTCCCCCCCTCCCCGTCCGACACTCGGAGCTCGAGCGAAACGAGTTGGAGAGGAAAAAGTTTTGAAATAAATACATCGCGATAAATTCTTTTTTCGCGAAGACGACGAACGAAACGGAAAATTACATTTGGCCGCGTTTCCACGAACGTACGCGCGAGTATGCGCGTAATTCACGCCCGATTCGCGAACGATTCTTTCGAAAAAAAACGGGTTCTCCCCCTCCCCCTCTCCCTCTCCCATTTTGTCGAAACGCTTGCGAATCACGTGCGGAGACGATCGGTGAAATCGTTTCGGCGCAAGATACATTTCGTAAGCGAGACCACTATCTGCTAGGTGCGTGTGCGTGGACGAAAAGGAATCGCGAGTAAAACGAAGAAGAAGAAGAAGAAGAAGAAGAAGAAGAAGAAGAAGAAGGAGAAAGAAAAAAGAATCGTCTCTAAAAGCGATTCTAAATGCGAATGATGATTCTAACTACGTTACCTAAACTCGAAACTCTAATTAGGAAGCGTTTCGCGATCTATCGTGATGTTTCGTGACGCGATATTAGATACACACACAAAGACAAAATTCAAAAATTAGTTAGTCGAAGTGTTAAGTGAACAAAAAAAGAGAAAGAGAAAAAAAAAAAAAAGGAAGAGAAAAAAATAAATGAAAATCAAGAAAAAAAAAACTAGTTTCAAAATGCACAAACAAAAAAAATGTTGTTCGCAAAATACGCGAAATACGCGAAAGGAAAGTTAAGGAAAATTCGCGAATAAAATAACGGAAAAATGGAAAAGAAGAATTGTCTCGTATCGAGAGGGGACATTCGAACCCGTGGATCAGAGCTCATCACGAGCCGCGAACTATTTTGCCCCGGCTATTTCCGAGGCTACTTCCGCGAAACATTCGGGTCAAACGGCAAAAGGTAAACGACCTGAAAAAGATACTTCCGTTCACGGTATAGTCTCAAACCGATACGAAACTCTAGTTTACGCGATGCGTGCAACTCCCTTTTCTCTTTCTCTCTTCGATTTCTCCGCACGGTTTCTCCTCACGGTGTTCCGACCGAGGGGAAATTCTCGAGGGAGGAGAAGAGAATACGAGTCGAGAATCGCACGTATCGTACCGATTTTCGTGATTCGCTAAAGCCAAAGCGAATTCTCGGTGATGAGAAAAGAAGAATAAAAAAGAAAAAAAAAAAGGGAGGAGATATTGGAAAAGAATAGTTACGTATCGAGAGGAGGGTCAGGGACAAGGTATTGGACGGGGTCCAGCATCGGCATGCCAACTCTTCACCTACCGTGCGCCTCGATGAACATCGCCCAGCAACCCCAGAAAGCCTGAGTGCTGCCGGAACGGTGTTCCTCCGCGGCCGCCCCTTCCACCCGCCAATTTTCCACCCGTCGTTCCATCATCCACGAATATCCATTTTCGTTCTGACCTTTGAACTTGGACAGAGACTCCTCGTATCCGTGCTGCGATCTCTGCTCACGGTGGTGTTCAGCCACGGTATCGGCCGGATCGAAGCCGAGCCTCTCCTTGTAATAAGCCTGAGTGGACATCTCGTTAACCAGTTAAGCCCGCTACGAATCTTCTTACGAGGTTGTTTCGTAACCAGCCAACGACTGAACGACGTCTTCCCTTGTTCATCGGCCCTTTCTTCCTCTCGTTTCTTTCCTTTCCTCTTTCTCGCGTATGCCGTAACTTTATTTCTTTTCTTTTTTCTTTTTTCACTGTCTCGTTTTCCCTTCGTTCGCCAACATACGTGACGTACACGCACAAAAAAAACAAAAACACTGACGTTTCTCCTTGTTCCCTTTCGGATCAATGTCAATCTCTCTCTCTCTTCTCGCGTATTATAGTTTCGTAAAGTTGAAAACACACAACTTACTTAAGAGCGGTAAACTTATCTTAATGGAAGGTTTATTATTACTGTATGGCACTTCAAGTCGATGGAAGACTCTCGATTCTTCCTTCAAAATTCACTTTTGCGACCCGTTGTTGCGATAGTGGCGTGCCTCCTCCCCTCTCGATTTTCGTTTCTTTCTCGGGTCGTATATTTCGAGGACGCTGGTCGTCGCCTACAACTGTTGGGAGGAACGATCGAACGATGCGAAAAATCGGATTAGGAAGGAACTCGAGTCGAGCGTCGCTCGAGGCGTGTGACACCAACGAAGACGCGGCACAATGCGGACACCGAGGAGAACGGCTAATTTCGTTTGTCCGTTCGCCCGGTCTCCAGACGAGGAGAACCAAGAAGCTTAACGAATCAACGACCGAATTTATCACGGCACGTCGCAGACGTAACCACTCAACGTGGTTTCTCGGGCAAAGTGGCTCGGTGGAGCATCGCACGAGACGCCGGTAATCGGTCTTTCGCGGACGTCTAGTTCATCGTTCTCTCCGAGAGAACGAAAGAGACTCCCCGACTATATCCGCGCAGACACGATAAATAGAAGAGCACGAGCCAATTTTCGTTACTCTCCCGCTCGACTTTCCCGCGCGACCAATTAAACTGGACGATTCTATTACCGACAGAGAGAGAGAGAGAGAGAGAGAGAGAGAGAGAGAGAGAGAGAGAGAGAGAAAGAGAAAGAGAGAGGAAATGCGTCACTCGAGAACAGCGTGGAATAAAACGAATTACGTGGAATAAAAGTTTGGAAAATGAAAATTATGGAGACGAAACGGCTCTGATCGAAATACGAGTAGGGAGGAGAACGGTGGCAAGGATCGAGCACGCGACCGAGTCGGCGATTGTACTAACGAATGAACAACACTGGCAGTGGCCGCGCGAGCGAGCGTACCAACGAACCAAACTGACGACGGTCCACGAGACGGTTGGTGACTGAGAGAGACACGGGTGCCACCCGGAGAAACCCAAGACCATCGGGATCTCCGCATATGGTAATGGAAGCAATGGCATGTGGGTGTCGTCTTCTGGATCGAAGCGAAAACGCCAATTGCGACACGCCGACACAAGGGCCCTCTGCTAATCCTATTCGTCTTTCACCTATGATACGTACGACTCGCGTGTTCCTTGCCCTCTTTCATCCAACATATCTGGCCATCCGCGTATCTCTCCTTGGCTTTAAGCTTGGCCAAACGCGTGAATCGATACGATTGTTCCTTTTCGGTATTTTTCTTTTTTTTTTTTCCCCTCCCCCTTTTTTTTTCTTTTTCTCGACAAAGGGCTACGATTACGTGGCCGGTCGCAAAACGTCAAACTTGGTCGTACGACCTGACTCGACTCGATTCGACCCGACTCTGCCCGGCTCTCCCTCTAGGACCGACGGAATTAGATGCGAATAGAAAATAGAGTAACGCGTGTCACGCGCCACGCGGTGTTAGAAATAAGAACTTCTAACCGTGTGTGTCCGTCCCATTGGTTAGACGACGTATAGAAAGTTCGAGAGAAAGTAGTAGCCCGTAACGCGCCGTAACAATCGCATCTCTCGTAGATTAAAATTTTACGCAGAGAGGAAATTTTTACACAACTTCTTCTTCCCTCTTCGTCTTCCTTTATAAGAGGATAATAAAATAGCCTGCAAGGAAATATGGAATAATCGAAACGATCGTGAAAACGATCGATGACATCACGACAGGTCGAAAACTGGAAACAGCCTGGCGTTCTTTATTCCTTCCACCTCTTCCTTCTCGCCTACGATCGCGCGGTGAACGATATCGTCTAATAACGAAACCGGCCGCGTTAAAAGGTGTATATAGAGGAGAGCAACGGTCGGCGGGAGAGCGAGAGAGCGAGTAGAAGGTTCGGAGGAAAGCGGACGAAAGGAACGAGGGAGGAGGAGGAGGAAGCGCGTGTACACACGCATCGGATCGGCATAACGCGAGCTGCAAGAGGGGCCGGCTCGGCGGCATTCTTGCGGCAACGGCGTAGCAGTATAACGGGTCCATAGTCGGCTCACGGAGGACTTCTCGAGGGCTCTTTCGAAGACTCTCTCTCCGCCGGTAGTATACAGTCCGGTTCAACCTTGAGCGTGGCAAACCGTGGCAAACCGTGGCTCGCGCGCGCCACTTCTTCTCCTCGATCGATCCATCCGCCTTTTCACCCCCTTTCGCAAAAATTGGTAATACGTGAAAATCACGATTGCACTAATTTATTTTTCTATCTTTAGACTCGAATTTTCCCTCGAATTTTCTATCTAACTTTGTCCTTGTTTACGAGGCGTCTTCGAAATGGTAGAAGCGTAAAAAAAAAGGAATAAGTTTGAAAAATTTTGCAAGTAAATTTTCTAATGAGATGGAAATAAATTATCGAATAAGAGATAATTTCACATGTGAAAATAAAGAATATTATAGCCCTCTATCGACAGTTCATTCGTATCCAATCGAGAAATAAACAATTTCATTTATATTAGAAAACAAAATCTAATAAACAAAAAAATCTTATTCTTCTCACTTTGTACATAAAATCACCATATGATCACTTGTATCACGATTTCAAAAACACTCTGTATATACTTTTGGATTGTCGAGTTCTAGAAATAAACAAACAAAAAAATTGTAAGCTTATTTATTAAATTCCTTTTCCACCTCCTAGAGAATCAATCCAACACATTCCAAAAGATGAATATATCAACACCCTGTATAGTCCGGAAACCTCACCTATCTTGACGTCTCTCGTAATCACCGCCTCGAGGCAAAACGACGAAACGTTCACAGCCAATCGATCTTTCAGAAGCATCTTTCTCGCTTTGCTCGCTTCCCAGTTGCGTCCTACTTACGAGCCGTACACACAATCGACACGTTCCTGCTAACTCCTTCGCATCGATCTACGATCTTTTGCACAACTCCGCGATCATTTCATCATTCCAAAACGCGTAATTCTAGACACGTGTAACACGTGTATCCCCATTAACCTTTCCGCGTCAAAGAATCGATTTCCTCGCGATACCTCGCGTAACCTCGAACTTGATACGGCGAATCGACTGTAAGGACGAGTTCGCGGAATTCGGCCAACCAGTATAGCCGAATTCCAACCGGTGGATAAATTTTCGGCTGACCTTTCCTTTCCGCGTGAGACGAGGATCGTTAACAACGTTTCGGCTAATAAGTGGCTCCGGGTTCCCTCTAAAAACCCTGTTTCCGTTTCGTTTCATTCGAAACTGCAAACTGGTTTTCAAGGAGGAAACCAGTGAAATCAAACGAGACACATTGATTCCCAACTTTCTGCCGATTTCTGCCGACGAGAGAAAAATATTGTTGCAATATTGTGCAAATATTGTGTGTGATAACAAATTTTCCGACGATCGCGTAATCTCTTCGACGATAAATAAAGTCGATGAAGAGGAAGAAAATCGGCAGGATCGAGAGACGATGATAAGTGAATGAGCGCACGCCATCGAGTTCCTATCGATAAAGCTTACTTGCACTTTCGTAGGTCTTTTAACGCAACGACCAAATACGGCTTTCGGTGAGAACGCGGTGGAGGTCGTGGATACCAAGGTGGGGCGATATACCAACCGAACGAGTAGACGGAGAGAGCGAGAAAGAGAGAGAGAGAAAGAGGGAGGCAAAAATATAACGATAGCGAGAGCGGATCAATCGATGAACAGAAGCGAACCGTAGTTGCGAACTGGTAGTTGAACGAAAATGAAAAAAGTCGAGGGAAATCGGGGATGGTGGACGCGAGAGATAGAAAGTCTGAATGAAAATCAGCGATCAAACGAGAAGCAAAATATTCAGTCTGAATATCCATAACCAGAAAACGGTGAGATAACGAGGAATGAACGAGACTGGTATCGCGAGTGAGAAGAAATAATTGGCATTCCGTTCGAACGCAGGGGACGAGGCAATTACGACAGTCGTGGCAATTTGGCAAGAAAATACAAGAAAGCAATGAGAGAATGACGTTCCGCCTCTTAGTACCACGCGCTTTCCTCGCTTCTCGACGCATATGGGGTGTACGGGCGAAAAAAAAGTAGAAAGTTTAAGGAACGATTTCAAATATCCGTCTAAAATTAAATTATTCGCAATTTGAAATATAAGTTTCAAGTAGGAAGCTTCCAATTTTGGAATTTTCAATCGCTAAAATTATCTCTTACGTTTTCCATTCATGCACTTGATCGGAACACCCGGTACATGCTTTTCTGGGAAGGCACGATGGGAATTCAGAAGCAGCGGGACACTTGGACGATCTCTCTCGTCTGGGTGGCGGTAATAATGGTCGCGTGCGCGCGAGAGATGACGTTCCTTCGAGTTTCGACGGTGCTCGAAACGGTGAAAACCAAGACGGATCTCGACTGGCTACGACCGATTCGGGACAGAGAATAGGTCGATCGGACCAAATTAAGAAATGTCCAACGTACACAAGAGCCGGGCTCATACGTGATTGTGCGCCGGTATCTCTCGCACAAGCCGGTTTGTCATAGATCTCCGCCGGCCTGCAATTATTACGCAATCCCCGTATTCGATGAAAACGACTTTCTTCTTATTTACTCGCCACTGAAACCGCCACGCCGTATCTATCTCTATATAAGTATCTATATACTACGTATGTATACACTCGAAGCGATAACTTGACCGATCATGCCGACGCCTCTCGATGTTCTTGTCCCATTGATAGTTCGATTCCTCGCGTCAATTTACCCCGTGACACGACTTACGTTTCGGAAGGAATCGGGTTTCGATCTATTATGAAGTTTATTCGAAACTCTATCGATTTAGAACACCAACGAATGACACGAACCAACAACGCGTCTATTAAGTTTCACTTCCAAAGAGTGTATACGTAACGATTCTAAGAACACCGAATTCGAAACGCCATACGAAAACAAGAGGGCAAGATGGGGAACCGATCCCCAACCTTGAATGAATCCCCTCTTGATAATATCAAGACACACATTTCTCGTTTGCTGAATCGGTCGCTTAACCGTTCAGGACTCGATATGCCGTTTCGTGATTACTAACAACGCACTGGTTAATGGAAGGGGCAAGAGAGGAGCGGGAACGATCGAGTGAGTAAGCACACGAGTGTCGGAGAGACAAAGAGAGAAACGGTAGAACCGAAAGAGAGGGAGAGACGATTCGACTCAGAGACAAAGGTAGAAGAACAGGAGGTACGAATAATATCACGGTACGAAGCGTGACTCACGGAACGCCTCGTGTTTTGCTCACAGGCCAATGTATTTACCGAAATTTTTCGTTCAATATGTACACGTATATATATACACGTTAAGGTATAAGCAATAATTCCAAGCGTACACCGAACTGTCACGTGTATCAAAGACAACGAACAACACCCACGAGTTCCTTCCTCCGAGAGACCTAACGACTGTTACACACTCGTATCGTATCAACTTTTTAAACCCGTCGCGAAAGAAAAAACACGGTAAACGATAAACATTATCACGAATGCTGTATTACACATTGGATGATACACGCGACGATACTGTCGAACGGAACAACCGACAGAGCAAGCAAGCGACCAACCAAACCGACCGATCGCCGCTACTCGAGACGTGGCACTGGAATTCTTGGTAGAACGTACCGCACGACAACGTTGACGAAGTCGACGCGCGTATCCGGAACCCCGCCGTAACACGGCCAGGTAGCTGTAGGCCGTAGGACGAGGACGGAGAGACTCGCGGCGAGAGGAAAGCGCGGCAGCACACGCTCGCGCGCGGAGAAACGATCGGATAAGAAAAAGACAGAAAGGTGGACCGAGAAGGATGAATGGGCCGAGGAAAAAGGAGCACACACAACAACGGGTGGATAAGGAACAGTGCGACGAACGCAGGGAGGGACCGATACACCGAGAGAGAGAAGCAAGATGCGTGAACGGACAAGGAAAGAGAGAAAGAGAAAGAAAGAAAAAGAGAGAGAGAAGGAGAAGGAAGGAGGGAGAATGAAAAGGAAAGAGGAAGGGAGGAGACAGAAGGGGAGAAAAGGAGAGCGAGCGAGCGGCTTGCGAGTTGGAGAAGACGCGATTTGCCGCTCCGTCGTGTAGAGCACGTCGCCTCGACACAGACTGCGGCGGTCTGGACAACTGCCGCCCACCCAAGCTGCCTCTCTACCTCGAGCCTCGAGGTTCCAGAACCTACTCCTCGCATGCCCCGCCATTGCGGCTCGTTCATCCTTCACTTTCTCCGTTCGTTGAACAGAGAAATCGACACGGCTGAAGAGTCGGGGTGAAACCGAACGAAAGAGGAACAAAGACGGGGCCAAGGGACCTGTCTTCGCTAGACAGAGATCGGGCGCAAGGCCTCTGTCTTTTTTGACAACGCCTTACATTCGGGCGGTAGAATAGCTGCCGTTACAAACAGGTTCGTAGGGCAGGTCACGTAACGACAGGGGCGCGTCGAGAAAATACCGCGAATCGCGAATTAATTTAACCAACAATGTGTGCCAAATGGGACGCGGATTGTTCGTTTCACGCGTGAATAACATGCTCTGATATATATTCAACCCAGCCTTTCTCAACCATTTACCGTTTCGTGGGCAAAATTCTTCGATCGCCTCGGCCAAACGGAAAATCGCGAAACCGAGCCTAGTCCCACGGAAAGCTCGTTCTTCGCTAAGCGTGAGAATTCTTGCGATCTGGCGCCAAGCCAAATGGTAGCTAATTTTTTATTCGTTGATCATTCCTAACGTCGCCGATATTCTACCTCTTGTTTATGTTCGCGGTAAAACTAAACGGCGCACGCGGCACCTCCGTTAACAGATGTGGACACTAAATACGCTACTTTCTTCCAGATCGCTAATCTTGTTCGTGGCCATGAATGCAGAAATATTTATCTTATCGAGATGGATAATACTTAATACGTTATATTCGATTTATATTTTTTAACATTTGATTCGATCGACGAGAATTAAATATTAGTTATTGTTTCAGTTAAAAGCTCGATTGATAAATAATCTAGCAGAATGATTAAAAAATTATCTCGATTGGCGCAAGTTTTACTTTATCTGATTTCCATGATATTTTTACATGACGTATCAATTTTAAGCATTCGTAATTCCATTTCATGAAAATTTTAAAAATTGTGCGTATCCCTTATCCCGTTATCCGACATTTCAAACAATTTCAAACAATTGTATATGAATTTAAACGGTTTCTGAATCATCCGGGACTGCGACCAAGTTGGAAAGAATGTAATTCTGGCAAGATGGTCAGTTTCATCAAAAACATAAACAGGTATATGAGCCAAGAGTCTAAGAATTTCAAAAGTGGCATAAGCTTCTTAACTTAACAGCTTATAATCTCGTCCTTTTTCCACTCATCCAAAATTTTCATGGTTTTATTACGGTAAAATCGTTTGACGAACCGTTGAAGCGCATTAATCAATCCCGAAGAAAAATAATTTCCACTCTTCTAACGTTATATCGTAATGTCTACTACATATTCGATGAGTTTGAAGCAGCGGTTCTTCCGACTTATGACCTAAATCCCACCGGCTAACTTTTTATCTCTTTTATTTTTATTTTTTTTTTTTTTTATTCTTCTTGCCCCCTTGGCATGTACATACGGATTCCTAACTGTACTGCGATCGAAGCGAAGATTATACTCTACGAAATATATATTAAAACGTGGATCTCTAAAAGAAATTTAGTTTGATCGCACACTTCGAATCGGTCGATTGAACCCGCTTCCATCCGTTCGAGAGATGGTCCGTTTAACGTTTCCCACGACGACCCGGGAATATCCTCGACGACGAATAAGGAAGTGCGCGACAACAAAAGAATTTTCCAAAACAGGTGAGCCAAAACAAAAAAAAAAAAGAAAAGAAAATTAAGGGAATTTTCTCAATTGTCACGAGAATTAGTTTTCACAAAATTAATTAAGGTCTTTGTCTATCCTTGCGACTTGAAAGAGATACTCGAGCCTTACTCGATTCTTTTTACCTGGACCCTAAAAGGCCCTCAACAAACAAAAGTGCGAGATGAATCACGGATATACTGGTCTCTTCAGGTACTTCAGGTACCCCAGGACATCTAGCGAGCGACTCGTGAAGCCTCCGTCCGTAGGCAAAGAAAACCAGGCATCGTAACAAGCTGTACATATACGACAAACAGGTGCAAGAACTTGTCCAAACTGTTTTCCCCTTTTCGAAACTTATCGCTCGTCTCTACCGTACGAATATTTTCAAAAAAAATAATAATATCACGAAAGAACAAGTGCGTCGAATTTATTAGAAAAGAAGTGGCTAGCAAATGGCACGCACGAAACGTAACGATTATTTAAAACAGCTTTGGAAGGAAGTAACGAGAAAGAAGAGAAAAAAAAGAGCGAAAGAGTAATAATAAAAGTAGGAAGAGAAAAAAGAAGACGTTCTCGAGGCTGGGGCATCGAACCGTGACCCGAGCACCTGTTGCCGCCTCCACGCTCCTAGATTAATGCGAACCGACCTAACCTGCCGCCTCCGCTCCCTCGCTCACTCGCCGCAGCGTAGGCATAGTAAACTGGTATATAACCTCTCGAACGAAGATCCCATGGACCGTGACCGCTGAAATGCACCACGCTCGTGAGTTCATCGACGCGACGACGTGGTTGAGTCGTTGCGTCTGCTCTTCTTTGATCGCGACACAAGTGACTTCATTCATCGTTCCCCGGCCGTTCAATGTGGTTAAAAGTCGTCCCATCAACGGAGATCGGGATTCGTTCGTGTTCTCGGAAACTCATAAATTAATGAGATGAAAGAAGAAACGGCGAGTCTCGTAAGAGGCAATTGAGAGAATTGGCGGTACTCGATAGTACAACGGTTACTAGAGCATTCATGATAGCGCACCAATAGGTCGTTATAATTAGAAACAATTATGTTCGCGTGCCTGAGATGCGATACTTCGATATCGGTTGTTATATATCTATGGTACGAGAGTTACACACGTTATGTCGATCGAACATCATTTTAACGACGCCACATGAAAATGGTGCGGAACCCAGCTCGTTGCTTTTGTGGGCGTGAATCAGAGCCTGTAATTTCACGAATAGGATGTGTCCTACATGCATACGTTCGTATGCATACATCGTTTATCGTATGCGCGTAAAGGAAAAAAAAAAGAAAAAAAATAGAGAAACGAATTATCGCGGAAGAGATTTGTTTAAATCGAGTACAATTGGAATTCGTCCGATGATTAAAGCGACGCGCGAAAAACGATTCGCGACGGAGGTGAGCGATAAAAAAAAATTCTCACGGTAAAATGATCGGCAAACTGCAATTCGATATTTATCGAATGGTTTCGAGTATCTATTCCTGGTCAATACCCCGCGTCGAAGGTCGACTCAAGATTATACTCGCAAACGATTCTCATTTCCTACATTGCAAGAATTTACAACATGGCTAATTTATGACTCGTTATATTCGTATCGTACTTTCGAAGGTACTGCGTGTATCAGTTTTCTCGAACTAGCTGGAGAATAGCAGACGATATACTCATATACCGACTTACCATACTTTCCAGTTCTCACGAAACCCTTATGCGCTAATCGATAAGGGGTATTTGAAAGAGAATCACCAGGGGATATGAAGGGTCAAATAAATTTTATCAATTACAAACATTATTATTGATTCAAATTCACGTCGCGGCGAGTCGTAAGTATTATTGATTAATATCTGTCCACCTTGAGAAACGAGATTAGTCGTCGTTATTATTAATTTAAAATTCATTACATGGTAATATTCTGGTCGATTACGTATGTTGTCGATTACGATCTGGTCTCATAAGAGACACGACAAACATCATCGCCATTTAACGTAATTATTTCAACACATACAACACATTCGTATGTATAATGCTCATTTTATAATTGATCGAACATTTTATTCGTGTATATACGATGCTTACATTGTATATAAAAACGTATAGCGGAATTTATTTAGATTTTATTTTCTTTGGTAAAGCAGAAAACTTCTAATAACATTTGTGAATCGCGCTTTAAATGAAAACGAAAAGCGAAAGGTATAACGGTAGAAAATTAAATACGTAACCAGCTTATGAAAATGGAAACTAGAAAGAACTAAGATTGACACTTACCAGCAATCCGTAAGACGGCTCTGTCAGCAGGATCGAGCTGCAGGATACTCAACGGTTTATCCTTTACCCATTCCTTCAAGCTTCCGTCCAGCTCGAACTCCATTCTCTAAAACTGTTGATTGAAACTTCTTTTTTTTTTTTTACACCATATTCGTGCAACTCCTCTTTTGCTCGGCACTGTTTCACAACCACTTGGCAATTTCACAACCGCGATACACAAAGAGCTTCTAAGTATTACGTCGTTTTCGTTCAATAGAGTTCGCAAGGCAGTGGCGAATAGTGCACCGAACTAAGTCGCCGTGTTATCGACAGCAGGCATTTGGCAACTTTGCACACAATATTAGACACGACATCCTCGTTACCGGTTTCTTCTTCCCTGATTTAGATTTCACTAATGATATTTTTTTTCTCTTCTTTTCTCTACTTCGAAATCAATAATTTTATAGTCGAAAATAGTTTTAGTCGAACGAAAAGCACGTGGAACTCGTATACATGCCGCGCGTTTATTTATTGTACACGACTCTGCTGTAGGGTAGAGTAACGTATCACGGCGTAGAAGTGCACGAACTGCACCGGCGTAACGGAAGGAAGAGAGGTGGCAAGGAGACGACGAACAGGGAAAGCGTACGCGATGTCTGGCGTCCTTTTGACGATACACGCCAATACGTACAACAGTTGCTTAGCCAGCAACGTAACGTGCTTCCAGCACGCCGATAATCAGCAATACTTCGTATCTTTGTCGTCAGCGGCGCTTAGGTCAAGTTAGATTTGGTTGAAAATGGACAAATCAGATTCGACCTCTTTCAATTGCAATCTTCAATTCCCGTTGTTGTTTGTATATTTTGTGCCATGAATCGAAGATTTTTCAGTATTTTATTTGTCAAAATTCCTTAAGTTTAATTCCACCCTCATTATCCTCGATACTATCTTCCATTTGCAACATTCTATAAATATAAATATAAACAATATATTCTTAATTTTTTCTTTTTTCTTTCCTAAAAAATAAAATATTTATAAATCGTACAAAAATAATTGATTTTTGAAATAATTGAAATAACTAAAATACTGAAAAACATAAATGAATTCGAAGAAGATGGAACAAAAATACACATAAATATTTTAATCATATAAATCGAATTAAATCATATTAAATCGAATTATTGTGGAGAAAGTAATATTTCTTGTTATATAGCGTTTTCTAAGTATGTTGAGAATATGACTAAATTTAATAATCAAATGTTGATTTTAATAATAATAGTAACAATATTATCCTTAATTTAAGTATGTTTTAAATGCATATATCACAGTGCAAAAAATAAATCAAGAGAGATCTGATTTGACAAAGAACCGGAAGCGGATGTGGCAACATTCAAGTCGAACTAATTCTCAGGCAACGTTAAAAAATTGAAATGTACATTTTTCGATATATAAATCGTTTTATTTCCTTGTACATATCTCTACGAAAATTAAAGAAATATCTACGCATTGTCTGTTATTTCTTATTGATAAAATTAAACAATTATTCTTCATTCGAAATGTTCATTCTAATGTTTTTTTATTTTTTGGCATGTTTAAACAGAAAATATTTTTTCAAATTTTCATGATTTTGTTTTAAATGAAAAAAATTAAAGATAATTTTTTTAATATGTACAATTAAAAACTTCAGTTTACGTGTACATAATCATGAGAAATAATTTTATTCTTTTTCTTCCTCATTTCTTCCGTATATGAATTTTTTGATTTAAAATAATAAAAAAATATTTTTATACATATTTTTATTGGATAAATAGATATTAGAAACATTCTTGTCTCAAAACATTCTTGTTGAATGAAACGAAGGTGAATCTAGTTATTCTCGGGTTAAACCTAACCTAACAATTCAGGAAACGTAGCGAGAATACAGTTAGTTATTTCAGCAAAATGACACTGAACTCTTTGAGTTTGCGCATCACTAGAATATACACGATACTCGTATAACGTTATCGTAAAATTTTGATATTTCTCAAATGCAAAAGATATACGAAGAATATGATATTGCAAATTAGCGACATCTGCGAAAAACATTAGTGCAAAGTAATAAAGATAACCATTTTACCGAAAATAATAAAATGTAGTAACTATGATTCATTCGAACATATCGGTTCGAATCTTAAAACAAATGCTAATTTGACACGATACAATGTGAATAAGATGATGTATTATCTTATTCAAATTTATTTATATTATTAAAAATACGAATTCATTAAAATCTTTATAATATTAATAAATCGACGAAATATCGACAAATCGTACGATATGCATTACCGTTTGATCATCTGTCGAGTAAGATGCGAAAACAGGAAAAATCAATGTTCACCGGTATTCTCCTAGAGTTTCTTTGTTGGCAACGAGACAACCCAATGCGAAGAATATCCTTTTGTGACTTTTGATACACTTTCCAACAAAAAACACTACGTACTTGTATATAGAGACATTGCATTATCACTTATCATAGCAATTTTCACGTCAGAAATACGACCCGGTTTCTGACGACGCACCTAGCAGACGACATTTTGCTTTTTAACGAACGTATCCGAAGCTTTCCGAACTTCAGCGAACTACTGAATAATCGGCAACTGACGCGATTTACGAAACTACTCGATGGCTTAGTAATCAATTCTATTTCTCATGAATTAAATATAATTTTTTCATCATATGAATATAAATTAGCTTTATCTATTTCCTATCCTGGTTTCTTTTTTATCTTTTTTTTTATTTTTCGGATATATAATTTTTCTTTTGAAATACATACTTGTGAAAATTGGAAAGTAACTTTATTTTTTATAAATATTAGGCAATAAAGAGGATAAATGGAAAATATGAAAGGAATATGAATTTCAAAATATATCTTTAACAGTCAGTCTTATACTTGAAGAAATAATTTTTTGAATATCGTATTAGTGATTGTTATAATACCAATATACATCAATATATTATCGATGTTTTTAAATTTATTATTAAATTCTATAAAAAAAAAAAAAAGGTTAAAGCTAGAACAGGTATATTTTACATATGAATGAATGGAACGCGTCTGACATCATACCTATAACGGATGACATCAACTTTTCACTATATGATTATTAGTCTCCACTGCCATCAGTCGTTCATACAGTGGCGTCCACGGTAGCCTTCGTAGCCATTTGCTTCATTTGATGTCACCGCTAAATAAAGCGACTGACACGGTCGGTAAATACGAGGACGGTGTTTCGAGTAGCACCTATTCCATAATTAGATGTTTATTACGATTGGTTAAAAATCAATTTCAAAGTCCAATCTATTATGGATGATCTTAATATGAGTTTAATAATATGGAAATATTTTACGAACTTAATTCACGAATTTTTTGGTCCAGTACTATAATTGTTTGGCTCATTTGTTGCCTGAAGTACTTGTCTTGTTAACGTATCTTGACTAGAATGTTTTCCTTTTTGTAATTTGCCAATAATATCTTCCTGTTGTTTAATTACATCGTTTAAATGTTGTATTTTACATTGATAATCGTGTTTCATTCGACGTACATGAAGTTCTTGTAATTTTATACGTTTTTCTACAGAATCTACCTGTTGTTTCGTACCTTTTCGAACAATCTGAAAATTATTATAAGTTATTTAATTTTTTTTATTTTTTTTATCAATAATATAAATTTTATACGTACTTCTAATTGATTTTTTAAGCCTTCCACTCGACTAGTAATACTTTTACCAAGACGATCCATATTTGCATTTTCTTTTTCCGTTTCACGTAAAAAAGATAGTAATTTTTCTCTTTC
The DNA here is from genome assembly GCF_014066325.1 of Apis laboriosa. Classification (NCBI taxonomy): domain Eukaryota; kingdom Metazoa; phylum Arthropoda; class Insecta; order Hymenoptera; family Apidae; genus Apis; species Apis laboriosa. Next base: position 1,240,136 of record NW_025224966.1, read on the forward strand.
TGAAACAATTCTTTCATATTCCGAAAATAATTCTTCACAATAAGCAGTTACTTTACTTAATTTCTCTTTCAAAGAATTACGTGAAACACGAGTCGAATAAACAAGAGTTTGCATTTGTTCACTTTTACGTTGAGTTCGTCTAAAATATATATTGTCATTATATATTAAAAAGAGATGTAAGTAAGAGATGTAAGTGAATAAAAAATATAAACGAATAACTTACTTTAAAGTTGTTTCAAGATTGTTAACAAGTCCTTTCAAATGATTTCTTTCGGCTATAACCATTATAAGTTTTTTTTCATTTTCAGGTTGAATTTCCTCTATATGTTTTATATGATTACAAAGATCACGTTTTTCATTTTCATATTGATATTTTAACTCATCCAATAATATTTTACATTCTTCAATAGCAGTAACATGAACAGTAGTAGGCACTGTTTGTTGTTCTTTATTCCTCATTTCTTCAAATTCTTTACTTAAAATTTCATATTTCCCTCGTAAATTGCTCAATTCTGATACTGTTATTGAATGCTCCTTTTTTAGGGCTTCATTGCATTTTAAAATCACTTCTATTTTTGATTCATATGACGAACGAATATCATTAGTTTCTCTTTTTATATTTAAAGTTTCCTTTTTTAAAATATCATTCTGTTTCTTTAGCAACGCGGTATTTTCAACCATTTTTTGTATTTCCTTTGTGTACCTGTCACACTATATTTTTTTATTACAGTTACTTATATGATAACTAAATACATTTTTTATTACATATCGCATCATTACATATGTATAATCTTATATATTATATTATTTATAATTATTTACCTCTGATTTCAATTCTTCTACTTCTTTATGCATAATTTCATTTTCTGTAAGAATTTGTTTACATCTACTACTAAAATCAGCCATTTCCTGTTCATACATATATATAAGTTCTTGTTTTTCTAATAAATTTTCTTGATAAGCATTTAAAAGTGGACCTAATGCATGAAAATTGATATTTCCCCAAATTCTTGAATCATATTTCTTTTCATTGTTACCGTTATTGGATGTAGAAACATTTTCATGTTTTCGATCTCCTAATTTGTCTTGATATCTTTCTAATTCAGCATTCAATTGATAAACAATAGTTTTTAAAAGCGTAATATCCTCATTCGATTGAATCTTTTCTGTTTCAAGTTGTTTATTTTGTTTAAGTAAATTAATTTTTGCTTCTTCTAATTCTTGAACCATCTGTATCAATGCCTCATAATGTAAACATAATTTCTTATATTCCAATTCTTTTTGCTCCAAAATATTATTTAATTTTTGACATTCTTCTTGAATATTTTTGTAACATTTTTCCAATTTATGGTATTCATTAACTACTTTCAATGTTTCCTTTGAAACATACTTATCTTTTAATCTTGATAAATTAATACCTGAAAAAATATATAATTTTTATTATCACTTATTCAAAAAAAAAAGTGATCTTATATCACATATAAATTACCCGAATCTGCATCATCCTTGTCAAACGATGTTTTCTGAGAATTATTCTCTTCGGTTAATTTTTTACTTCTTTCATGTTCATATATTTTACTTTTTCTTTTCGAAAGTACTTCATCCTCATGATTTTTCATATCATTATCATTATCAGTTATGCAATCTGATAGATTCTTATGCGCTTTAAGCGTATGTTTTGTCTTTGAAATATGTCTACGACAATATACTGGTACAAAAGTTGTATCTTGATTGCTTTTAACACTTGTTGCTCTTCTATGACTATGCTATTATATAAAAAAAAAGCGAGGTTAAGATCATTCGAACTTACATAACCTCTCGTTTTATTTACAAATAATAATAATATATTTGTATTAAATGTAATAATAATTACCTTTTTTCTTTCTTGTTCAATACTAGCATTAACACTGGCCATTGCTTTTTCTTTTTTTGTAGTTTAAGATATAGTTTATAAAATTATTCATTCGAAACTAATTAATAAAAATATTTAAATTAGTGAATAAATTAACCAACTTCGCACAGTAATAATACCATAAATTTACTTAAACAAAATATGCATACATATATTTGTATACCATTGCATATTTTTATTAATTTCCACATTTGTATCCTATTCATTGTCATAGTAACTAGATACTTACTTAATATACTAATACTAGATGGCGTTTAATTCAATTTTCGGTTCTATTCTAATCCATCTGTTTTTATCTTTCTACTTATTTACTAAAGCGATTCGAAGGTATAAAATTCGAAAAAATCAAGTAGATTATAATTGATGTTTTTCGTTTTCATTTCAAAGTAATTGTTTCAATATTTTCTAATAAATTATTATATAATAATATATATTATTGATGAAAACTGTATATATAATGAAAATATATTTTTTGTTCTTTGTATCAAATGTAATAATAATTAATTAAGTAATAAATATAATTAATGTAAATAAATTAACTTGTTAAAACTGAATAATGATTTTTTTCAATAATAATAATATCGTTTTTCATTATTTGAAAAATCACCTATATCTTTTTACCTATATCTTACTTATATCTATTCTGATTAAAAAAAAAAATATTACAAGAAAAATGTTTTTTGTTAAATAGTTGTTTTAATTTATAATATTAATATTATCAATTTTTTAATCGCTATCAATAACATTTATGCATTATCGTACATATATAATTTTTTTAAAAAATTGAAATAGAAAAATGGAAAATGGATGATTGATAATATTCATCAGTAAAATATTCATATCTTTTTTTTATGCATTTTTACTTTTTAGAAAATTATATATTTATAATAATGCATAAAATTGTTATTGAAAAGTTGATAATAATCAATTATTTATACGTATGTGTGTATGTATATGCGTGTGACAGAGAAATATATACACATAGGTAAAAAAAAAAAAAAAAAGGAAGAAATTTTAATTATTTTAGCATTATTAACAATGATATCATAACATTTATTAATATCAATTTTCAAATATCTATAAGTACACGAGATAATCGATCGAAGAATGCTTACAAGAGATAAATAATAATTGTAACGATAAATTTTTCATTGTAATTTAGTGAATCTATGTTATTAACAAATAAAATATTTTTTGAAATATTTTAAAAATATCAAGAAATAATAATTACTTTATTGAGTTATTGATATTAATACCTTTTAATCGATCAATGTCGTATCTTGTACAATTTTCAATTTAATTTAAAATATCTCTAGATATCTTAGATGTTTATTATAGAATCTAATCTGACATGAGTAATCGTTTTAATCTTCGAAATGATTATTATCGCTTAATTAAAAGACAGGAATGCGCGCGGCGAATATCAACAACGTTGAAGATTTTCGTTTTCGTAGCAATTTTTTTCGTAACGATTGCAAAAATATTATTAGGTAGCTATCGTAAATCCATTTTTATTCTCGAGGTTGCAACTACCTTTGATAAGGCGACTTGTACAATGATAATACCGGTGAAATTATATAGCTTTTCGTCTTCACGACTATGGATAAAAACCTCGAAACGTAGGCAAATGCAAGCAGATGGTCGTTACAGTGCTTTCGAAATTTTTTTTGTTCTTGCCAATAGCGTAGCAAAATTGATTGATTGATCAAAAGCATTATGGCTCTCGTAAACAATATCACAACGTTTCATATTATGAGAAAAGGTACATACACTGTGAATCTCTCGTATTTAACAAATTTGGAACGAGCAATTCCAAAAAAAAAAAAAAAGAAAAACTATATATACGCACAACTATATACAAATCAATACTTCTTATCGTATGTTTTAACGTTTTTTATTATTTCGTTATAAATACAAAATGTAACGTAGATTACAATTTGATCACTTCGAGAATTTTAAACTGTGATTTACATCATTTTCTTCCAATTATTTTCGAGGAAAATTTTTTTTTTTTTTTTATTCCCCAAGTTACAGCGGCGTTATTGATATTCTGCGGATCAATCATGCTTTCGGCCAAATTGATTAAGGGGCAGTGCAACTATAATCAAAATCTAATTCCCGGTACCACGTATTACATCTACACACCCAATTACCCGTATTATTATCATGGATCAGAGTCATGCGTGTGGACCATCACCAGCGACTATCGAGTGAATTTGACTTGTACCACCTTCGAGCTACCATGGGTAAGAGGAAAAAAGAATTTTTCATCCGGTTTAATTAACAACTCTCTCTCTCTCTCTCTCTCGTTTCCTCAGAGTTACAACTGTTTTCAAGACAGTTTAACCGTGCAAATCAATTCCACTGCCTCGCATCGTTATTGCGGTAACGGAGGGTTCAACATCGTATCCTCGTCGAGCTCAATGGTCGTGACGTTTTCGTCGCCTATATGGTCGCAGGGTGGTCGTTTCCTCTGCGAGATTCGGGCTGTGAAGAGGCCGCAAGACTCCATAGATTGCCAATGCGGATGGAACAATCCCGTACGTATCTCTTTGTATATCGTATATTCGAATATTTCACGATTTCATTCTTTCTTTTTTTTTTTTTTTTTTTTTTTTTTTTTTTTCTTTCCGCCCTTCAAAGTCGAGGATCGTGGGCGGAACCGACACGGGAGTGAACGAGTTCCCCATGATGGCAGGGATCGTGGATGCTGACGAACGCTCGGTGTTTTGCGGATCCACCATAATATCCGTAAGATACGTGCTCACAGCGGCGCATTGCATGACGAACAGGAATTATACGCGATTAGGAGTGTTGGTTGGCGATCACGATATAAGTTCGGGTAAATAAATATCAAATAGATGCGGTAATTGGAAATACGTACAATTGATCGATTTAGTATATATATATGTATCAAGACTCGGACACAAACGCGACCATGCTCTATCAAGTGAGTAAAATGATCGTGCATCCGAATTACGCCCACGACAATTTCAACGACGTGGCCCTCTTGAAAACGAGGAGGAAAATGGAATTTGGGAACCAGGTTGGCCCTGCCTGTCTACCCTTCCAACACTCGCCCGACACTTTTGCCGGCTCGTTCGTTCAATTGTTGGGTAAGTATGATGCTAATAATAACGTTGAAATTTCAAGTAACATGAGCATGTTGATGTGGAGATCAGGTTGGGGTACTACGAGTTTCGGTGGCCCACCCTCTGACATTTTGCAAAAAGTTACGGTGAGCGTGCTCACGAACCTTCAATGTTCCAAATTTTATCCGGATTTAACGCCTCAACAGATATGTACCTACGCGGAGGACAAGGACGCGTGTCAGGTGAAGCGAGCGTGTGATAAATTTTTTAGAAAAAAAAAAAAAAAAAAATGTGTATAACAATAACGTTTTTCGAGACGATTTGATTAAACAGATGGATAGCGGGGGACCGGTTCTCTGGCAAAATCCTACGACCAAGCGTTTCGTCGTGGTGGGAATCATCAGTATGGGTATCGGTTGTGGCGACACCGCTGGTGTAAATACCAGAGTCGGTGCTTACATAGACTGGATTGTCTCAGAAACTACAGGTTCGAATGCCTTGTATAGAATATATATATATATATATATATATACACGCGATGTGTGAGTGGAAAATTTTTGTATTCGCGTAATTGTTTCGATTTTTATTCCAGATTCTACGTACTGCATCATCGAATAAGACGGTTCGATCGTTTCGACTCGATTCGACGCGTTACCACGACGGATAGCTAATTTCGTTTCGTTAATTTTGTCGACGAAGCAATTTGCATTTTTTTTTTTTTTTTT
>NW_025224966.1:1245879-1304549 GCF_014066325.1 Apis laboriosa
AGAGAGAGAGAGAGAGAGAGAGATAAAAAAAGTCGTAATAAGTGAAAAATACGATAAGTGAAAAAAAAAAGAAAATGTATTTTTATACTTATTTGATATCCAACGAATTGGAATCCGTAAATTTATCGAGCGTCGAGTTTAGAGACGACAGACGATTTTATTAGAAAATCGAAGATCGAATTCACGTTTCTTCTCACAAATATAATATTGTTTGCATTATAATGTTGTTGTTCAATTTTATCATTTCGAACGTTCCCCCGCAATTTCGTTGCACGATTTCCCTCTCTTCCCTTACCCTCCCTTCCGCCCTCCCTGCGCTAATATTATTTGATGTTTACGTAAGAATGTTCGAACAGCGACGCCGAAGCGTCTGTCTCTTGTAACGTTCGCGAATCGATCGTTAAAACTGATTCTATTCATACGAAACCTATTTTTATCGACATAGGCGAAATACCTAGATTGTTCGAGCGAGATTTCCAGCGATATTAGATCGCAACGAATCGATATAAGTCGAAGAAAGGTACAACGAATATGATACGACGTACGTACGTAAAAATAAAAATTTAAAAAATAAAAAAAGAAAAAAAAATACAAGCGTAAGCGTAAAAGAAGAAGAAGAAAAAAAAAAATCTTCCGACGAAACGAAAATCGCGTGTCCATATCGACGAGAAATTCCTATCGCATGCAGATTTCGTGGTCGTAAGCGGAATTAATCCACGAGGAAGTCGCATATTTTCATACACGGCCATAACTGAACTGATTGCGCAATGCGATTTCTCATTTTACAACACACATACGATGCGGGGTCGTAAGATAGAAAATCGTGGCCACGATCGGTAGATTCTTCGTTGATAATCTCTTCATCTCTTCGTCCTTTGAAAGCCGCGTTAAATGCACACGCAAATGACTTGAAATTAACCGGGCGTAAACAACGTCTCTCATTATTAATAAATTGGTGAATGGGAGGATGTGACGCGAGACGCATGGTTCACCGGGAGGGAATATACACAATTACGTCGAATCGAAGCGAATATGTATAATCGCCTTCTGTTTATCTTCATTGTAACGTTTAACGGAGAAAAAGAAGAAGAAATTGGTTCGAAAGGTACGTTAAACGGAGGATCACGTTTTAGACATTCGTCTGTGCTCGCTTCGTCGGGTTTCTCGGTTCACTATAAATAGATGACAAGAAAAGGGGGGAATTAATCAGGCTTACCGAATGGTAATTCGTGTCACAATTGCGTACGATCGCGCAAAATCAGTCGTATCGCCGTTCACGGGAGAGATATTTATTAAACAAATTGATTTCTTCGCCGCGGTTCGACACGATCTGCCCTTGACACGGTTATTGAGTCGATGATAGTTCTCATAAACGGGGTACCCTAGTTGTCTTTTACACGAGTATCTGGTGCTGGCTTATGAAAATTTTCAATCCCCGCCACGCGCGATATTCCACGCGTGTACAATTTCTCATTTGTCATTTGCGTTCAATTCGATTTATACCGCACGATTGTGCAGTTTCTAAGTAGAGTCGTCCGATACGAATCGGACGACATCGCGAACCACTTTCTTGAAAATGGATCAATGGCGGGAATGGATTCGTAAAATTAGTAGAAACTGTGCCAAAGAGAAAAGAAGGGGTCAAAGCGACGATAAAATTGCGATACGATACGTTTCGCGAGGACGAGGTACGTAACGCGTCCCATTCTCGGTTTCCATTCATCTTGGACGACGATTTAACCTGTCGTTAACGACCACCTGACCTTAGCTAACGATAGGAGAAGAGAAGAGTTGTCAGAGGGAGGTGGATAGATAGGTTCGAAGGTCAGTAAAAGCGCAAATACGCTAGTCCGGTAGAGACTGGTCGATCAGAGTTGGCAACACCAGAGTTCGTTGAGGGAAAGTAGGGAAAGATGTAAGGCGAATTCTATTTGTACGAGGAGGCGAGGAAAGTGGAGATCGTTGGCCAATCGAGGGAAACGAAAATGGCGGGGGATTGGCTGCGACGAAGATCGATGCGCAACGAGGCGCGCGCGCGCCTGCTCCTTCGCTCCACATTTCTCCGCTCTTCCCTTCCGCACGACACGTTACCGCGTTACACGTTAAACCATTATACGCGTCGACCACGAAAAACAACGAAGGGCAAGGAAAAAGAAGAGAAGAGGGGCTTTGGTCGAGGAGCTTGCGTTTCGACTCGGGAGGATACGTTATCCCTGCGTATATAATACGATAGAAGGAGGGGGATAGATCGCGTCTCTTCCCTCCCTTTCCCCCTTCTACATGTCCTCTCCCGATTTTCCTCCCCGAGGAAGTCGGCCAGTAGAATCTCGGCCGATACAAACGCATGGAACGGCATCTAGTTGGCAGGGAAGCGCGTCGAGTGGACAGTTGGGAGTCGGAAGAGAGCGTATGCGCCATATGTACATAATTACCACGGGCCAATCGGGGATTGAAAGCGGTGCACAAGTTTGTCGTAGCGTCGAAGCTCCAGGGTCTGGCTCGTCCCGTTGGTTCCCTCGCGTGCGTGCATAAGCGCGCGCGCACACACAGCCGCGCAACGGTGGTTCAGTTGGTTATTGACGTTCGTGTGCACGGGGCGCGTTGCTAGACTCTGTTCAACCACACTCTGTTCGAAAGTCGGGAACAGTAGCGAAAGGGAAAGAGGGAATTGGCGCGTGGGTATCTTTCGGTTGCTTTCCAAGATCCCAAGAGAGGAAACCGGATACCGAAGAGAAGAGAGAAGAAGGAGAAAATAACCACTTCGGGGCCGGGAGAAAAAAGGAAAGACGAGTGACTGTGATCGCCGCCCGGAAAAAAATATCCGAGCGAGGAGAGAGAGGTTATTGCGAAACCGAGCTACATGGCTCCGAAAATTATTCCTTCTTTCCACCGTCCACGCGTTCTTTGCTATCCACGTTCGAGCGAGTACCACCGGTTCGATCAACCGAAGGGGACCTCCAAATAATTCTCGAATAATTCTTGAATTGATTTTCGATTCGTTCGAGGCGAAGAAGAGCGAAGTCCATCCAGATTTCGATTTCCGACCTCCGCGTTGTGTTAAATCGCATCTTGAACACGATATAACACGAGAGTGGACACGAGTAGGGACGACCGTGCGGCAAGGGAAAGCGTAAAGGAAGAGCATAAAGAAGGAAGAGAGTGCAAAGGCATGACGAGTATGACGAGCATGCGAACGATGCCGCCCGTTTAACGAATCGCTGTTTATAATATTTTATTACACGGTTGGAAAACTGCTCTCTCTATACCGATCCAAGCTTATGTCACACGGAAGACGAAAGAGGAGAAAAGCGACGAGAGAGGAAGAACGTGACGCAGTGAAAAAAGAGAGGACGGAAGATCGGGAATGCATGTTCCAGGACAATAATCGTGACAACAGCGATAATCGTGAAACGTGAGCTTCCTTCGATTCCTTCGAGTTGTTAAAGTGATTAATCTCTCTTTTCGCGTGGCTGGACCGCGAGTCAACGCATCGTCCCTCTCTCCAACGACTTCGATGCTTTGTTTTCGCAAACTAATGTTCACGCTTGTACGAACAGAAACCTTTTTAACGTGTGATCGACGTGCACGCATCACGCTTCTTCGATCACCCCCTTCTCGTCCCCTTTCTTTCGTCTGATTTCGTACATTTCGAAATTCGCGTTCGTCCTTTTTCCATCTCTTTCCGTTCCGTATTATAATATTCGCTCGCGTCGAAAACAAATCGAAAACAAAAACAAATCGCACTCTACGTACGACGATTTTATAACAATAATAATAACAACAACAATAATACGATCTATGTATCGATTAAATTAGTCTTCTCTCAGAGACGGATATATATATATATATATTCGAATCGTCGAGTTGCAATTCCCGCTCGAATTATCCTTCTGCCTCGCAAAAACATCGCACGACGTTTTTTGCGACGAGCCACGAGGTTTTTCAACCGTTTTTTCAAACGAGACGTCGCGATACCGCGTCGATCGATGCTGAGAAAAAACACAATTTTTCACGACGTAAGGCGTAAGGATAAGAAGGCGAATAGGGAGAAAAAGAATAACAATACCTCTCTACGCGTGTATTCTCTCCTTCCCTTTGTTCGCGGAAAGGTGTCTGCGTCCGCGTGGGAGCCGTTTCGACGAGGTGGCGCGTTCTTCGTACCAGGCATGCCTTCCGCGTTATCCTGAGCGATTTTTTCCTACTCGGTGAACGTAATTATATTTCTGAGAGATTATTTATTTAAAGAAGAAGAAGAAAAAGAAAAAGAGATATATGATTAAAAGAAATATTCTTGTAATATAGAGAGAAAAAGAGAAAAAGATCCTCTTATTGGGATTCTTTATTTGTTGAACTGCCGTCACCGTTCTTCGTAGTCGTTGACGCGTCGTCGTCCTTGTTGTTATTGTTACACAACCGTTGTTGCACCGTCTCGTGTAATAGTTTCTCGTCGCTGCCATTCTATTACGCCGTTCTCCTCTCGTCTCCCTTGCCGCCGGTGATTGTGTCGTTGCGGTGGTTTTCTCCACCACCCTCCCTTCCCTCTCCCCTCTCTCCAACCCCCCGCCGCTCAAAAAAATATCATACATCTCCACATTCTTTTCTAAATATCAACAAACTCGATCCGATCTGCGAGTCCATTTCCCCTCCCGAAAACAAAATAAAGAAGGAGAGAGAGAGAGAGAGAGAGAGAGAGAGAGAGAGAGAGAGAAAGAGAAAGCAAAAGGGAAGAAACGTTCGAACTCGTCCTTTTCGTCTTTGGAAACAAAAGACTCCGAAGTGAAGCATGGTAGTCAAGAACGAGAATACGAGAAATGGGCATGAGCTGGCTCCGTTGAACGAGGAACGTCAGGCAGGGCAGAACGTGACAATCGTGGTAACCGGGAATCAAAATGCTGCTGGCAGTCAAGAAACCAAGGAGGAGAATAGGGCGGAATGGAGCGGGAAGATGCAATTTTTCCTCAGTATTATCGGTTACAGCGTGGGACTTGGGAATATATGGAGATTCCCTTACCTGTGCCAACAGAACGGAGGAGGTAAGTAACGTATATATATGTGTATATATACATATAATCTTATCTCTCTATTAATTTGAACCTCGCCTCTCTGTCACCTCTCTTATATAAAAAAATAAATAAACAAATAAGATAAAGATAGAGCGAAGGCGAAAAACCGAATCTTAACGAATCTTAAATTTTGAATTCAAACAACTCGATTACTCGTGTGAAAACGTTTTCCTACGACGAAGAGATGGATCCTAAAGCTGGTCGAGTCGAATGGCCACGTATACGCTATTTTCGGTCACACTGTTCGACCAACCTTCTCCCTCTCTCCCTCCCCTCCCTCTCCGTATTCCGCTTAAAAATATATATATATATATCTCTTCAAAGTGTTCTTCACCGTCCTTCGAAATACCAAGGAGTATACGTTGCGAGCCGGTGGACCAAACGTGTCATCCTCCTCCTCCTCCTTCTCCTCCTCCTCGATTTCGTCTCATTCTTCCCCCTCCCCCTGCCCGATATTACAAAGTACAGAGGGAAATCCGAATAAAATCCTATAAAACGCGCCCTTGAAACCCCTCCCCCTCCCCCCCTCTTCCTCTTATCCATGATCTTTCTTTATCCACGACCTATACACCCCGCCAGACGTGGTAACTCGATTACATTCCGATGCAAACGAAACGGAAATACGCGTTATATCGCTGGATAGAGATAGGCGCGTGGGTGGATGCGCGAACGAGGGTGAGCCACGAATGAAAATCACGCCGGTAGGCGGTTACGTCACCTACGTAGGAGACCGTAGTTTACACGAACATTGGAAACGGGCGAATTTCGTCCCGGGTGGAAATTTCCATCGTGCCAACACACACACACACGCATGCACACGCACACATGCACACACATACATACACAAAGGATAGAAAGATACCTCTATATGGATATAGCTCTATGCGCAGAAGAGACCGAGTTTTCTTGGCCGCTTGGGTCGCGTTTCTTTTAACGATTTGTATATACTGGGAGGCAGGGAGGAGGGGAGGGGTGGGGAGGGAAGGGGGAGAGGGAGGGCGAAAACGAGCAAGGACCCTAGCCGCGCGATTCTCAATGGAAATTTCCTTTTCGCGACGACCGATGTCGAGGCCGGCTGTTCTCGGCCCGACGCGCGTCGATCGATTTTTTAACCGTTCTATCGCCGGATACGTAACAATTTTACGTATCCGCAATCCGGGTTTTATCAATCGTTTATTTATTCTGCCCTCTCGCTTGAAAGAAATGTCGAGAGGCGCGAGCGAACGTTTCGTCGAAGGTCGAGGAAATTTTTTGAAAATCGATTCGACGTCATGCCCTTGTCCTTGGGGGAAAAAATAAATTGCGAAAAAATAAAAACGCATAATAACAACAAGAGAGATAATGCATCAATCTCTTGAAGAAGGGACGAGATTCTCTCGCTTCGCGAATATATAAGGAACGCGCAGAATTTAAAATTATATTTTCGAGATATAAATAACGAATAAAGAGACGGAAGATAGCGTTTAGGAATATACGTATATTCCTCGTCGAATTTTTAACGTGACGTTTTATGAAATAAACACGCGGCTGCCCAACGCATCAAGAAAAGAAACAAGAATTTCAACCGGCCGATTTATCGGGGTCTCGTACTCGAAACCAGAAGAACGTGAGTAATCGCTTCGATATCGCGACCGAACATGATACCCGATTGATCAATAATTTTTCACGCGTCCACGCTGGCTGGCGAGATATTTTCGAGTTGACGAACGAAAAAATACGAAAGGACGAAAAATGAAAAAAGAGAGGAATGAAAAGGAAGGAAAAGGAGGGGGAAAGAAAAGGAAAAAAAAAAAAAAAAGAAACGAGAAGAAAGGAATGTACGAAACGAAATCAAAGGTGCAAGGTAATAATCTAGGTATGTACCGTACTACGTACGTATGTACGCGTCACTCGATCAATACCGAACCAGACACTCCGGCTGCGGCCGTCTCAAACTAGACTACCGTGAAAAAAAAAAAAGGGGGAACGGAGAATATTCTGTGAGCAGGGACACGCCGGCGAGCCGTTGCCAAATGGGAAAAGATTAAAAGAGACCGGTTACAGGCATTCATTTCGTAATAAGGGGTGAGAGGGAACAAGAGAGGTGGCGGGGAAGGGGGCTAACGAGCGATATTATTTTACAGTAGTAGAGAAAGAATAATAGGAAGGAAATACGGATACCGTTTGTTAGAAAACGAAAAGATAAAAAAAAAAAAAAAAAAAAAAAAAAAAAAAAGGAAAGAAGGACGAGAATGAAATAGGGCAGGGAGAAATAGAAATGTTTTATATGCGAAAAACGGTTTTCAGGTGCCTTTCTCATCCCCTTTTTCGTGATGCTAATCCTAGAGGGTGTACCCCTCTTTTTAATCGAGCTGGGTCTCGGTCAACGTATGCGACAGGGCGCCCTTGGTGTGTGGAACACGATACATCCATGGTTAGGCGGTATAGGGATAGCATCGTGCATCGTCACCTTCTTCGTAGCACTTTATTACAACGTCATCATTACCTGGTGCTTCTATTATCTTTTCAATTCACTGGAGGTGAGTTCCCTCTGACCACCGATCGATTCGATCGATACGCGTAACGGACGCGTAGACAGAGAGATACACGTTGTCGTTCCGACGTCGATCGAAAACGAGGTTGATTGATCGGCGGAATACGAACGGCAACTGGTATAACTGGCGGGAATAGAAGTAGTTTCATAGATCGTTCGACTAACGAATGTGATTTATGTTTCACGCCGCGCTCGATTAGGCCGTCACGATTAAAGCTGGCGTAAGTATCTGTCGATTTTAATTTTCATCACGCGAGTCCCGCGCTTGGAAAGCTAGTAGAGAAAACGGAATCGCGCATGTGATTTTTTTTCTCTCTTTTTTTCTTTTTTCTTTATTTATTTTTTTTTTTTTTTAATGCGAATATCATTAGACGCTTGCATCTACATTTTCCGCTTATAACGCGATATAAACGAATTTGACATTGAACGATCATACGATATGATTGAATCGTTAGGAACCGTTACCATGGGCGAAATGTCCGGAGGTTGATGGGAAGCCGGTAGAGGAATGCGTGAAGAGTTCGGAAACTGCCTATTTTTGGTACAGAACCACTCTGGACGCGGCACCCTCGATCGAGGAAGGATCGAGCAGTCTGAAATGGTGGATCGTCCTTTGTCTACTGTTGAGTTGGATCGTCGTCTTTTTTATCGTGATGAAAGGAATACAATCATCGGGGAAGGTAAGAAGAATGAAAAACGTACAAATCCCTCTCATCCGTTTTGTTCTTTTTCCTGAGGGAGAGGGGTCTGCATCTTCTCTCTGCTTCCTCGTTCGAGCAAAATTGCCGAAATCGAATAATATTAATATTAATATAATATACCAACATGATTCTTTTGTTTCTGCTTGATTTAAAGGTGGTATATTTTACATCCATGTTCCCGTATTTGGTGCTTACTATCTTTTTTATTCGTGGAATAACATTAAAAGGTGCCAGCGCTGGATTGGCCCACATGTACACGCCAAAGGTAAATTCACTTTTTCTTCTTTCTTTTCCCACGAGATTTTTTGCGCCTTAGTGTAACAAAAAAAACGTTCCCTTTTTTATCGACAGATCGAGAAACTGTTAGAGCCGACGGTCTGGCTCGACGCAGCGACGCAAGTTTTTTATAGTTTCGGACTAGCGTTCGGCTCCCTGATCGCGTTCGGATCTTACAACACTCCAGACAACCACTGCGTCCGGGACGTGATTCTGGTTAGCTGTTGCAACGCCTTCACCGCAATTTACGCGAGTATCGTGATATTCGCCATTCTAGGCTTTAAGGCGATGACAAATGTCGATAAGTGCCTCGCAGGGTAAACTGTTTTTCAAATCAAATTGGATATAATAATAAAATGGATGGATATAATAATAAAAAAAGAAAAATATCCAAAAGTGTTAATCATCGTTCCAACTTTGATTTCCCTTCTGTTCCAGTAATAAAGACTTACTCGTTGAACACGGATTTGCCTATCAAAACACCACCATGGAGAGATACAAAGATATTGTAAATAATCTCAATGTAACAAAAATGAATTTCACCCTTGAAACATGTAGCCTGAGCGAACAATTGGACAACGTAATTATACGATGAATATCTTCTTTCTAATTTTCTTTTATATAATTATTTTTAAACAAGAAAATCGATTTCAGGCTGCCGAAGGAACGGGATTAGCTTTCATAGTGTTTACGCAGGCGATAGTCGAGCTACCAGGCGCTCCTTTCTGGTCCTGTATTTTCTTTCTGATGCTTCTAGCCCTCGGTCTCGGTTCCCAAATCGGTATACTAGAGGGCATGCTGTGCGTCATCTTCGACATAGATCTGTTCAAGAGAATAAAAAAGCAATACATGACAGGTAGGAGGATCCATCGGGTGTATTTTTTTGTCGCGATAGAAAGGTGCAAAAGAAAGGAGGGGTTAAACGTTAAAAACATTTTCAATGGTGTTAAACGATCCTTTTTTTCTTAGGGGTAGTTTGCACGGTGTGCTTCTTTGTTGGTTTAATATTCTGTACCGGAGCCGGAGAATATTGGCTAAAGATGTTCGACAGTTTCGCAGGTACCATCGGTCTCGTGATGGTCGCGCTCATGGAAATGATTTCCGTCATCTTTGTTTATGGTCACGAAAAGTACGATCGAAATATTATTTAATCTCTTTCGTTCAAATAAACGATTTAAAATAGAATTGACCGAGAGAAATTCTTTTCTGATTTTCTTTCTCAGATTCACGAAAGATATCGAGGAGATGACAGGATACAGACCAGGAGTGTATTGGCAATTCACCTGGCGATTTCTCGCTCCCATAATCATGGTCTGCATCCTTGTCTCCAGTATAATCTCCATGGTTGTGAAGAAGCCTCAATATTCCGCGTGGGATGCGTCACGGGTGAGTAGTGGAAAATATTATCTCGTGACCCATATATCTCGTTGCCAAAATACCTACGTCACGACCTCGACATTTCTTTCTTTCTTTTTTTCCTTCCTTTGTTTTCAGGGCATAGCTGTACCCACCGCGTATCCCAGCTGGGTGTTGGCTATAGCGGTCGTCATCATTTTTGCGGGCATCGCGCCAATACCGATTGTATTCCTTTTGAGGCGGTTCCAATGCGTCAAGTTGGACGTTGACATTCACCAAGGCAGCATACGACGTATCGATACCACCGTTTCTACCAAAGAAATGATGGGAGATGTCGATGTGAGTAGATAAAAAAAAAGGAAAAAAAAAAAAGAAAACTTTCACTCACGACTTTCGATCCTCTTTGTTCTTCCATCGTTCCATCCATCCTTAACTTAACTTGACACGCGCATTTGCATCAATGTGCTTCTTTTATTTATTGTTTTCTGTAACTTACAACAATAGAAAGGGAAACTTCTAATCTAATGTACGTTGTAATGTATATATTACGCTCGGCAAACAAAATAATCTCGAGTCAGAAAAATCATCTTACCTTCGCAAATCTACATAGGATTTGTGTCATTCGTCGTATCGTTTCTTATCATCAATTTTAAGCCAATTTATACGGATAAAACACGCGAGGCACGTTCATATATGCTTGTTTAGACAACGTAGAGACGTAGTCATCGTAATAGAAGGACAACTTAATTGGCGCACCGAGAGAGAGAGAGACATGTCACGATTGCCCGTGATTAGAGCGAGTCTCAGGTGGGAGTCGGGAAGAAGAATTACGTTTACTCAAAGTGCGTCGATTAAGCCTTAAGAACGAGAGCATTTAAGATTTACGTTGGACGTACCTGCAGTTATAGGAAAGCGTCCGTTCTGTGTGCGGTAACGTCGATTAATCGCTTCTTCCATAGCTACTTTACACGTGAGTCCGTAGTATATTATATCGTTTATGGAATGCTCTTAGCTTGATATATTATCCTACGCGCTTTGCACCATTCGCGAATCTTCGATGATCCATGTTCGAGCACGAGGAGGGAGAAACGAAGGGAAACGTGGAAAGGCTTGCCAACCTTCTCCGTGATATTGGCGAAAATTTTTATTTGTAGACAGATTTGTAGACAATTTTTCAAATTGGCATGTTATCCGCGAAGAAAAAAAAAGAAAAAAAGAGAAAAAGAAGAAATCTGGACACTCGAGTTCACCGGGCAAAAAAAAGCTTTCTCGCTTGATAACTCACGAGCACCGCATTTTCACCGATAAAGAAACACGTGCTGATCTGGTCTATCACAAATGATCACGCATAGCCTTAGCTCTGATTGTTCCTTCACGATTTTGTTCACGGGTCAACGGCTGTATATGTATAAGTTAACGAAAATAACGATTGATTTTCAGTTGGACGAATATCACGATCGCCTCGAAGATTTTCCCGAGGAGGACGAAGACGTGAACAGCGATGACGACAACAACAGTGCCCCGCCGATAACGAAGATCGTCCCTAACAAACTTCAGGGTAAACCGTTCAAAATGGAAGTGATGGACTTTTAAAAGTTGTCAGATTCGTCGACTTTTGTCGTATCGTTTTCACCTTACGTGACGACAGAACATGGAAAGAGGGTTGATCGAACATTCTCATCCCTTTCGAATTTCGATTCTCAGGAAACGCGTAAGACGATACGAAATAATTGCAGGTACGAATCGACGAATGAAAGAGAGAGAGAGAGAGAGAGAGAGAGAGAGAGAGAGAGAGAGAGAGAGAGAGAATTGGTGCTTTTCGAGAGCAATACTAAATAACTTCCGTCGAATCCGTGTACACGAGAATGTGACACGAGATTAGCGTGTACGAAGCAAATAAAAAAAGAGGGAGAAAAAGCGGAGAAAACTTAGAAAAATACTCGGTCGATTCTAATCGCATTCGAAATCGCTTCGTCGCGCCTCCGCTTGCTTCACTTCGATCGTTCGATCGATCGATTTTATCGAGATCTAAATTAATTTTAACTGACTGAACGTTATCGTGCGACGATCGATTTTTATTCGGCTATTTTATTTAATTATTTGATTATAATCGGCATCGCATAGCGACTAAAAGGAAAGAAGGGAAAAAAAAAAAAAAAAAAAAAGGAAAAAAAGAAAAAAGAAAAAAAAACAGAATTACGCGCGAACACCCTCTTCACACCAGCAATTGTTACAAATTAGATTTCCTTCGCAGAGAGATGGAATCGCGTAAATTAATTAGTCACACCTTCCCTCGCGTATTTATAGGGAGAGTGTTGCCCGCTTCTTAACGTTCGAATTCGTTAAAAAAAACGATTGTTTCGTTTTCGATTTCTAGTTTTACATTTTCAACGACGAAAGAACGTTGGTTAAACAAACGAAACAAGTCGAATGTTCTGACGGAGGCTCGTCCGATTTTACAAAAATATATAGAAGAAAAACGCTCGAGACGTACGTATCGTCCTCAATGACACGTACGATCGATCGTTCGTCTTTAAAAATTTCGATCGATTTCTACGACGGTGCCTACGTTCCTATTGCTTCCAAACCTCAGGGGTGAGAGAAGAGAGAGAGGGAGAGAGAGAAAGAGAGAGAGAAAGAGAGAGAGAGAGAGAGAAAGAGAGAAGGTTAAAAGTCAAAAGAAGAAAAGATTTGCAAATGTCAAAACGTAACTAGAAATTATATGCCTACTCGCCTAAATAGAAACCGTACGAGTAGGAAATAGTGTATAGGCGGTATGACTCTTCAGTTGAGTTTCGTAATAATAAAACTTCCGAATCGCTAGTAAAATTCGATTACTTAAAACCACGAGGTAGAACCGCGAAATTCCGTCAGATGTCCGAGGCAGGAATGTCGAGACCGGGTCGAAGAATTTTTTCAAGATCGTACTTAACAAGAGAGAAAGAGAGAGAGAGAGAGAGAGAAAGAGAGAGTGAGGAAAAAAGGAAGAACCGACAAAAGGAAATTTTTTCGCGATGATTCTTCGAAGCTTCAAAGTTTAGTTTAGTCCGTTTCTGAAAATTGAATCGAAAAGTCGATATCGTTCTTTAGGTAAATTGAAAAATGAGAGGTGGAGAAAATGTATAGATTCGCGTCATTTCGCATATCTGTATCGAGTTTCTCGTTTGCTCTCAGTTTGAACATTTATTATTAAGCGTGGTCGATAATGATAAAGAAACAAATATTCCGCAGAAATAAGAGCGGCCATCGTCCCGTCGAGCAATGAATAAATTCGCTTGACAAGGTCAGTACCTGGCTCGAGAACATCGATAGTAATGCTAAGAAAATGAAAAGAAAAGAGAATACCGATACACTGTTCATCGCGTTGCGCCGCCATCGCGATGCTCGAAATGCTATATTTTTTGCAGCGCGAATGCTCGTATTTACCCCATGCGAGGGTATACCCCCTCCCCTCCCCCCCGTTCCATTTCTCCTTTCTTTCCGTTCTTCTGTTTTTTCCAGATAACACACCGGAGCATGATCGCTGCTGCGTTCGTAGACATTTAAATATAGATCGTGTATAGGGTATATTGTATACACAAATATCCAGAACGTTTAAATAAAAGCTTATTTATTGCCGAGTATACCAGACTCTATACGATATAGAGGAGAAATTTATTGACTTTCTTCCTTCTCACGTTCGATTCTCCTTTATCAATATTTTTCAATGTCACCACTATGTCGCGCACGATAAATTTAGCTATCGAAAAAAAAAAAAAAAAAGAGAAAAGAGAATATAAGTGCACGGAGATAATAATCAAACTATGAAATATGGATATTGCGAGTTGAATAACGCCCATTGATTTAATTGTATTGAAATAGTGATAATTACTAGCAATTTCAAATAATACAAAGCAAAGAAAATAAAAAAGAAACCGAGAGTTTGAAGTAGAACAAAATGTTAAACGGTGACGTCATTCTATAGACAGGAACTTATCAAGGTAGGAAACACATCAAAAGATAATATGTCTCTACGATAACTGTTCGCGTAATTTTATAAAGTTTGAAGTGTGAACGATAAAATAGTCAGTCATTAAAAGTAGATGGTTTACGTATCCGTCTCGCTGATCCGTTTTATTAACAATATCTATAAATCACAATATCTTTAATCACTTTTTACTGAAACGACAAATTATCTAGTGAATACAAATAACAACCGGCTCGATCGGCTCAATGGCGAAGGTCGCGAATTCTGGTTACGACTTATGCAAACGTACCGTGCAACCGATTGACAATAAACATAACAATAATTTTATAGTTACCTATCAAAATCATTCTTACGATATACAGGATTTTCTTCGCTATCATCCTGGAGGAAAAAAAATATTAAGTTATTTCAAAAATCAAAGCTTAGATAAAGCGTTCAAAGAAAATCCTCATTCGCAAGCAGCGTTTCACCTGTTGGAAGATTTTACGTTGAAAAATGAAGAAAAATATCAGAAATACGAAGTGAGTATATAAGAGATTATTTATTAAGATATCTGTTATTTTTTTTAAATTATTTTATCTATTTTATAATTTAAAAATTAATATTCCTATATATATATATATATATGCGACACGATGATTCATCGAGATTTTATAACATTGATGATTATGTTCGTAGAATCTGATTGATTGGAATGTATCTATACTTGGACAAGTAAGTTCGTTAGGTGAAAATTATTGGGAATGGGTTAATTTACCGGTGAATCGAAAAATTAGACTTTTCAAGTCAAACTTATTAGAGATTTTAACGATCACCCCTTGGTACATAATTCCGCTTGTATGGATACCGGTATCTATCTATTTCTTTTATTCAGGATGGATGCAAATAAATTACAACGATACTGGTAATCAATTTTACTAATAATTTTTATTTCTTTTTTAATTTTATTATTGATGTAATATTATTATGGAAAAAAAATATTCAAATATTTCATTGTCGATCTACAAAGAGAAATTATTAATTATTAAATATCCGTTATAAATATTTCTATTATCAATTGCAATTATAATCTATTAAATAAAAATATAATCTATTATACAATATTATTATTTTTAATAACTATTTATCGATATATTTTATTGAACTTATTTAAAACTTTCAGAAAGTACCTTCATTGAAATTTTAACTTCTTATATATTTGGTATATTGATATGGACTCTATTAGAATACGTGCTTCATCGTAAAGTTTTTCACTTTAAACCACCTACTTCTTCAAAATTACTTATTACTTTGCATTTTTTACTCCATGGAATTCATCATAAGGTAAAAATTTATTAGAAATTGCTAATTTATTTAGTTGCAAAAAAAAAAAGAAAAAAAATTTGATATATTCAAATCGTGTAATAATTTCACTTTTTATTTTATAGACACCACTTGATAATAGAAGATTAGTATTTCCTCCTATACCAGCTTTGTTAATAGCAATATTATTATTTCATATTTATAAAATATTATTTCCTCAAACAACTTTTTATTTTATTATCGCCGGTACAGCAACAGGTATTGTTGTTGAAATATTTATTAAATTCGGTGAATTTTGTTATAAATATTGATAATATATCATATATAATGATAATATATGAAATTTAAAAAAAAAAATTATTTTATAGGATATATGAGTTATGATTTAATACATTATTATCTACATCACGGTGCGCCAAAAGCTGGAACATATTTTTATTTATTGAAAAGAATTCATAATTATCATCATTTCTCACATCATGAATTAGGTATGAGATTATTTTTGTTTTAGAAATATTAGAAAAATCTACATGTAAAATTATATTTTTTAGGTTTTGGTATCAGCAGTAAACTATGGGATTATATATTTGGAACGACTATTTGTTTACGAAAATTGACAAAACCGATTGAATGGTAAATAGATCAATGAAAAATAATTTATATGCGAATTAAAAAAAAAAAATTTTTATAACAAATAAGTACAAAACAAAATAATTGAAGTCAATCTAATGATCATCTTATGATCGATGATTCGATCATAATACGATCGTTCAATATCATTTTAAGTACAAACAAGAAATAAAATATAGAATATATTTGTAAGATCAAACAATAATTAAAAAAAATTTTTATAAATGTTTTTATATGCTACAAACCTGAACAAATTAATGCTTTAAGTACATGAACGTATACTTATTTTGTAAAAATAATTTGAGCATATCAAATCAATTAATATCAATGATTAAAAATATAACATTGATATAGATAATTAAATATGATTAATTAAGATTAATAGATAAATAAACGTATTTAAGGTCCTTCAACTTTGATATTTTTTCTACCCATACTTAACTGTGGAAATGTGCTCTTATTTGTAGGAGGATTTAATCTAGAAGATAAATTAACAAATGCTTCAAACAAACTGGCCCTATCCATAACATTTACTTCATAATGTTTCAATTTCTCTCTAGTACACCAATTTGCAGCTTTACTTGCTGTATTCTCCAAACTATGAGATTCTTCTTCGGCTTTAGTTCGATTTCCAACAACAATTACCGTTATTTCTTTTTTATCTTTATTTCTATCAATATCTTTCTTCAAAGGGAAAAGCACATCTAACGATTCAGGTTTCGCAGTATCATAAACCAAAATGTATCCGTCGGCAAAACCAAGATAATGACGCGGTAATTGCTGATTATTTGAATTATTCTGAAGAGATTCCAATCCAGCGGTATCATAAAATCGTACTTTTTCCTTCGAACCGCGATCCGTTTCTATATTTGCAACATAAATATCCTCGATCGTAGGATGAATTTCCTATTGTTAAATTATAAAATTTAGTTTTTATATAATAAATAATTTTATACATTATTAAAATGCGAATTTAAAATTGAAAATTAATAATAATATAGAAATATGTTGTTTCACGTTTGATTTCAGACATAACCTAGATTCTTACCGTTTTGACATTGACATTTCCGTATATAAGCTGTTCTAACAATGCTGTTTTCCCTACGCCTTTCATTCCACAAACAATCACTTTCGTTGTTTTTCCCATATTCAATTTTTTAAACTGAACTGTTATTTATTTTGGACATCAAAACTTGTGTTATTTTCAGAAAAATAATTCAAGTCACAACAGAAAGTCAATATTAAATCTAGTAACTGAATGTTGACAAGTTTTTTCTAGGGGAAATATATATTATGCATTTCCATAAAAAATATCCCATTTTTCAAAAATTTTAAATTTATTTATTGTTGAGTAAATTAATACAATTTGAAAGAATTTAATTTTATTTAATTAAAAAATACTGTTGACAATTCACAAACAATAAACATTATCTATAATATTATAATTATTTTATTATTTTAAAATAATATCTTATTATATTAGAATTTATAAAATTTTCTTTGAAATATTTCACTTCCATAAAATATTTGACGGTAAATATTGACAATTTAATCATGGAATAATTAAAATAATGTTATTATAAGTAATTATAATTTACAGTATTTTATCTATATTACTGTAAAAATAAAATCTTACAATATATGAAAATTTGATATTAAAATTTTTTCTCCGTCAATTGTTAAATTTTTTTTCATTGTGTGTATGTATATTTATATATATATACAACACATATATGTGTAAAAATATTGCGTTATATGCATATATATGCTTTGTAATGTATTCTTTTTTGTAAATATTTTACGTTTTCGTACATATAATATTGTCATGTTCTTCATTGAAAACAATCTCTACATGCAATGTTAATCTTTTAATGTTTAAATTTTGTACTTTTTTTGATCAGTACTTGAGATTTCAATAATAATGAATTTCACATGCAATGAATTGCATACATTAACATCATGCATCTTAAATTCATTAGAAATTGCATTTTTAAGCAAACATCTTTCCAAGATGTCTGACCTTTTTTAAAAATAGACGAACCAAAGTACATCTTCATCTTAGATCTGATCAATACCACGTTACTTACTTCACGTGGAATTTATTATGATCTATGGTTTAGATACTTCTTTCATTTGTTCCATAGATTTTGTATCTTCAGCCAAAAGAGCATTCAAATCTATATCTTGAAAATTTACAGAATGTTGACTTGAACCTAAAATATAACACACACAAAATAAATAAATTTAAATATTAAAAGATACAAAAAAATATTATAAACAAATGATTATAATATAAACACACCTGCATGTGCAAGAAAAAGATCTTTCAAAAATCCTAATTCTTTTGTAAGCATTTTAATTTTTTCTTCAAGTAATTCATTCTCTGTTTTTAATTGATTTACACGTTCCAATGTTTGTTGAGTACGTAATTTGCTTTTAACTCTAGAACGTTTCACAGCCTGTAAAAATATTATAGTGTGGAATAAATCATTAAATATAATATATTGTTAATGAAATAATTAATTATGTAATAAATTACTTGATTATTTCTATCTCTACGTCTTCGATAATCTTCATCATCTTCTTCTTCAGAAATTTGTCTTTTCTTTTTATTTCCAGATGTATTTTCTTTGTTTTTTGGCGCCATCTGTAATTATTTAAAAAAAATATATTCAATGTTAAAATTATCTTAATGAAAATGAAATATTTAAATATGAAATAAAATGAAATATCATGCTAATTCTTAAAAAATCTATGATTCTTTTATTTATATTTTTATTTAATAAATTAAAATAAATTAATAAAAATATTAAAATATTAAAATTAAAATCACTTTGTTTATTATTTAAGTAATTATTTAAGTAATAAAAATAAAATATTTTAGTATATTTTATCTAATCCATGAAATAAATAAACAAATTCAGCAATTTAGAGCATTATTATATTAATTTAGAATCCTCTTTTCTCTATTTTTAATAAAATTTTAAAATTAAATATTTAAATAAAAAAAAAAATAAAAAAAATTTTTTTTTTAAATTTTATTTTACAGTTATATAAAATTTATTTAAAATTTCTAATGTGAAGAATTTATCCAAATTCTATTTGTATTTTAATCTTTTGTTAATGTTAAAAATATATTTAGTTTAATTCTATTTTTTTTTAATTATCATACAAATTATATTATAAATAAAATACTGTTACTCATTTAAATACTTTCTCTTGAATATTTATGTAGTAAATTTAACGAATTGTACATAATATATTTATGTATATATAACATATACATACATATATATATATATGCAAATTAAACAATGCGTCATATAAGCCAATGTTTTTAGAACATATAATAAATTTTAAAGATTTAGAATACTTTAAAATCTTTTCATATAACAAAAGATGTCACATTTCGTATATATTAATTTTAACTTACTTTTATATCTTATGCAAATTTTTATATTCTTAACTTCATATCACCATAAAAACTTAAAAATTGGAACTTTTATTACTAATAGTCCACCATGTGTGCCACAGTAAAACACATATCGATGATGCAATACTACTAAATGAAACTTGCAAATGATGTACAAGAAAACATGAACTGCACTCTATCGGCATATTTTTGTACTAAATATAATGACTTTGAATGAATATAAACTTCTTTATCGAATATTTTTTATTATTAAAAATTTTCATCGTATTGTACTTTACATCTGTGACAATCAGTACATATATAATGGTCGAAAGTTTTTTTATTATTTATTCACTCTCAGAACCACTTTCTCCACTGCCACTGCCAGATTCACTAGCACTGCCACTACCAGATTCACTACCACTGGCACTGGCTGATCTTGATCGTGAAGGAGATCTTGATTTGGATCGAGATTTCGAACTTGATGGAGATCCAGATCGAGATTTAACTGGAGATCCAGAATGAGATCTTGAAGCTGATTTTGATCGTGACCTTGATTTGGAAGAATTTCTGGACTGAGGAGTACCAGATCTTGACCTTGATTTGCTATGCGATCTAGAAGGTGACTGAGATTCAGAACGTGAACGAGAAGCAGATCTCGATTTTGATCGTGATATAGAACGAGATTTTGATCTAGAACCAGATTTCGAACGAGAACGAGATTTTCTACTAGATGCGCGAGAAGATGCTCTTGACGATGCTCTGGATTCAGCCTCATTTTCAGATACTTCTAAGAAAAAAATAAATTATTAAAAAAAAAATAATAATAAATTTTAATAATAAATTAAATAATAAATTTAAAATTATATTTTAAAAATTTGTAAAATATATATAATTAGTAGAATTTTATATATAATATTGCTGACCTCTTTCCTCCTCTGCTTTTTCAGTTTCTTGTTGAGGTTCTTCCTCTTCTTCTTCTTCCTCTTCTTCTTCTTCATCTTCATCTTCTTCTCCTGGTGGTTCTAGTTGTTTTTCTCTATATCTTTGCATTTTAAATTCATTAGCATTAAGTGGTCGATGTCTTACTATTAACCTCGTATTATTTGGTTGTTGTCCAACTTTTTGTCGACGTTTACTAAGTCGTACTCGCGTTTCCAATTCATTATAATATACCTGTAATATGAATATCAATAAAAATATCTATCTTATTTTATGTTACATATTAGTTAAATAGAACATACTCCATCTTGTCTTATGACAAGAAAATAATTTTCTTCATATCCTTTTGAAGCTTTACTCTTAACATTCCAATTATACTCTCTTGCCATTTTATATTCATATTCTTCATCATCTGCATAATCAATACCTGCTGTAAAATCTCTCCTACGTTTTTCTAATGTTTCTTCCAAAGGCAAGAAATATGCTACAAATTGTTCTCCACTTTCATCCATAACACCACTAAAATAATATATTTATTATAAAATATCTATGTATTATATGTTATAAAATAAAAAATTATAAATTATGTCTAATAAATAATAAATTTACCGAATCATAGCTTGTGACATTTCTTCAATTTGAGCTGGTACAGAACGTCCAGTTGGAGCTGGATCTGAATCAAATATGACTTGAGCACAAGGATATTTCCAAAGCTGAAAAAAAATAATAAAAAACATAAATAAAAGTATAAAATTAATATATTTATATCATATAAAAATATTTAAAATACCTTGAAATCTGGAAATACTGGTAAAATTTCTACAGGTACTACATTTGGTTTACTATAATGCCTTTCAATTGGCTTTTTATTATCTTCAAATGTTTTTTCTATAGCTTTTATTTGACTTTCACGATCCATATATAATGTTTCTTCCTATATAATCATAAAATAAAATTTTATATATATGCAATAAAAATTTTAATATAAAATAAAAAAAAATATAAAAATATTTTAAAAAAACTTACTTTTAAATTCTTCTTAATACTATAACCAACTTTAGCTTCAACTTTATCCACAGTTTGTGGTTGAAATCTAGTTTGTTCTGTAGAAATATATTCAGTTCGTCTGAGCCAAGATACACTTCTGGCATGATGTCTAGATCTTTTTGAATCTTGTGGAGTAAGAACATCTTCTTCTAAAAGTTTTTCATCAGCAGGATCTAATTGAGAATTTACATCTCCAGCATATGTATCTTTGTTTATAAGATCAATTTCTACACCTAAATCATGTTCTGTCAATACTTCATATTTATAATTACGTTCCAGTGAAGTTGGATTATATTGAATAAACCTATGAATATTATTCAAATATATATATTATGCAAAATATTATTAACATTTAAACATATAATCATATTAACATATAATCTTACCGAGTAGATTCAAAAGGATATGTAATAAACTTAGGATCAAATGGTATATCAGGTAATGTATTGCAATATTTAACTCTACATATTAATTCAGATCTGAAATAAATATAATAAATATTATTACAATAAAAACTACAGGTTATAATTAATTTTTACCTTTTTTCTGCTGGTCTAGCTGTTCGTTTATCCCGTTCAGCTGTATTACCATTAGTTTGAATAGTAGGAGCCATATTAAATTAATATATAAAACTTAACAATATTTTAATAATATTTTAATATTTTAAATCATTACAATAAAATTACAGAACAATCTTTCAAGGTGTATATCACACGACCATACTTTGTGTATCAAAAACAATTTATCTCACGCCATCTAGTTATAACTAACAACATATTTAAATTAAAAACAACATTTATTTTTTTTCTTTTAATCTTAAAAAACGGGAAATTTGTATCATTTAATTATTTATATTTATTATCTAATACTTAACAATATTTGTCAAAATAACATTATTATAAAAATTTAATCTTTAATATTGAAAATATTTCTTTAAAGTAAAGTAAAATAAAGTAAGAATTGAGGATTAGCTATTTTGAGTGCTTTTGAAAAAATGTTTTTGATACTGACACAGAGATGACGCTGATGATCAATTCGTATTCTATCTCTATCCTTCTCTTATTATTTAACTTGTATTTCATACAATATTCTAAAGATGGCATTAATTCTCCAATTTTTGTTCTATCTCTATCTTTCTTTATTATTTGCTTTCCTTATCCATATTTGTTCTTGACATATATTACAAATGAGATATGGGATATTAATTAAATAAATTTTCATTATCTCTTTTTTAAAACTACAATATTATTTTTAATATAAAAGATATAAATATTGTATTTTTCGTTTTACAATGAATTTTTAGAATAATAATAATAATCTTGTAATTGTTAAAAACAAAAGAAAAGAGAAAATTAATATTAAATTTATTCTGAATCTCATCTGTGATATTAATTTCGCGCCTTACATTAGTACGCAGGCGTTTATTCACTCATAATATTGATTTGAATGCGCAAATCGTATAGGAATACTCTCATTTAGAAATGCAGATATTACTGTTTGTAATGTGATTCACTATTCTATTAAGAAAGTATTATTTCAAAATTTATCACATTGAAGAAAAAGGTGTACAATAAAAAGAAAATTAAAAAACATGGTTGGACCAAATATTTCCTTGTGACTAACCGTTCCGGAAGGTGGAACAACTTCTGTACAAAGCATATCTTTTAGAACACCTTCCGATCACGAGCGTACAAATTCGGAACTCGCAACGCTTTGCAAAGTAAGTCAAGATAGAAATCTTTGTTATATAAAAATATATATATTATGAAATATGTTAATATTATGAAAATATATGGCTAATTATTTTGTTAGTTAATCTTTATTAAAAGAATTTAATTTCAAAATTTAAACATATTTTATTATTTAAGTATCAAATATTTTAATTTAAATTTAAAAAAAATTTTCAATTTAAATTATGAATTAAAAATGTTTGGTATCTAAAAAAATTCTATTTATTACAAATATTAATATTAATATATGGAATAATCTTAAGTATAATTAATTTTAGGTATATCCTGTGAGCCCTGTAACAGGGCCTGGTGCAGCGAGATCCGTATGGGAATTAAGTCCCGATCCCGACATGGTCGGGCATCTACCCAATATTCCAATTTCTAATACTAATCATCAAAATCATGCACCATCTAAACAATTACGACAGGGAAATGGTCCCGACGATAATATTTATACTGATGAAACAGCTCCAGGTCAAACACCCTCTGATGAAACAAAACAAATTTTCGAACTTCTTAGATCCGGGTATTCATATTATATTATTTTTATAAATATAATTTTTATCATGAAAATATCATAAAATAATATATAGACGAACTCAAAAGTAAATTATTAAAATAATTAAAATATTTTTTTTAGTGAAATTGGAGCAGTCGATGAATTAGTAGAAAAAAATGGTTTAAATGTATTAAGTGCGAGAGATGAATGGGGATATACTCCTGCTCATTGGGCTGCTCTAGATGGAAATATTGAAGTTAGTTTTTTTTTAATGAAATAATTCTATTGATAAATTTTTTTTTATAAATAATAATAATTTATTTATTCATATTTATTATTATATTATAGGTAATGAGATATTTAATAGAACGAAATGGACCAGTAGATCTTTCTTGTCTTGGAACTCAAGGACCAAGACCAATACATTGGGCTTGTCGAAAAGGTCATAGTGCAATAGTTCAACTATTATTAAAGGTATTTTAATTAATAATTGATCTTATATATAAAATCATAACTTATTATCTATTAATTTTAATAAATAAATTAATAAATAAAAATATAAATTATTTTTATTTATTTTTAGGCAGGTGTTGCTGTTAATGCAGCAGATTTTAAAGGTTTAACACCTCTCATGACTGCTTGTATGTTTGGAAAATTTGCAACAGCAGCATTTTTGTTAGGATCTGGAGCATTAGGACATTTAACAGATATAAATGGAGATACTGCTCTTCATTGGGCTGCATACAAAGGTCATGCAGAATTAATAAGATTACTTATGTATAGTGGAGTAGATTTACAAAAACCAGATTATTTTGGATCTACTCCACTTCATTTAGCATGTCTTTCTAGAAATGTTAGTTGTGTTAAAATATTATGTGAAAAAAGTAAGATTGAACTAGAACCTCGTGACAAAAATGGTAAAACACCATTACAGTTGGCAAAAAGTCATAGACATTCTGAGATTGTAAGAATATTACAGGCTGAACAGAAACGACGAGCTAGATGGATTCCACCTATTAATGAACTTTGGTTTATATTTTGTTTTTTATAAAAAATATTTTACAAAATATCTTATCAATTAAAAATTTATATTTTTCTCTTTTTTAAGGGCATTATTATTTGGTGGAGCTGGAAATAGTAAGGGACCTATATTATTATTTATGGTATCTGTTCTTTTATGGGGATATCCAATGTATTTATTAAAATGTATACCATTAACATGGAATCTTTTACGCGGTAGTCATTATTGTTTTATTTATTGGAATATTGTTATGTGGATTTCATGGATTGTAGCAAACAGAAGAGATCCTGGATATGTACCACAAAATAGTGAAACCTATTATAGAGCAATTAAACAAGTATTTCATAATTTTATATCTTACTAAAAAATATTGGATATCATTTTATAAAACAATTTTTATTTTTAGATTCCATATTTTGATAAGTGGAAAAAAAGGAACGTAGTATTATCTCGTTTATGCCATAGTTGTAGATGTTTTAGACCTTTAAGGGCTAAGCATTGCAGGATTTGTAATAGATGTGTTACATATTTTGATCATCACTGTCCATTTATATATAATTGTGTAGGTTTAAGAAACAGGTAAATTTTAACAATTTATATTTAATTATAAATATAATTCAATATTTCTTAATTATAGTTATTAATCAATTATTTCAGAATGTGGTTCTTTCTTTTCGTTATGTGTGTAGCAATAAATTGTTCATTTACTATTTATTTTGCTTGTTACTGTATGGCAATTGAAGGAATCCAATTATTATATGTATTAGGTGTATTAGAAGCATTAGTATTCTGTGGACTTGGATGGATTTTGACTTGTACTTCAGTAAATATAAAAATTTGTTCTGCTGTAATATATCATATTTAATCAACTTTTTACAATAATCTTTTTAATCTACAGGTTTTGCATGCATGTATGAATTTAACTACAAATGAAATGTTTAATTACAAACGATATTCATATTTAAGAGACAAAAAAGGAAGATATTTAAATCCTTTTAGCAGAGGTCCTGTTCTTAATTTTATCGAATTTTTTTTATGTCCTCCAAATCACCAAGCAAATGACCCTCAAAATTATCAAATACTTTCAGAAGATATCATGTAAAAAATAATATAAATTGTAATTAGTATTTTTTAATAACATTATATCTTTAAGAAAACAAAAATGTTAATAATTAAGCACTCAATATTATATCATATATATATAATATATAATCTTCATTTTTAATATTATAACTTTTTATTTATAATATTAAATAAAACATGATTTAATAAATTTAATAATTTATTTTTAAGAATTTATTCTATTTAAAACATTTCTATTATGATTACAATAATATTATTAAAAAAAAATTACTAATAAAATCATACATAATTTTAACTTTTTAATTCTTATTATTATTATTATTAAATAAAAAAAGTATTATCAATTTATCAATATATTAGAAATGATTTATTATGATGATAATATCAGTAATATATATTATTGATACATTAAATAATTATAAATTGATATATATATATATACAAATTATATTAGAAATTATATAAAATATATCTTTGGTAAAATATACTATAATTTTGCATTTAATTGAAATATCAATATTTTTTAATCCATATAATTAAAAATTAAAAAATTGTTTATATAATTAAAAATATTATATTATAATATTAAAAAATTTTTAATTATTTATATAAAAATTATAAATTATTTAATGTAAAATTTAGTTTTAATAAGTGTCTAAACATTATCTTATTAATATATCTTATTAATATATCAAATGGCTATAACAATTAATAAATATAAAACAAAATTCTTATTTTAATTCATAACAAAAATCATAATTTGGTGGAGGATCAGGAACAGCAGGTGGATCTTGAGGAATATCAATCCCTTCTGTATCTAAAAGTCTCAATTTGATATCCATGGATAATAAAGTCTCAAGATCATTTTCCGCTTCTTTACTAGTCATTCTATTACCTGTGAAGATGTAAGATATAAACTTTTTAAATTTAATTTTAAATGGAAAAAAATAATTTAAGTCATGAATAACACTATTACAATACCAAGCAAAGCATTAATGCCATCAGTCCAATAATCAAAAACTTGTTCATCAGGAGCTACAAAATCTAAACTTGAAACTTCTACAGAATCTAAAATTAAAGAAAATGCTAATTGATGTGTAGTTTTCCGTCTTTGTAAATCTTTCATATGAGGACAATCTCTGCCAGTTAATAAAGCACGAATTTCAACAACAGCTAATTTTGTAGGAAGTTCATCAATTGTTGGTACTGATTTTTCATCACAATCACCATAATGAAATACTTTGTGATTTGGCGAAAGTCGAACATACCAGAACTTATCCTTAATTCTCTATTTACATACAAACATATTTATTATAAACATATAATTCTGAAAATTATCTGATTTTAAATTATATTATTTTATTAAATAATAAATACCTGTCCTCTAGCACTATATTTCATAAATCTAGTGCCTTCTACTAAAAATCCTAAGCGTTGTTGTTGAATCAATTCTAAAATTTCAGGTGTAATTTGTTCTCTAAGTTCAACTATTGGTCTTGCATGACTTTCCCATTCTTCTCTACTTGTCCTTTCTTGTTGCCATAAATTAGTAATAGTTGAATATGTTAATTGTTGTAATTTATTTTTGAATTTATCTAATCCTGTAGGTTTACATTGAAGAGCTCTAGTAATTTGTTCTCTTACAACAGAAAATACTTTTATAAAATCTTCAGTAGTAGCTCTCATTTCTTTCCAAGTCTTGTTTAAAAGAACTATGCACACACAATAAAATTCCTCAAATGGATGATCATGTGTAAAAAACATAGGATGATATGATTGTCCTTGTTCACTAGGTGCTTCTCCAATACGTAAAACCTAATTAAATTCAAGAAACTTCTAATTATTTGAGCTATCCATGTTTTAAATTTTATATATTCACTTACTTCACAAAGTAATTTAACAAGTTCTACACTTGTTCTACCAAAAGGACATTCATGTTCATCTGCCCTGCAAGAGTTTTCTAAAACAACTTTAGTATAACCTTCAGTATGATTACGTGCAAAATAAACCATACAATCTAGAGCAAGCATGCCAGGAGGAGTTTCAGTAAAATCAAGAGCAGGATTAATATCATATTTAAAACCTAATTTTTTATAATCTTTAGCAAAAAGACCTTGCTTTCTAGCAATAACATCTCCACCTATGGCTCCTTCAGTATCAAAAGCAATTCTTCGAAGTTCTTTTATTTTATCATGTGCATCTTGATCCTGTGGATCCATTTTTGTTATCATACGTTGTTCCAACAAACTTAACATAAGTGTTTGTAATACATAAAGTTGATGTGCCATTTCTGCACCAACCTATATTAAAATTTATTTCTATGATAAATTTATAATAATGATTATAAATATATAAGTAAATAAAAGATTCAATATTTTATACCTGACCAGTAGATTGTATAATATTTGTTAAAAACACATTTCTAACTTGCTTAGACTGAAGAGTTGCAGCAACAGCTTTACGTTTAGATAAATCTGCCTTAAGAAATAAGGCATTTATTAAAGCTATAGCATTTTGTTGTATTTGTGGACGTACACTTTGTAAATGCATCACCAAATTAGGAAAAGTCACTTCTTTTTCGACTTGTCCATATTTTCCTGAGGAATTTAATACTATATTTTCAAGAATACTAAGTGAAGCTTCAATAATATTAGTATCTTGAGTTACAGCTTGATTATTCACATAGCTTGCTACTTTATTAATAAAAGGTGTTTCTAATATATCCCATGAAACAATTCCATGATCCATTAGTTCAACAAATGATTGAAGTGAATATGCAAGAGCATTTCCCTTATATTTTTCACCTTCTACCTATAAAAGAATAACATTTCTCTTATTTATATAAATTATAACCAAATATAAACAATATAATTAAATGAAAAAAAAATGACAAAACCTGTGATATAATCAGGGCTAATCCCTGCTTATTAATGAATTCTAATGCAAATGTCATATCTGTGCTAAGAGTGCTTAATTTTTGCAAAGCAATAGTTTTTTCTTCTATACTTCCATTATTAAGTTTTGTTAAGATATCACAAGCTGTTTTAGAAGGCGAAAATTCTAATCTTAAAATACTACCATTTTTTACTTCATTACGATTTTTTTCTGTAATATAATTTTGATTATTACTTTCCGAAAATTGTAATGAATATGATTCAGGATCAGAAAGTCCCCATCCATTGCACAATTCCTAATAAGAAATAAATATTTGTATTATTTTCGTTTCATAAATTATTTTAATTTAAAAAAAAATCGATATAATATTATATAAAAAATAAACAAATACTTGAATAATTCCAGTAAGTGGATGTTTTTGATTAAATTCAATAAGTTGTGGTACTTGTTCTGTCATTTCAACAGCAATTTTCACGATATTTGAATCTTTCTGGACCGGCATTTTTATTGTTTGTGTGTACATTAAGTAATCAAAAATAATTATTATCACAAAATTGAAAAATACGATATGTGTTCGAAATTATCTTAATACAAATTTGACGTATCTCTTAACACCGTGACGGCCATTATGCTAAAAAACAGCAAGACAACTAACGGTTTCGCCCCACCATTATTAATAACATTTATTATATATGATTATATTAGTGATTAGATATTCAGATTAAATATATAGATTATTAATTACTAAATTTTAAATACATCTAAATTTTATATATTTTATTCTTAAAATTTCATAATTCTACACACACATATATGCACGCACATATACACAACGATTTTTTTTAATGATTGGTATTTCAATAAATTTTAACATTAATTTAAAAATTTTGTAATTTTTTTATTTTTCTATATGCGTTATTTATATTATATGGTTTTACAAAAAATTTTTTTTCATATTTTTTTGTTCAAATTCAAATACAAGAATAACAATAATAATTATATTTAACATGCAAATTATATATAAATTATAAAGAAATTCACAGTACTAACTGCATTTTATAAAGCATAATAAAAATTATTTGCTTTGTGCAGTTTTCTAAATTAATTTTTTATCTTATATATATTTATAATTTTGTTATCATATGTATAACAAAATTATATCTAATAATTATTATTAATTAATCATAATATAATTTCATATAATTTCATATAATATAATTCATTCATATAATTTCGTAACACAATTCTATGAATTGATATAAAGATAAAGAACTACAAAGAAAATATTTAAAAATATTTTACATTGTAATTCAAAGTTTCCAATCCCATGGTATACATAATACACCATCACTCATAATTGAGTAATAATGTGTCACCCATAACATAACATCTTTCAGCAAAGGAGCTAAAGTATTTTTATGTAATAATAAACGTTCACAACATTGTATCATCAAATCGGGAGTAATACTATCATCCTTATTTAGAATAGTCAAACCCAATTCCTGGATAACTTTATTATGAAGTTCACGTTCTACATATTTTATGCTATAAAAGAAAATTATTTAAAATAAAAAATAAATTTTTTAAATTAGTTTAAAAAAATGATCTCACTTGTTGTAATGATGTAATCTTTTAGTAGCTTCTTCTAAATTATCAGTAATAAAATTTACTAAAAGAAAACTTGGGCAAGAAGATGGAACAATAAATTGTCCAGTAGGAGAGAGCATTAAGGGACCTGCTTCACTGAAATTAAATAAAATTCATTTTATTATTATACACATATTATATATATATAAATTTATATAATATATCATACTTACAAATAAATTAATTAAATTTATTTTATACTTACAAATGAACTAAAAAAAAAATATATATATATATGTTAAATATATACATATAATAGTTATTTAATACTAACGTCTCAATTACAATTTCATACATTGACAAATCGGTTGGCCATACTTTTGGATAATTTCGTCGACCTCGGTAATCTGAGAGAGTAGTGATAAGTTGTTGTAGTTGTTGTTCATACTGGCTAACCATTACTTTCGGCATGAATTTCCTGCACATATAGAGTACCCTGAGCCTTACCGTCACTCAATTAATATGTTGTATTACGCACCGTCGACCCACTTTAATGTTAAGAAGCACTTGTGAAACTGCCTTCTCAAAAGCTGGTAATCTCAATAATACTACATCGTACTTTTGAATATTCTTAATTAACTGTAATGATAAATATTCATTTAATAGAGTATATATTATATAAACATACATAAGTTTAATAATGTATTCTTACATCAAGCCAATTGTGCCTAACTTCACCTGAATTTAACATAACATTTCCTTCTACACTAATGCCTGTATCATTGGCAAAAACAAGTGTCCTATTTTTGAGAACTTCCATTGATTTAGGATGATGTTCAGATAATGCTTTAAAAGCTAATAAACATCCTCTGTAATGAGCTATATTCCAACCACAATCCCATATGATATTTTTTAAACCTAATTCAGAGCATAATATCTTTTCTAGTTTTTGTACTTCCTCTCTTATTGGTCTACATGCTTCTAATTTTACATGTACTTCATTAATGTGTTTATCTAAATATGCTCTATGAAATCATAATTAGTTTAAATTATTTAATTATTTAAAATAAAAAATTAAAATATAAAAAAGCCTTACTTAAGAGTATCAGGTTCTGAATTAATTTTTCTTTTCATTAAAATAGATGCATAAATAGGATTATCTTCTAGTTCTGAAAAATCTATATCTTCTCCAACTCCTTTTCTTTGCCAGAATTTTGATTTATATTTTGTACTATCAGTTGGTTTTTGTTCTTCAATTTGATCTACAAATGTTGTTGGCAAATCACATGTTTTTAAAATAGAGAGTATAGTTTGTCGTATATCCTTTTCTTTTAATTGTATCTGTACTAAAGTAAATTTTCCAGCTTTAAGTTCTTCTTCATTTTTTGAACGTAAGTAGAATGGTAAAATAGTAGGTCTTATTGGTCTTTGCTGTTGTAAACTTTCTATAATAGAACTTAACTGTTTTAAAGAATTTTCATTTACTGTCTGAAACATTAAAAGTAAAAAAAATTAAATTTAATATATGTGTATATATATATATATATATTTAATTACATTTAACATTTTTATTATTTATTTTATATATATATATTAATAAAAAAAAATTAAATTTAATATATATATTTAATACATTTTTATTATTTATTACATTTGATATATATATATATATATATTAATAAAAAAAAATTAAATTTAATATATATATATATATATATATATAATATATTTTTATTATGTATGTACATTTATTTATTTTCTAACTAATAAAAATTATAAACTTTTCATAGTGTAATATATTTATTTATATATAAACATTATGTGCATTATATGCATACACATATATGCAATAATTATTGCACTTCCTTTGTTCTATAAATAATCTCAATTACAATCAAACGATAAACTGCGTTGCCGTCGCGTAATCGATTTAAATTACTTACACTTTGAAAATTTAGTTATAAATTATCTACGTTATCATAATTAAAATATATATTTACTCTTTGTGTAGGATATTGTCCAAAAAGATCAGGATGAACAGTAAAATAAAAAGGTCGGAGTGCAGTAGATATTTCACCTGTACTTAAAGCTCTTACTGCATTTTTTCTGCAAAAACTGTAAGAAAATAATTATTAAATTGTTTTAAATTATAAAAAATAATATAATTTAATTATATTTTGAGAATTTTACAATGTATATTTGTTTACCATCTTCCTAATGCACAATACATTTTTGTAATCTACTATATCATCACACGTTCATATCACGTTAAGATTTACAAGTTGAAATACGATAAATATATTCATTATTCATTACTTTAACTAAATATACTACATTTACAAATAAATCTGTCCAATATTAGTCGTAGAATATGATCTTTTAGATATATAATAAAAATAAAAACTACTGACATATACTTTTCCGTATAAGTATCTTTACATCGCGTCAGTATGCAAACTCGAATAACATTGGACTTGAACCTCTTCTTTTTGTCTAATCAATGGTGCGATCTATAGAGTATAAGAATACATGACATATATTGAAATGATCATCATATGTGTGATAATTAGTTAAATTATTATTTATTATGTGCAATGTAAAGATGAGTTTTATTAATAAAAAAAACATTATTAAATTTAAAATTTTCTAGTTTATATATATATATATATATATATATATATATATATATATATATATAAACATATTTATATTTTATTTTTACATGATGCATTGCATAGTTTAACAATATACGTCAGTAGTATCAATACTTTATATACTGCATCAGCTGTTTTTGTTTTTATAGATGTAAACATATAATGAAAAGAAGAATATTAAGATTAATACAATATTAAGATTAATACTATAGTATTTAGTTATATCTGTGTTAGTCACAGGTGGTCGAAAATGATATATATGTATATTATACACATAATGTTTCGACATTTTAAAACAATACGATATTGAAAATACTATCAATCATTTGATAGACATGATTCATTAAACATGGTTTTTCGAAAGTTTTTATATGTACTATACAACAAAATATAAATAAATATCCTACATTCTAAATGAATTATCAAAAGAAAAATTTGTGACAACTTTGTATATAACATATTGTAAGTACAAAATATAAATATGTATAATATTCAATTAATTTTATAATTACTGAAAATTTTATAACAAATTGTTTTACATTCCTTGTGTACTAATTAATTTTTTTATATATTTAGTTTCAGTATGTCATATTCTATCAATAGAAGACCTTTATTAGGAAGTGCATCAGATAGTGAATTTGAAGATGACTTAGAAACTGAAGCTGATGATCCAAATATTTCTATTCCAGATGAAAAACCATTTTTTAAGCAATATGAACCTTATGACAAGTAATAACTTTTGTAGACATTATTGTGAATGTCTCTTATATATATGTATGTGTGCGCGCGCGTGTATGTGTATGTGTGTTTTATTACATTTCATTTTAAATTTATATAATTTTAAAAATTATTTTCTTTTTTTTTTTTTAGATATAATCTTGCATACATTGTTTTTTATGTACTTGGTATAAATACATTAATTCCTTGGAGTTTTTTCATCACAGCTGATGATTATTGGATGTATAAATTTCGAGAAATACATGAAAATTCTTCTAAAAATATTAATTATACTCATATACAAAACTTGGAAAAAAGAACTGATCTTCAAGCTAGTTTTACATCATATTTAAGTGTAACAAGTGCAGTACCAAATACATTTTTTTTAATTATAAATGCATTTATTAATAAAAGGTAAGTAAATTCTATGATATTAATTATGGAATAAAAAAGAATTAATAATATAATAATATGATATATATAAATATATAAATAAAATATATATAAATATATATAAATAAAAAGAAATTTTAAACTACATAAGAAATATTAAAATAACAGAATTTCTTTAAGAATAAGAATGGTGGGCTCTCAATGCACAATATTATTATTTTTTATTTTAACAACAATATTTGTTAAAATAAATACAGATAAATGTAAGTTTTCGAAACAAAAAATATTTGATATAAAATTAGGTATTTTAAAATAAAATAAAATATAAATTTTATTTTTAGGGCAGGGAACTTTTTTAATAGTTACTTTGACCACAGTAGCATGTGTAAATGGTATATATATACATTTTAAATTTAAAATATTATTGAATAATTTGATAAAATTTGATAAAATGATAAAATTAAATATATGTTTATAGCTGCAAGTGCAATTTTTGGAGGAAGTTTAATGGGTATTGTTGGACGTTTTTCTTCAAAATATATAACAGCTATGTCAAGTGGACAAGCTCTTGGTGGGATTATTACTGCCACGGCAGAAATATGTTCTCTTTGGATTGGTGCTAGTCCTATTCTTTCAGGTCTAGTTTATTTTATTATTGGAGATGTTATATTATTTTTATCTTTGATTGCATACATAGTTCTAGAAAAAGCAGTAAGTAATTTAGCATTTTAATATAAATATATATTAATGATATTCATCATTAGATACATATGTTTTATAAGTAGCTTATGATAATAATGCAGATATAAATAAATAATACACTGTATATTAAAGAAAGGAATTAAATTACATAGATATTATTTATATTTTATAACAGACATTTTTTAAGCATCATATGATAGAAAAATTACCCGAAAATGTAGAAGCAGATTTTTCAATAACTGGAGAAGTAACTTTTCCACATGGCACTACAGTATCTTATAAGCGTATTATAAAAAGAATTTGGCATTATGGTATTAGTGTACTTTTAGTATTTTTTATATCTCTTTCTGTATACCCAGCACTTACTGTATTAATAGAAAGTCAGTATAAAGGAAAAGGTTATATATGGAATGGTAAGTTTTATAATTGAATTTTATATAAAATCATTTAAATATATAATTTATATGATTCTTTTTTTTTTTATAGATATCTATTTTGTGCCTGTGGTGACCTATCTCATTTTTAGTTGTGGTGATTACACTGGAAGAATATTATCAGGCATTTTTCAATGGGTTTGTATAAAATAATTAAAAATAGCAATTTTCTTTTATCAGAATAATATTTAAATGCATACAAAACAATTTTTTAGCCAAAAAATAAACCATGGCAAATTATATTTTTAAGTTTGATGAGAATTGCCTTCATACCAGCTTTTATGTTTTGTAATGCACAACCTCGACATCATCTCTCTGTTTATATTCATAATGACATTTATTATATTTTAATAACTATTGCATTTGCCATCAGCAATGGCTATTTATGTAATTTAACACTTATTTTAACTCCTACGTAAGTTATGTATAAAATATATATAATGTTACACACATTAACTCAATAAATTATTAATTTTATACTAAAGATTTTTAAATAGAGTTGTAGATTCTCAAGAGAAAGAAATTGCATCTGTTATGATGGGAGCTTTCCTTGGCATAGGATTAATATCAGGTTCTGCATTCAGTCTATTCATGGTTAAAATAATTTAATTATAATTTAAAAAAAATTTCACTGCCCTTTATATATTTAAAATGAAATAGGACCACAGAACATAATATCACATGATATTAAATAAATTTATTTTATAATTATTTTATATTTCATGACAAAATTAATCAATGTAACATTTAATATATTGCAGTAAATTTTTAAGCATTTCTTTGAGAATATCTATAATCAAATTTAACCATTTCATAATTACATAAAATATTTTATGTATAAAATGAATATAATTATATGTAACAGATCTAAAATATATATTAAAGATTTAATTATAATATAATATTATTAAAAATTACAACCAATTATGTATTATGTATTACTTAAATATTATATTTTTAAAAAATAAATTATAATAAATATTTTAATTACTGTCAAAACTAAAACTATAATATAATATATATACATAAATTTATATTTAGCTGTAATAAAAAAAAAATGTAATTAAATTCAATATCTGTTATTATAAACTAATTAAAACTTTTTAAATAAATAAAAGATTTCATTAAAGAGAAAATCTTATTGATATCCATGTCAGATATATTGACACAGAATATATATTACATACATTTTATAGTATTTTGTGTTACTAAGATTATATCATATACAATTTGAATTTTATTTATGCACATAATAAATATAATTTAAATTTTGTTTAATATAATTTATCATTTTGTGCATATATTAGAATAAATATAACTAAAACTATAAATTTTAATTACTATTTTAAATTTAATTCACAGAAAAAAATTACTCACTTATTGGAGCACACATCTATTTCATGAAATATAATATTGATTATCTCTACTAGTTAGTGGAACAAAAGCTACACCTGTAAGAGGCTTTTGTGTAATGCTCCCATCATGTATTTTGTCAACCTGTATTAACATTTGATCTGATATTCCTGAACCTACTGGTAATACCATACGTCCTCCAACAGCTAATTGATCAATTAACTGTGCATAGAAAATATTTTAATAAGTATAAATTAAATTTTTATAATTCATTAAATATTTAAATTTTTTCTTACCGCATGTGGCAATTCTTTAGCAGCAGCTCCTACATGAATAGCATCATATGGTGCTTGTTGTGGGAATCCTAATCTTCCATCTCCATCTAAAATGTTATATCTCTTATATAAAAGATACAAATCTATAATATTTCCAAAAAATTTAAAAAATAATTACCAACAAATTGAATACGACCATATTCAAAAAGTTCTGGATTATCCTTCTTAATGTTTTCTATAGCAAATAGGTTTAGTTCAGGAATATGTTCAATTCCTATAACTAATCCATTTGGCCCTGTCATCAATGCCATACATGCTGTTAAATATCCAGAACCAGAACCCACATCTAATGCTCTTGCACCATTAAATAACTTTTCTTCAAGTATTTCCAATGCATATGCATGCTGAATAATTTTAATTTATAAATTTTATTAATATATTTATTTTAACATAATATAATATATATAAATTATATTATAATATAATATAATATAATATAAATATATAAATGTAAATATAATGTGAATTCAGAAGGTATATACCATATGAGGAGCACTTATAGTTGCACCATAACCAATCTGTTGTGGAGCATCAAAATATGCATATCCAGAACGAACATAATGTCCCCTATCTACAGCAGACATTGCTTCATAAACTCTCTCAGTTTTAATTATTCCTGATGCTAAATTCAAAACATTGATTTATTTATAATATTACTTCTGTTAATAAATATAATTTAAAAAATATATAAATAAACAATTTATAATAATTATGCTGTATTTATATTGCTTACTCCTAAGATATTCTACAAGATCTTGATTAGTTCTTCCATTAAATCTTGCAAACCAGGCCATTTCAAATACAGGAAACAATAAACTTATCACTATGAAAATAAAACACGATAATTTTATCACAAATTGAATTTCCGTAAATCGTGATTTAATGAAGCACTCGAAATATGATCGTTGTAATAATTCACTTATAAATTTGTTAGAACGGCTAACTAATTAAATATATTAATATTTATCTATGTTAATATTTTCATTAAAAAAACAAAAAATAAATTTATTATATATGCAAAATACTTCAGCAGCTTTAAATATAATTATATATGCAAATACTTCAATAATATTAAAAAACAAGTAAAATGAAACCGCCTAATTCAATATAAATCAAATATAAATTTATTTGCAACAAATATAATTGATATACTGATTTTAATGTATCTGTCTTGTACGTATATTGCAAATTTCTAATAAAATAGAACTTTATCAATATGTACTGAATACAGACAGATATGAAAGATCAAGACGTACAAGACCAACGTAACATATCAAATAACGAAGTGACATGTAATGATGCAATACGGTAGCAACACGATAGATTTGTTTTCAAACTAGTCAATGAAATTGTAAATATATGTCATAACATAAAAAACACTATACCAGATACTTTACTAGGAACATTATAATCATCTAGTAATAAATTAATTTTCAAATATTCATTTTCAATTATTTCTTATTGTTCAAACATTAATTTCAGTTTTTAAAAGTTGAAATGTATAAATTAAATTTGTTAGCTAATTAATCTTTTGTTTATTACTAGATAATATACTAGTGTAATTAATTATAAAATTTTATTTTTATTATAATTATACTAAATTACTTATTATAATTAAAAAAGCAGGAATATTTTAATAAAATTAATTTCAAATTATTTTGAAAAGTTTAAATTTGATTTAATTCTGTAATTAGATATTCATTCATTGAATATTTCATCTATATATTATTTTTTTCTTAGTTCTTAGTATTGCTATTTCATCTATATGTAATTTTTTCTATGGTAACACATGTTATGATACTATTAGTATTTATGTTTAAACAATTAATATAATGTAAAAACTATATTTTTGTTATAAAGATTATATATAAAATGTTATTTCGATTTTGTCATATTGGTTGCAAAACTATTAATATATCATTTGTCAATTTTACAAGGCACTATGTAATTACATATTTAATATTTGATTTTTTTTATATGATGTATTTTGTATTTTGAGTTAATTTTATATTAATTTCAATTTAGGCAAGAGCGGTAGTTAAAAGCCGTCAAAAAAAAAATGAAATAATTGATAATGAAGTAAAAAATCAAGAAAAAAAAATACCAATAATACTTTCTAAAAAAAAATTATATGACTTTTATACAGATGATATACATATTAAGAAGAAATTAATATTAGCTAGTCATGGATGGAAAAATAGAAAATCCAAAAGTGACCACTTTTTTATATATCCTTATCACAATGTATAATAATTTTTATCTATTTTTGTATATGTACATGTATTGTATATGTGTGTGTGTGTGTATATATGTATTTTATAGTACATGTTTCATTATTACAATTTTTTTTACAGGATAAGACAGAGATAAATAAAATTGATTTT
This sequence comes from Apis laboriosa, assembly GCF_014066325.1. Classification (NCBI taxonomy): domain Eukaryota; kingdom Metazoa; phylum Arthropoda; class Insecta; order Hymenoptera; family Apidae; genus Apis; species Apis laboriosa. The sequence continues at coordinate 1,284,896 of NW_025224966.1, forward strand.
GAAGCATTTGAAGAGCTTAATATAAATAATTCTGTATGTACTAATTTAGAAAATTTAGATATATATAAACCTTCAGAAATTCAGAAATTAGGAATACCAAAAATTCTTCAAGGATGTAACGTATTATTAGCAGCAGAAACTGGATGTGGAAAAACATTAACTTATCTTTTGCCATTGGTAACTAAAATTTTAATATGGAAACAAAATATGCAAAGTAATATAAATACTCCATTTGGCTTAATTATAACTCCTTCAAGAGAATTAGCAGTTCAAATTGCGGTTAGTAAATTATATTATTAATATATTAGTAATATAAATCTAAAACTTTCATTTATATATTATAATATTTACAAAAAACATTCTATTTTTTTTTTTAGTTGGAATTAATTAAGATATCTAAAGATCTTGATATTAAAATAAAAATAATCACTGGTGGCAGAACAAAAAAAATATTATTGAATCCTCCTGTGGGTCATGTTGATATTCTTGTTTGCAGTTTTGGAGTTATTAGTAAATTGACAACATTTGGTGTATATAATCTGAAATTTGTAAGATTTGTTGTCTTAGATGAAGCAGATTCCTTGTTTCATCATTCGTTTGAGGAGAAATTAAGAGTATTTATGAAAAGAATATTTGTACGTAAAAAAAAAAAAAAAAGAAAAATGTTTGATAAATAAAATAAATTTCATGAAGTTTTAATAAATACAGGTTGAAAATCATCATACAACAAAAGATGAATTCACTGATTCACCTCAACTTATTTTAACTTCTGCAACAATTCCTTCACGGATGAAGAATGTATTGAATGGAATTGTAAATGTAAGTGATAGAACTTAAGTGATTTTAAAAATAATTTTAAAAAACAATAAATAATTTTATTTGTAGCCAGATTCATTAAAACATATAACAACAAAAAAATTACATAAAATATTGGTTCCACAAAAATTTATGAGATTAATACCGAGTGAAAAACCTGTGGAACTTCTGAAATATATAAAACCTAAAGTGTTAAATAATCAACGCATAATTGTATTTTGTAATCAAAATAGTACTTCTTATTGGCTTTCTTCTTTTTTACACGAGTGTGGTATTAAAGTTACAAATTTAAATGGCGATATGCCATTGTCTGTACGACGAGGAAAATATGGAGAATTTATAAATGGTAAAACTATGGTATTATCTATGACGAACGGAGGTTCCCGAGGTTTAAATACAGTGATGGTTAATCATATTTTAAATTATGACTTTCCATTAGACACAGCCAGTTATATTCATAGGTATTCAATTTATTTAATTTATTTTCAATTTAGATTTTCTATTTATAAATAAATAGAAAAAAATATTGAAATATTATATATTTTATTTAGATGCGGTAGAACTGGCAGAATAGGTACCATAGGTGCTTGTAGAGTGACAAATTTTATTTCCAAAGTAGGAGAAGTCGTTATAGTTCAAAAAATTGAAATGGCAGCTAGAAAAATGAAACCAATACCTCTGTTCAATCTCGTGGATAAAGAAGAAGAAGAAGAATTGGAAATAGAAAATGATTACCCAGAAGAAATAATCGAAGATTTACATAACGTAGAAAATATTCCATATTGAAATTTAAATGTTTTTTTTATATAATGTAAATAAACATATATAATTAATTATTAACAAATAACAAAAATTATTTATATTTTATATTTACTTTATATTTTTCATATTCTATTTATTTTATAATACGTGTTCGCTGAAAAGTCTTCTATGAAACCTTTTAGGTGAATCTCGATAGAAGGATAAAAAAATCGATTAAGTGTCATTGACCTTAAACCTATTTAATTTTATTTAACTCCTTTATTAATTCTTTATATCTTCTATATAAAATAATAAATATATTTAATAAATTGTTTCTTAATTGTTTCATAAAAATGTTTTATCGAGTTTTTATAGGACAAAGTTAATGATAATTCTTATATCCGTTAATAGTCCATCGATTCGTTTTATCTTTTAAATTTCAGAATTTTGTGCTTTTGGATCAAGGAAGGAAGCTTTCGACCCACACGTGTATTTCTATTCATCCGTCAATGTTCCGTCATGTCCGGCGGCACTCCTACACTGACCGCCTACATATCGCAAACAGAACTACTATAATCCAAATCGTATGTCTAGACCAGTTTATTACTCGCATTGTATTTTAACGAAATTAAGTGTGGTTGTAGGTATTCCGATATTTGTCTTTCTCTGGGGTGTGTCATAATGTTTCGAATGATAATATTATGAGTATATCATGTAGATGAAAATTGTCGATGAATCGGTAAAATAAAATTTTTTTCAATATTGCAAAAATTTTTTATCTTAAATATAAAATTTTTATCTAAAAATATAAAAATATGTCATACAAATATAATAAATATTATTTTTTTTTTATACTTAACTTATTATTCCTATAAATTGTAATTCCTATTAAAGAAAATAACTTATAGCTAGTTTCTTATTGATGAAAAATTATATAAAATATATTAAAATGTATAAAAAAAGGAAACGGAAACGGAAACGGAAACGTGATGAATAGTCAAGAGCAAAGACAATGAAAATGAATTAATTAGCGTGGGTAGTTGCACGTCATTTAGGACACATGGAGGTATCTTATATACAAATTATAAAAAACTTTTTCTATAAATTAAAAAAGAATAATAAATTATCTGAAATATATTTGTACGTGTTTAATTTTTGATGAACTTTGATTTTTTCAATCGTTGAAGAACAATGCAATTAATTTTGAACATATTTTAATTAAGAAAATAATTTTTAGAATCTTTTATTTTTTATACAGATTATAAACCGATGTTCTAATTTAATTTTAATTCTTGTTAAAGAATCAGACATGCCTGACCCGAATTACAAAGAGTCAATTTGTCGAATTACGGTCACAATGAATCAAACTAGAATAAATGTTATAGATATTTTTCATACAGTTATGAAAAATATTACGAAAAATATATAAAAAAATTAAGAATTTTTTCAACATTATTTAATTCATGTATAATATTAAATGTTAATAAATAAACGTTGTAAAATATCAAATTTTTTTAAATTAAAAGTATTTTAAAAGAAAAAAAGAAAAAATTAAAAAATTTATATTACTTATTATATTATCATACAATATGTATATATATATATATATATAAAAAAAATATTTGATTTATACTTAACTGTCGGCAATTTATCCTCGTAACGAGCGCTTTAGTTTCGAAGAGACGCGAATATCGACGTAGAATGGAGTGGGGATCTTCGTGGCCGTCGTAATAGAAGCGAACTCAGTTGTTCTGCGACGCGCAACTTGTTAGCGTCGTGGTATTGTGTATCGCGTTTCATTTTGCTGTTTAACTTTTTCATATGTTTTCTTTGTTTAAACAATTGTCGTAGTGATTTATTTGTCTATTCTTAAAATCTTGAACATATATTATTTAATAATAATTGGAAATATATACTTCGATATTATCTGAAGGAAGGTTACGAATCGACACGCCAGGTCCGGGTTGACGAACCCTCTGAAAGAGGCGGACACGTCGGTTCTCTAAAAATGCAGCGCGTCGTTAGAGCTTAACACGCCTATGAATCGTGTGAACGGAAAATAATAAACGACATTCTTAAAATTAAAAGATAAACGAGAGCGCAAAAAGAGCAATCGTATCATCATTGTACTTGGAGTGGAAAGGAAATCGATCGAAAAAAAAAGATCGAGATGTGTAATCGAAACGACAACGATGACGATGACAACGCCGCATTGTTGGATCGCTACTTCGAAGGAATCGAGTTTCAATCTCGAATCGAAGGATTTTGAAGCTCGATCAATTTGTAGTGTAAGTGATTGTGAGTCGTGAAATAATTACTTTTTTAACGATAAAATATATCGTGAGTTCAGACAACGTGTTTCATAACGATATTTATCGATTGTTGATCGTCCTGTGCGAGTTAGTAATATGTGTAAAGAGAATCGAAACTAGCGAAGGACGTAGAGATACAATTGAAACGTGCGTGCTGAATTAATAGTGTGTTAGTGGAGAAAATTTCGTTTATTTTTGTGTTGGTAGAAAGACCCGGAAGCCGCTATATTGGAGAAGAAGCGAGAAAGCGGCGTGCCGCTCTTCTGTGTACCGCGGCAAAGGCGATCGTCGCAGCCTGAAAATGTAAGTTTATTTTATAATGTTCCATAGTCGAGTCTATCGCGATTGGACTAATCTTTGAATGAATAAACTCGATGTATATATATTCATAGAATGAATATTTATGCGTATTGTATTGTGAATTAATAGGAACTGAAATTTTATTCACGATGATATTTTCAAGAATGAAATCATCACGATATGATATAGTATACGATATATGAGAGTACATTTTAAATAAATATTTTCTCATGATCTAAAAATATAATATAATCGCAAATATCATAATCATAAATTACTTAAAAGATTATTTGTTAGAAGATCAAATTTTTGCAAAATAAATGTTTCCTACTATAAAGCTTGATTCATATTCCGCAAGAAAGATGGGTTAATGTCGTATAATATCGGTAGGTGAAGGTCATCGCTGGATGCCAATATCGTACTATCAACGAATTTGTAGTGCTGTAGCATCCATGCTCTATACAAACATATATATATTACATATATCATATTACATATATTTATAAACAATTTGTTGTCGATCGTTAAGTTATAATATCTTTTAAATGATTACATTATTTTCGCCTTTTATTGAAAGTTGTAAAAAAATTGAAATAATTCTTTTTATAACCTCGATTTCAAAAGAAGAAATAATTTGCATCATCATATTCGTATTGTTAATTTAATATTCACGAGTCTTATTAATCTAATACTAACGAATCCAATCTTTTTTAATATTTCAATAAACAAAAGTGCAAAATGATTTCAATGATTTTCTCACGATCAATGGTGATCGATCGAACAAAGTTATCCAGCGTTTGGTATAGTATATACGCTATATAGTACGTTCATGTTATTCAACCAATATTTTTGGAAAAAATGTTGCGTGAGATTAGCGTATCCTAAAGTAGCCGTTGCAAGGGAAAGAAACCTTTGTGCGTAGCCTACAATGTTATTGTATTCCCAGCACGTATAGGCAATGGGAGTTCGTTATTACGCCTACTTCCGGTGGTCGGTTCGTGACGCGGAGTCGCACAAGCTTTAACTGTTCGAATATTTCAAGTATTTCCCCCGCGATCAAATATTCAACCAATCGTTTATACGCAAAGGTTTTTCAATACAACAAGGTATGCAAGAAAATATACATATCGCAAGTCGTATTAATTAAAAAGATGATTTAAACCGTTCGTTTGTTTTTAGGAATCAAAAATATAATTTTTCAATTCTTGTAAAATTCATTGTCAAAATACAATATATACCTGCACCTATTCATGTGAAAAGTATAACCCGCTATTCGAAAATATCGAAGAAGCCAATCCCAGCTGGAATTTTAGAACAGCTGCAGGCGCATACCTAAGCGATAGCCAGCCAGCCTTGCCTCAGGTCTCAGAAACGCTCGTAAACTCGATCCCTCGTCTCAACTCGATCCAACTCGACTTGACTCGGTTTGACTCGAATCGGGATACATAGATAGACAAAAATCGCTCTGGTTTTCTACAGGCTGCAGCCGAAGCAAATTAAGTATGTAAGATACTTAACCTGCTTTCTCAAACTCCTGAGAAAGCATCTTGTTTGTACCGACTCGCATAGTATTAACTGTTTTCGTAATACGAAGTCTACGAACGAGCAATATATAAAATTATTCGAGAGAGAAAAAAAATTCTGTCGTTTGTCAAACAAATTTTTTTTTTAATTTCGTTCAATTGTTTTAAATTATTTCGAGATACATATTTTGCCCATTGATTGTATCGTATTATTATCTTATTATTATTTAGATTAGAGAATAACGTGTAAGCGTTTTCCCTGGATGACCAATAACACGGATTGCCTAGACCGTTTCCTGCGGCAATAACCTTCCCCCTGGAGTCGAATTATCGTCGCTCTTTATGTGCCGTTGTCGGATCGACAGGATACAGGTTCTTTAAAAGTAACCAAAGGCAATTAATTAAAGCCGGATGCGTTGATTGACCTCTGAATAAGTTTATCAGGGTTCGAGGATCGAGAGGCTTGGCTCTTTCGTTCCAACATTTGTTTGGAACCGATCGTTGAAACGATCGCTTATAATTTAAACGCGTTCACAAATTTGTTCTATATACTGTATATTAAAAAACACGGCATAGATACAAGGCTTTGGACGATATAAAAATAAGATTTTCTATATACGCGATTATAAATAAATCTAGTCTCTGATGTCTCTTTCAATCTATTTCCGATAAAGAAGAAAAATAACCAAGTATGAAAATAGGTGTAATAGGATCGATAATCGAACACGTCCACGGATACAAAGTCCTTTTAATCGATCGTTGCTCGGAATTCCAGGTCATCGAGGGGAGAAAACTCTATGTCGATGGATCTTCGGGTCTTCTGCATTCCGTTGGTCTTTGATTTTATATGTGCAATAAAAACGATACAATGACGAATCAAACGCGTTTAATATGCGAGGATCGATGGAACGAAACGAAGAATTTGATCGAACCAAGAGATGGAATATTCCTTGTTAGAAATAGTCGAATGCAAAGTATATACACATTACTTGTACGCGTATGTATGGTTATATCACAGCATGTGGTTAACTGTAAAAACGTCAGATGGGGACCTGGCTACGAGTAGCTAGCGTTGTCACCAATGCAGGTACGTTACGAATCGAAAAAACACTGTCACGTGACACCTAAGATGCCTTGCTAAGAACTTTGGTACGACGTTCGCTTATCTCTTTCCTACGAATAGCGGTGTAACCGTCAACGTTTTATGGACAATTCTCGAGCCTTTTCACCTTGAACGATATAATATATCGAATTACCTATATTCGACAACAAGCTTGACCTATTTACAATTTCCACGAGTCTCGCAAACAAAGTGTACACGTAAAAATATTTGAAATTTTCTTTTTCTTTTTTTTTTTTTTTTTTTTGCCTACTCGCGTAGTTTTTTTTAAATATAATATCACGCTATGACGACAAATCGTTAAGTCAGTTTCGGCTTTCGTAAATATTTCGAGATTGCTTGTGTCTTAAAGAAGCGCACTGCTCGCATGCTAACTCGTTGCGAAAGTAACAGTGGAAAAAATGCTCAACTTACGCTTTTATACGAGGAGGTGCGAGTAAAACGTAAATATGATTGTAATATATGATTTCAAATACAGGGAAAGAAGGGAAAAAATTTTCCATTCAAGAATTTCGACGAGCGAGAAAACCAACGGAATCCACTGGATTTTGCTATATCACGGCTATTTATCATCGTTCGACTCGAGGATTTAGATATCGTTAGACCACGTCCATTCACTTTGTTCGCGGGTGTATCGCGAAAAAAAAAGAAAGAAAAAGAACCGTATTAGGTCAGTAGCATTCGGGTGTTCGTCCTCGATGGAAAGAAGAATAATAATAAGAGGAATTCAGCCTTCTCCTCCTTCCTTCTTATCCTCGATTCTCTCGGTTGGGTTAGGCTTGCCCCGAGTGACTCTTTCGAGTAACGGCATCTCGGACCCATCCTCTTCCTCCTCGTTCGACTTTACCACTCGCCTCCGAATACTTTCAACATTCGCGTTCACCGACACACACGCTGCTCCTCCTCCTCCGCCTCCTCCGCCTCCTCGTCCTCGTCCTTTCTCTTTTTCTTCTTTTCTTTTGTCCCTTTCTTCCCTTTTTCTACTCTCTCGCGCGCACTCTACGTTACGCTACGCAACACGGAACGTATGTATATCCGCCTGTGCGGATACGCATTCGAGAATTTAACGTAAAAGAAGAATTTCACGCTACGTATATGTACGTTCGTCATCATCGTATTTCTCTATGAAATTTTCAAAAACCTTTCTTTTTTTTCTTCTTCCAAACACGATACCGATTCTCTCTCTCTCTCTCTCTCTCTCTCTCTCTCTCTCTCTCTCTNTCTCTCTCTCTCTCTCTCTCTCTCTTTCTTTTTCTCTCTCTCATTTGCTCGCGATAATGCGTGATTGCACGGAATACCTGAATGCGTACGCGGCCAAACGATCTCCTATCTTTCCCGACCGATGACGAAACATATCGGTGGATGAGTAATCGGTGATGAATAACACGAACATTAGCGAGACGATACGGTTACAAAGCAACGCATAATCGTGTACACGAAAAGAGAGAGAGAGAGAGAGTTCGAAAATCGAACGACTCATTTTCACTCTCCTCCTCACGGTTTATTCGTGGAAAATTAGTACGCGCTTTTGAAAGTGAAATCTCGACTCGAATAGTGGAATGACAGTCGATCCCCGCGCTTAATTCAAGCTTTCCAAGGTTGAGGTATAACATAATAACGTGTAATAACGTGTCGTTTCTCGGGTTTCTTTCGGCCAAAGATGTTGAGCGCGTAGGGAAGAAATCGTAGAAACGAGACGTTTCGCGAATCGGCTTCACCGCGTCCCGTTTGAATTTTCTGGGTCATGGTACGCGCCGCTCTTTCCCACCGCCTTTCTATTTCGGTGCACTCGACTTCTCGGACACGGTTTGCGTGTCCCTCGTGTGTCACGTGCGCCGCAAACCTCGCGCTCCGACCGTTGCGATTCTTTTCAACTTTTTTCGACTGGCCCGCCCAATTATTACATTTCGATGATATCTTCACCGCTGTCTCGCGTACGAGAACGAAAAAGATGTGATTTTTCTTCGAGGGAAAAAAAAATCAAGATTCCAGGGAAAAAATTCGTTTCACGTTTCAATCGCTCCCCTCCTTCCTCGTGATTTCATAGATAAGTATATTACGCGTCGTATAATATCTTTGAACGAGTTCTTTGAATCTCTTTCACTCGTTGTGGAAACGCTTCTCGTTTTTCGCCCCAATTTTTTTTCCTTTATAATAAATACGGCATACGGAAGGAATCGTTGAGGATCGAAAGAAGATCTCCGAGGCCTCGTTCGAGCCCTCGAGTGGTGGTGGCACGTTGAATAGCCGGCGCGCTCCTTTTGTCACGCTCCTTTCCGAGCGGCAGCACACTTTACACGCATAAAACCTGTTTCGAGGTTTAAAATTTTCTTAAGAGATTTTCTGCGCGTGGCAGCCGAGTAATTTTGAGAGAGGTCAATTAGAGTTTCGGGGCGAGAAATTCTCGCGATATTCGAGCAAGGTGCTACACGTGTAGAGTAGGGGAGTTCACCTAGCGATAGCTTTCACTGACGATCGCGACAGTGATAGAAGGAGATAGATAGAACGAGAAACACACGCGCGTGCGCAAGCGCGTATCATCGAATCGTACGATCTTCGTATATAATGCGGATCGATAATGAAAATGATCGAAATATGGAATTTTCGAAGGGAAAAAAGAAAAAAGAAAAGAAAGTTTCAAACTTTCCATTTATCCACGATTTATTACTGCGTCTTCTAATAATTTTCGTTCCTACTACTTTCACCGTTTTCGCAGAAATTGTAGAGAAACAAAGCGTATTTTAATAGCTATCCCGACCGACCGATTTCACGTAATAATAGAAGGGAATATATCATACTTATTTTCCCCTAGAAATGTTGGAATATTCAAATATATATATATATATACACGATACATACAAAATTCCGAAACTCAGGTTACGAATACGAATTGCACGAAACGATCGATGTTATGCGATCTTTGTTGCATCGAGTACCGGACACGAATCGTTACGTCGAACCTTTCGTCGTTCCACCGGTGCTCAAGAAGATCGCTTCGAGCCGATAACGAAGCGGTTGCCCTGCCAGCGGAACGCCTATGAATAAGTCCGGTGTTTCTTGCGTAACGCATCCTCGGACACGCCGCGATCCTCTTCCTTCCACTTTCCTCCCATATCTTTTTTTCCACGCGGTTCTCGAAAATCGTCGAATCGTCCCATCCCCTCCACCCGTTCAATTCTCATTTTAACAAATTACTCTATAAAAATTTCAAATTAATTGGATAACCTTCTTTAAAATAATATTCACTATCTATCGTAAAAGGAAATCTTGTGGAAAATAAAGGAGATCGCCTTGAAGAAAATTCTATAGCGTATCGTTCGAACGGTTGCCCCCATCTTTCGTTGATTGACTAAGAAACCGTATCCTCGTGATACTCTTCCGGTGTTCCAGCTTCTCTCTCTTTCTCTCTCTCTCTCTCTTTTTTTCTCCAGAGGAGGAAGACGATGAAGGGGTTTCGGTCTATTGACACCACGTCGAAGCGTTGATCCGTGGGAAAATGTTGGACGACTTCCTATTTATATTTTATTTTTTTTTTCCCCCTCGAAACCTTTGTGGAAACATGGCTCCTTACGTCGTTTAAAAAAAGAAAAAAAAAAAAAAGGTGAATCACAAGTGCAACAGCAGCATCGCAGAGAGAAGACAGATAGAAGACAGACAGATCGATACGCAACAATATAGTCGTTTCAGTCGTGCGGAAATATATTGAAACGCTAAGATAATAAGCGACCGTGAATTTCTGAATAGAAATCGAGTGGAGGATACACACCGTCGATTAAGCGGGGGTTAGGCAGGTTAGGCAAGCATGGAGGGACGGGTGAAGGAGGAGAGGGGTGTAGAGGAGGACTTCCGGTGCTCCAGGGCCGTAGCGTGCCCTCAGCGTTTTATTCTCCGCTCCCTTCTCCCTCCGACGAACGCGCCACAAAGGACGACTTCTCGTCTCGTCTCGTCTCGTCTCGTCTCGTCTCGTCTCGAGAAGGGCCAGAGAGAGATTCCGAGAGATCCTTCGTCCTTCTCCCAATTCCCTGTTTCGGAAAACATCGGACGTCCTTTCGTATGCTCCTTTCCAAAACCTCTTCAACCTCTCGTTTCTTCGTTTCCTCGGATAAAAATCGAGAATTATATCATATCATCTCTGCTACATGGATATATTATAATTTCAAATCTTACGGTTTTTAGTCTTAGAACTCTTAGTTTAGATCCTACGGTTTCGAGCGATGTCGCTCGCCAGCCAGATAGATATAAAACGGGACGGTTATAAATTACAACCGATGAGAAACGGCGTCTGTTCGCGGCGTGTGGCATTACCTCGTAATTAGAGGTCGAGAGGCATTAAAGTAGGAGAAGTCGGAGTTGTGTTGCAACGTGGCCGGTTTCACTTCACGCCGACTCATTCTCGATCGAATAATAAGTGGATAAATACATTTCGGATGACCGATCGACGAGAGAAAACTTTGAGATAAATCCACGTCTGCAAAATTCTCGGCCTATCGTTAACCTTAACCCTTCCCTATTTCCACGTGCCCTTCTCGCAACAATGTCGTCGAAAGAGTAGTGGCGATCACGCCGTGGTAGCATTGTATTCAAATATTCCTGTCCCGTGAACGAACGAACGAACGAACGAACGAACGAACGAAGGAAGGAAGGAAAGAAGGGGGAAGGGAAAAGGGAAAGCGGGAGGGACGGAAACGGTGATGGAGGAGGGGGGAGGAAGGACGAAGCGATAGTTTACCCAACCTTTATGTTCTTTTTTTCGTTTCTCTCTCGTCCTTTCAAACATCGGACGAAAGTCATCGAACGTGCACGACTCGATACACACACGCGACGGACAGTCTTTCGCTCTTGTGTATTATCGTGATCCGTACGGAATAGAATAAGGAAAAACTGCAGCGTTACGAGCAATGAATTCTCGTTTCGACGAAAACTTTATCCACGTTTCCTTTTCCAGAGGATATTTTCGTCCCTCGGCGGGAGACCTCTTAAACCTCTTTTCTTTTCCATTCCCTTCCCTCCTTCTCCCTCCCCCGGAATTCGACAAAATTCATAAAATCTTTGAAATACCGTTAATTTCGAACGAAACACGGTAGAGTACTCATTCTGGATACATTTTAAAGGGAAAAAAGTGTATAATAGCGTATTCTTCGTCAATTTTTTAAGAAATTGTTTTTTATTTAGTGACAAATTAAATAAATCTTTGAACCATAACTTTTGAAAGAATTAGGGTAGAATACTCATTCTTGGCTTGTTTTAAAGGGAAAAGAATATAGAATATAGAATAGTAATCTTTGTCAATTTTTTAAGAAATTGTTTCCTACTTGGTAACAAATTAAATAAAATTAGGCAATTTTTGAAGACAAAATTTATTAAATAAATCTTTGAAATACCATAACTTTTGAAAGAAATACAGTAGAATACTCATTCTTGGCTGGTTTTAAAGGAAAAAAAATCTAGAATAGCGTTCGTTAATTTTGAGGGGGATTGTTCCTACTTGGTGAAAAATTAAATAAATCAGGCAATTTTTGAAGACAAAATTTATTAAATAAATCTTTGAAATACCATAATTTTTGAAAGAAATACAGTAAAATACTCATTCTTGACTTGTTTTAAAGGGAAAAGAATCTAGAATAACCTTCGTCACTTTTTTAAGAAATTCCTATTTGATGACAAATTAAATAAATCTTTGAAATTAAGCATTAATTTCGAGAGAAATACAATCCAGAACACTCGTTCTGGATTCATTTCAAAGAGGAAAAGAATCTAGAACAGCGTAGCCTTCGTCAATTTTTTCTTTCCTACTTGATGACAAATTAAACAAAGTTAAGCAATTTCTTGACGACAAAATTATTGAAATCTTTGAAACTGAATACCATTACGTTCGAAATCCCTCCTCCGATTCGATACTCGTATCCCTTCGTATCGAACGGAGAGGGAGAAGGAGGAAAAGAACGAATGATTGGAAGCAGCGCTGCAACTGCCACACCGCAGTTCTCCTTTCCATCCAGGTTGCAAGCCTGTTCATTCATTCCCCGCTAGTATCGTTCTTTCATCGCCGGTTAGGCAACTCATCGGCGCTCGTTACCTCGTTCAAAGCAGTTCGCGCAAGACGATGTTAATTGCTGCTTGCATACCGACACGCGAAACGCGCGTTTTCTTCGAAATTCACGTTTGTTCCTCCTCGCTAAATACGTCCCGATTTTCCTCGCCTTCTGGAAAAAACGATTCTCTCTCTCTCTCTCTCGATCATCTCCCCTCGATTATCTCTTCGATCCTTGCCGAAAAAAGAAGAAGAAGAAGATGAAAAAAAAAAAATGATCGCGCCAGGGAAACGAGGGTAACGACCGTACCGACGCCTGTATCTCTCCAAGCCGAGTTACACTCACCGCATGCAGACTCGTTGCGTGGACGGCAAGCTGCCAAGTTCTCTTCACGATTCTCGATTCTCCATTCTCGAAGGGTCAACGATCGAACGCGCCTCGTATTTCGATATTAAGAGGAGACGAAGAGAGATTCCAACAGCATCGAGGAAAAAAACAAACTTTTCTTCTTACCTTCCCCTAATATTTAATACCTTTATCCTTCTCATGTGTGTATATATATATATATATATATATATATATATTCATATACATATACGTATGTATATACATATATATATATCGACTCGAAGCATTACTTTTCGAGCATTACCAAAAGCGAGCGATCCGCCAGAAAGAAAGAGTGTATTTATAGATTGACCGTTAAAAACTGCATAACCGAGTGACGGCGATGACCGGGGAGAACAGGGTCGTAGTACGGGACCGGTCTCTTAATCTTCTCTCTCTCGAAATAAACGCCCTCCGCGAGGCAGGCACGGTGAAGCTCGTGCCGCTGGGATAGGGAGGAAAAATCTACTCGATCTACCGACTTGAATCGTGGCTATGATGGTGGCGATATCCGTGTCGCGGTTGCATTTGGTGGAAAATTGCGACGCACGCAATTAACAGTATTATATTTTAGAGCTATTGCGTAACGTAACGTAAGGTGGAATATAAAGGAGATATAAGGAGGGATAAGAAGAAGCTCGAGAATAATAAAAAGAAAAAACGAGAAAAATTGGAACGAAACGAGAATTGGAGATAGATATTTCGTTGAAAGACGAAAGAGAGGCTTAGAAATCGAAATAGAGAATAAAGATAGGGGAGGGGAGGGGGGATATAACGACATATGCCACGTAACCTCGTGCAGTGGGAGAGAAGAGTAGGATCAAGGATCAGGGGGAGGGGAGGGGAGGGGAGGCTTATGATCGCCATATGCTCTCTCCCGCATGTTGGCCGGGAACAACGATTAACAAGTATGGTAATTCGCGTCGAGAGAATTCGAGCATCGAGTCTTCCATTCGATTCGAGTCGATTGTGCTTTGTAAAGAAAAAAAAGGGGGGGGGGCGGGTTTAAGAATATATTCTAAAAACTGCATTATTGATAAATTTTGAAATATAATAATTGAAATATCTATTGATATTTTGTCAATCTTGTGTAAAAATTATTATGGTGGGAAATAGGAATAGGAAGAAAAGTAAAAATGTGTAAAAAAGTTTTTAGAAATATCTATTCGATAATAATATCCAATCAGAAATTCGGAAATTTTAAGTCTTGTAAGGCATTACGATATTCGTTGAAAAAGTAAAAATTTCGAATAAAAGTTGCCACGAGTAGTCACTTATTGAAATACTCGAGTAATTTTCATATAAACCTCGACCGTTTGGTATTGCTATTACTTTCGCGGTTATTATTATTGTTTTCAACGATAAATTATCGAAGCAACTTAACTCGAAGTAGGTCTAGAGTTGCGCATTATAACTCGTTGAAAAAAAGTAATTAATTACAAATTTCGAATAAGAATTAGTTTAAGAAGTAATTTTTTATTAAAACATTCGAATAACATTTTCATATAAATCATTACAATTATTTTTATAGGTCTAGGGCACAGAGTTGGGCATTAACGACTCGTTGAAAAAGTAAAAATTTCGAATAAAAGTTGCCTCGAGTAATCACTTATTGAAATACTCGAGTAATATTTTCATATAAACCTCGACCGTTCAATTATTTTCGCGATTATTATTATGTTTGGAACGATAAATTTATCGAAGTAACATAACTTCGACTATTAAATTTTGCGTTGGTCTATGCTTTCTGTCTCTCTCTCTTTCTTTAACTTCCACTCGAGAGAGTACGGTTGAACCGCGCGATCGATCCTTTTCCGATAAACACTGTTACAGTTATTTCTTCGAAAATAAAATTGTATCGACGGTTACACATACGCGGCGGAGAGGAGATATACACGTATAAAACTCGTGATGATGGTAACAAGCTTGTAAGAGGTTATTACGTCGTCACGACGGGCACTTTAACCGAAAAAGAAAAGAAAAAAAAGAAAAAGATAAGCGAGATTCAAATAAAAGATACGGCGAGGAAGGAGTTTCAGGCAACTCCTCCTTCGAAAAATACGCCTTTCGATAACGCAATCGTGTCGCCGTGTATTCCTAACCGAATCCCACCTAACCTCACCGGTTAACACAGACCGCGTTTAGATTTACTTCTCTCTCGTCCAATGTAATTCTACGCGCGCTCTAGAAATCATATACACGCAACCTGCATTACTGGCCTGCGCACCGAGCCTGTTTACCGGTTTAAATGGAATGCTCGGTGCGATCTTTACTCGGTGGATTACAAAATCGTTGCGAGCGATATTTATCGATTCTTGCGCCTCGATATCCTCGATAAATCCTATATTCATCCATATTCGTCGAGACCTGTCGGGTCGGGTTTGCTTGCTCGTATCGACGTATCGAATCTTCCTTGCCTCAAACGTTTCAATGCCGATATGCTCTTGGAACAACGTTCTCTTTATTCCATCGTTCTATCTTTTTTTTTTCCATTTCCTTTCTCTCTTTTCCTCATGTTCCCAGTATATATCAGACGCGTACGAATTTAACGTAATACCAGAAAAAAAAGTAACGAATATTTGGACACGTTTCTTTTACAATTCCTCGTATCGAATGTCGATAAATTAATAATATCTCGGTCTCGGAAGGTGCCCGCATACGACGATTCGATATCGTCTGTAATGCTTACTATTATTATCGATCGAATGCGGGCTTCTTACGAAACTTTAGAAGCGATGACTCGGAAAAAAAAAAGAAATGATTTTTCGAAGAAATCGCTTGGGGAAAAAATGGGGACTCGCCTCGTAATTAAAGGAAACGAGGAAACGATCTGCCACGAAAGCGCAACCTCGATAAACGTATCGTATCGTTCTTAACATTGACTCCGTCATTATTTTTAGCTGATTAATTGCTCCAACCGTCTTATTTCACTCCCCTCGCTCTCTTCTCCCTCCTCCCTCCCCACATTTCATTCGAGTACGAAGAAAAAGGAAGTCGTTGACCCGATACGTCAGCCTTGCGTAACGTAGGCTTTACACACGTGACCCGTACGTTAATCGTCGTATCTACGCATGCCAAACGTTATGAGAAAGAGATAGAGGGAGGGGAGGGGAAACAAAATAAGAAGAAAGTGAGACACACACACGCGTCTGTGATGAAAGTTCGACGAGATCGTGACGATCTGAGAATTATTCAAAAACCGACCATTTCGTTCGTCTCGTCTTTTTCTTTTTCTTATCCTTATCCAAAGATTCGAATCCCTCATAACGCTTCGCGTTGTTCCACATCGTCGAGCCTCGTTTACCTCCTACGTTGTTCGAGATAGTAAGAGGGAATGATTTATCATCCTCACGAATTCATTCGGTCTTTCTTTCATTGTATCAGTATCGTGCCAAGAAACAAGAAAATACGAAACAACGAATTAGCCTTTTCATCACAGGTTTTATCAACCATTGAATGCCACTGTTGCACATATGCCACGTTGTATTCGAAGCGCGTCGACTCGATGGAAGATCGAGAAAAAAATAACGACGATATTATTCGTGATCGATCAAACGAACGAATGAACGAATTTTTTTTTTTTTTCGATAATGATTCGGCGGTTACGATGATATAGATGGAGTAAAGGAGGGGAGGGATTACGCGAAGAATCCCCTTGGCATATCCCCCCTTCAAGTTCGAAACACGTTTGTGCAGGTTGGGACAGGTCGAAACGAAACTCCTCGATTCCCGACAACAGTAGTTTGTTAAACAGTAGTTATTCTCTTGTTCGCTTCGTCTCAGTCGAGCGACAGAGTTCGTGCAAAGCGGTTCGCGACTCGTGACCGATATCCTCGATGCCGATCAAGATCGTGGACGGTCTCATAGAGCGTGTAGCGCGTCTCGCGTCCCCGAGAAAGAGGAGGAGTATCTCTAGTAAGGACAATAGGAAGAGGAACGGACAGGTATATATATATATATTTTTCAATTCGATTACTTCTTGTTACTAATTTTATTATATCTATTATATAAATATATATTTTCGATTGAGGTTCGTAATTTCGATTCCATTTTTTCAATCGATTTGCTTACTCTCTTTGTTACTAATTTTATTAGTAATCTATTATATAAATATATCTTATATTTTATAATTTTTTTTATTTATTTTTTATTTTATTCATTTTTTCAATCGATTTGCTTACTCTCTTCGTGTTAATTTTATTATATCTATTATATAAATATATATTTTATTTTATTCAATTTTTTTTTTATTTTTTTTATTTATTTTTTATTTTATTCATTTTTTCAATCGATTTGCTTACTCTCTTCGTGTTAATTTTATTATATCTGTTATATAAATATATATTTTATTTTATTCTAATTTTATTATATTACAATTACTAGTGGCGAAAAATTGAAAAAAAAAATGGTGGAAAAGGTTTCAATGTTATGGTTCGAGTAATTTCGATTCCATTTTTTCAATCCATTTGCTTATTCTCTTTTTGTTACTAATTTTATTATATTTATTATATAAATATATATTTTATTCTAATTTTATTATATTACAATTACTAGTGGCGAAAAAAGAAAATGGTGGAAAGGGGTTTCAATGTTATAGTTCTAGAGATATATAATTTCGATTCCATTTTTTTAATCGATTTGCTTACTCTCTTCGTGTTAATTTTATTATATCTGTTATATAAATATATATTTTATTTTATTCTAATTTTATTATATTACAATTACTAGTGGCGAAAAATCGAAAAAAGAAAATGGTGGAAAGGGGTTTGAATGTTGGGAATTTACTTACTCTCTTCGTGTTATTAATTTCTTACTAATGGCGAAACACGATAAATTGATAAAATGGTGGAAATTCGAAATTTCCATGATGAAATTCCACCATTGGCCAGTGTCGTGGGATGTCATCGCGGGTGAAATGTGGAGCGCGAGGGGTTACGTAAGGGGGGATTGGTTTCGGTTCCTTGGTGTTTTGGGAGGGTATTGGTATTTGGAGTCGGTTGTGGATGGATGGAGGGAGGAAGGGCACAAGGATCGCTTTGAAAGAGGCTCGGTATGTATACCTCGGTATACCTCCCCGTGACCGTGTTGTTGGCCATCCACGATGACTCACGAGCCGTGGAAAAGAAACTGCTTGCCCGCCTCCCCAGCCCAGCTCCCCGCATTCCTTCTCGATTGTCCCAATTTGAAAGAGCGCATTCCTGAAAGCTTACCACCCGTGCCTTGCCCCACAGCACATCGCCAGAACTCATCGTTCTTCTTCTTCTTCTTCTTCTTCTTCTTCTCTTTATTACACACCCTTCTTGAGAAAAATTCTTGAGACTCGGTCAGATCGTGGATACTTCTTGATACTTTATTTCGTATTCGAGATACGAAATAATGGAGATGGTTAAATTCGTTATCAAGTTGTTCCAAGTATCGCACTCCCTTTTCCAATTGGTGTTTGTATTATTTGGAGTACAGGGGCTATGACGGGAGATTGCTTGTGAAAAGGAGGAGTAAAATTTCTTCGCCCAAGAAAATTAGGTTTTGGAGAGAAACCAAGTTTGAAAGTGAAAGAGGGCGGAATAAAATTTCCTAATTTAAATTCTTACTTCCAAAGTATGATCGAGGCGTTGTATAATCGACGATTTCTTCTAGAAAATTCGTATTTCTTTAATATTAATTCCACACTTTTTTCGCTTATTTTACACAGAATATCTAATCTCCTGAATCGATCATTCGATATTAAATTAGAAAAATATATCCAAATATTCACTCGATTTTCTCGAGAACGAAAAAGTGTGCTCGAAAAAAAATTCTATTCCCTTATTCATTCACAAGGAATCGTCATCCTTGCATGATATAATGCGCTCTCACGAATGATCTCACTCGCGATTTCCTACGCGATTACGAAACAGTTGTAGAAGCGAGGGGAAGCAGCGGCTGTTTTCGAGAATTCTGCACCGAGCGGGTAGATTGGACATCCACCACATGTGGCTACCACGCTCCCTCACAGAGACAACTTTACGAGAGGAGCTTCTTCTTCTTCCCCTTGCCGAGAGAGCAGCAGCCCTGTTTCTCGATTAAGCGACAAAAAAGTAATCGCTCGGCTGGAGGCGACGCGCCATCGGCGAGGACCTCCTTCGCGCGTTACACCACCCCTTCCTTCCTCGATATCGCGAGCGTTTTTTCCGTCCTCGGTCAGAAAACGCGACCACAGCGCGAGATACGCGCACGCCCGCGTTTTCACCACACACACACACACGCACACACACGCGCGCACGCACGCGCACACACACACACACACACACACACACACACACACGCACACACACACACACACACACACACACACACACGGAGGGAGGGAGGGGGAGAGAGAGAGAGAGAGAGAGAGAGAGAGAGAGAGAGAGAGAGAGAGAGAGAGAGAGAGAGAGAGAGAGA
>NW_025224966.1:1304610-1412194 GCF_014066325.1 Apis laboriosa
GAGAGAGAGAGAGAGAGAGAGAGAGAGAGAGAGAGAGGCCGGTGGCAAGTTCGTTGTCCCGAATCCCTTTTTCCTCTGCTCCCTCTCCTCTTCCGTTTTACGCCCTTGCCTCAGATTTATTTCCCCCTGCTTCCATTCCTGTTGAACGAGTGCCACGTGGATGACAAGAAGAATTTCCATTCCTCTTTTCATTCCTTGCGAGGGACCGATCGAGATTTTGTTCGATCGAGGGCTCGATCGCTTATCGATCGGAGGATTATGCTACTTGGAGGCTCATTTTATTAAGGACGTAGAGAGATACGTTGAAAGTAATCTCCCTTTTTGTTCTTCGCGAGCGAGAATATAATTTAATGCGATTGTGTCTATCGCGTGTTGCGTGTTTTCACACACACTCTCTCTTTCTCTTTTTTCTCTGTAAGATTCTCGATGATCCTCGGATGATTGGAACGATCGAAATGAAAACTCGGCGAGTAAAAAGGTTTCGTGGTCGTTAGGAGAGAGCCACCTTCAATCGTGGCCAACTCTCCTTCGATGAATTCGTTCGATGAATTCGCACGATTAAAAAAAAGAAAGAAAGAAAGAAAGAAATAATTACTCGTTGGCTGGCGTACCGAGTTGCATCTCGTAATCAACGAGCGGAAGCCGGGTGAAGAAAAAACGAGTGTTTTTCCACGGTAAATGGTGCTCGATGTTATTACGATCTCTCGCCGACAACCTCGTTTACGATCCCAGAAAGGGGCGAAAATAATATTTCTATCCGGAGTGGCTTTATACGGTTGCGTATTCACGCTCGAGGGATTCGTGAAAAATGCGCGATTCCTTTCCACAACCCACCTTCTACCTCACGGAAAATTCTCTTGACAGCAATTGTTGTGAAAAAAAGATGGGGGGAGGAAAAAAAAAAGCAATTGTTCCTCAATTCCCAGAGAAAAGAAGCCTGTAATATTATCGCCAACTTGATGTTTAACTTATTTCCACAAGTTTGCTCGCAGCTATGCTTCTCGATATTGCTCGCGAACGCGAGCGAAAAGGCGTCTTTTCTTGGTCACCCTTGGAGAAATCGAGAAGAAAAATTTCCAACGAGTAACGCGAGTACAACGTTGTTTCCATCGCTTACCTTCTCCGGAGAGGAGAAACGTGGAAAAATATAAATGGGGAAGAAAGATCGGGGGCATTCTTCGCGCGGCTTACTTCGCGATACGCTCGTAGACCGCAAAGCAAAGAATGCCAAAACATTTGCATAACTAGTTCGGATGATCGGCTGTTCTGTTTCGCGCAACACCTATTCGAATTTACTACGCGTTATGTATACGCGTTTTCAGTCGCATATCCGCGTTTTTATTTCGTCGCGTGCCGCCTCGTTGAACTCGTCGAATTTATAATACCATCGTATGACGTAACCGAGGATATATATTCCCTTTCGATCGATCGATCGTTAGAACTTACTCGACGATCTCTTGAACGATTTCGCGATTTATCTTTAACGAAAACGTTTGTTTATCGTATCGTATGTTACCTATATCGCTCGCGTCCGATATCATTTCAATTTTATCACGAGAACGATAAACTCGACGAAAAATTGTAATTTATCGGATTAAGTGTATATATATATATTGTATCGTATCGTGATTCTGCTCTTACAAAACAGGTAACTATATCTTGCTTCTTTTATTTATAATATCCAATTCAAATGATCGATCTTTGGTCGTTTTGGAGTTGGAAGAAAAGATAAAACGATGGAAGAGAGTGAGGGTCTCGTTGGTCATCTCGAAAAAACTACACTGTAACGATACAAGGAACCGGGTTCTGACGTTTTACTTTCATATGATCACGTGCAAGCGAATACAACCGATGAACGATGGTTCTGCGGTTACACGCATCTCGAACGTTCCCACAATGCAACGAGCGTATGTAAAAGTCGTCGTACAAGTTCACCTGTGCATCTGTGATTTCGGTCTCGTTTTTGACGACGCGCCTCAACCCAACGCTCTGAGAGAATCCGATACTCGAGCAGTGAACGTCCGAACCAAGTTTCATCTTTCGACGATTCGTTCGTTGAAAATATTTGGATGTGCGTCTGTATTCGAGAATCAATCCTCGTCGAATCGTTGTGTGTTCTCGGAAGATATCTCTTTTTCGGTTTATAAGAGATAACATCGATTCTTTGAATTGAATACGAGTAGTATCGATCTCGAAGAAACACTTTCGTTCTATCTATCTAATTTACATAATGATAAATATTACGAAAACAAAAAACCGTACATCTTCCGGTACAGTCACGAATGACTTCCGGTGACAGCAGTCGTCGCACGGTTCACGGCATCCTTTTCTCCTCTATCTACGTATTTCCATCCCGTTATTGTTCGCGAGGATGCTAAAATGTGCCGTGCCGCGTGTCATCCTTAACATTACGCATGTTACCTCGATACACACGTTTTCGATCTAATCCGAAAATGAATACGCGCAACGAGGAGCGTGACGTCGGACCGAACGAACCGTGCAGAATTCTGAGAACTTTCGCACGGTGTAATCTGGTTGGAAAAAAAGGGGAGAGCATAGGTGCACGCTTGCCTACGAGATCCTTTCGTTATTTCAAGCGAAAACGAGCGAGAGATATTTCACGGTCGCTATTCGTTTCGATTTTTGAAACGAATCGCGCTGCATGCACCAACCGAACAGAGCCGAAAAGAAGGCGGAAAAACACGAGCGATAAATCGACGCGCGCGAAATGCGCGGAATGCAGCGGGCCACAGGGCAACGCGTGACCATGATCATTCATGCCAAATGCCTTCGAACTACTTCGTTTCTTGTCATCCCGTTAGACTCTTGTGCTCGCATGGATTACATTCGTTATTACCCGCACTCGACAGCGTCGAAAATGCGCAATATTTCCTTCTCTTCTGTTCTCGATTCGTTCTCGATTACAAGAGGAATGTTGGCCTTCACAGCCGACGCCAACGCCTCTGTCATCTTCGCGTTGTTCGAATTCACCGACAAATGCCGCTCGTTGCGTTCGAGATCCGCGAGAGGACGCGAAGGAGACGCGCATGCGCGTCATCGATTAATCCAAGTTTCGATCGTTGGTCGCGTACGAGCTACGAGGTACCGGTTCTCTCTTTAACAATGGAAAATCGCCCATTCACCGAACACATTTGGAGAGTCGGGCAACGGTACGACTGTAAATGCCGCGATTCACCGATTGCCACGCTTCTTTCCTTCCACGCATCTTCTTGCAATAACGATGCTGGATTGAGTCACGCTTCAAAATCTTATATACGTATATGCTAAACTTTTATACGTACGCGATACTGAAAACTACGAAAACAAAAATATTTTTGTAAAACAATTTAGTTTCAGACAATTTTATCGCGTGTTAAATTAACGTCTACATTGCTACTAATCGCTGCAAGGCCTAGTATAGCGTAAATGCCGTTTCCTCGGCAAAAAAATGACTCAAGAGTACAAAACCCACGAGACACGGTCTAGATGCGTAGGCGTATTCTCGCGTGAACGCGTAAATGGGAAGGGCTGTAGACGCTTCTAATTAAACGTCCTACTTTACGTTTCGTTGATAGCGCCGCTTCTACCATTATCTTAACACGTAAATCTCACGCGACGCACGTGATCGACCACGTCTCTTCCAAGTTTCTTTCCGTAACCCAGCCACGTAATTTCCGTTAAAACAAAAATATTCCTTCTCACGTTTTCGCCTCTCTCGATGTTGATCGATCGTTTTTCGACAGAATGAAGAGATGATCGCAAGCCTATCGATACACAGTGGCGGCGGAGGAGGTGGAGGCGGCGGCGGTGGAAGCAGCGGAGGTAGCAGCGGAGGGCCGAGCAGCCGCGTGGGTCGTGGATTGGCCCTTCACAGGTCCAATTCGAGCTTGGAGCTTCCTCACAGTCCAGACCCTGCCTCTCGAGTGCCGGAGACTCCCCTGCGTAGGGAGTATGGATCTCACGGTAACCTCGATTAACCACCACAGATATTTATTTAAGATACTCGCATCAAATATTTGAGCAAATTAAAGAGAAACGCGCATGTCAAATTATACGATTTTAATTTCAGGAAGCATCGACGTAGTGGCACAATCGGGAGTGATGATCGGGGAAAATCTCTTCGCTATGCTTCAAGACTTGAGGCCGTCCGCGTCGGTGGCCTCGTCGACGCCCGATCAACGGAATTCAGTCGGCGTGGAGTACCTGAGACGCGTCCCCGACGGCCAATCGGTCGACGTGGACGAAGTATGCGGCCCGACCGGCAACTCCAGCCCGAAATTACGATTGAAATTGCACAGACTGTGGGGAGCTAAGGCGGCGCCACGCGCCATGGAGGAGAGCAGCTGCGGCAGCCCCGTCGTTTCGGCCGACGTCGAGGAGAGGCACAGAAGGCGGGCGTTCGCCCATTACGATTGCCAATCGCTCACAGCCAATCTCGGCTACGCTGCCAAGCTGAGGGGCATCCTTCTCGCGCGCAGAAGGAACACCGCGACCGGCGCCTCGGCCGCGAGCTCCTTCAGAGCGTCGACACCCGACGAAACCCCCGAGGAAGATGCCGGCGATGGCAGAGGTGAGCACGAAAGAAGACCCTCCCTCATTATCATTCTCCAATCTAATAAATCAAGTTTCGAGTCGAAAATTTTACACATTCTTACATATCATTTTACATATTTTTATAATTATATATATATATATACATATAGGTAACGACTTGTTGGAGTCGTGCCCCTTCTTTCGAAACGAGATCGGTGGCGAGGGGGAGCGGGAGGTGGGGCTGACTCGATGCTCCCCGGGCAACGGAGTTCACAGACCGTCCCTGTCGTACGGCGTCGCCGTTTTGGAACCTGGGCCCGGGGAAACCTCCTGGAAGCACACTTGCCCCCTTCAGAAACGGCCGCTCCCTATCGAGAGCGTCGACGAGGGTGCTCATTATTACAGACGGTATTTCCTCGGTAAGCAATAATAAAAAGCCTCCACCTGGTGGATTCGAGATCATCGTCGTGTCCCTTTCCAGGCCGAGAGCATCAGAATTGGTTCGGTATGGACGAGCAGTTGGGCCCCGTAGCCATCAGTATTCGAAAGGACACGAACCAGTACAGGATAATCGTGCGCACGTCGGAGCTGCTTACGCTCCGCGGCTCCGTCCCGGAGGAGGCGTTGGGCGGCATAAGGCCGCAGGGCAGGGTGCCCACCAGGGAGCTGTTGGAATTGGTCGCGCCCGAGGTGCAACTCGGCTGCCTCCGCTCGGGGACGGCCGCCGCCGAAGAGGCACTGGCCAGACTGGACGAGCAGGGGTTGTCCAACAAGTACAAAGTCGGTGTCCTGTACTGTAGGTCCGGCCAAAGAACCGAGGAGGAGATGTACAACAATCAACACGCGGGGCCCGCCTTCCTCGAATTTCTCGACACGATCGGCCAAAGAATAAGGTTAAGGGGGTTCGAGGGGTATAAGGCGGGCCTGGACACGAGGACCGACTCAACCGGCACCCACGCGGTTGCCGCGACCTACAGAGGGGCGGAAGTGACGTTTCACGTGTCGACCATGCTACCGTTCACTCCGAACAACAGGCAACAGTTGCTCAGAAAGAGGCATATTGGAAACGACATAGTCACGATCGTTTTTCAGGTAAGAGAAACGGTACCCCGTTTCTCCATACACGATCTCGAGCCGATCACCGTTGACACGTTGACTGACACGCGCGTTTCTAACGAAATCTCCTTCAGGCACGCCGTTGTATCAAGCGTATTCCATATACTTCTATATCCGATATTTTAGTAATGCGAGTCTGATGGTCGCAAGAATGACGTCTCGCATCATTTGTTTCCATTATTATTGTCCGCAATGGAAGTATTGATAATAGTAATTGTATTGACAATGGTATTGAATAGTAGTACTGATTTATATATTTTGAATATTTTAATTTGGATAATTTGGATAATTTGGATTATAATTTGTATAATATAACTGTCGACTAGTAACAAATGTACTTTTTTTATTGATAATTGTAGTACTGATTTATATAGTATATTTTGGATATTTTAATTTGGATAATTTGAATTATAATTTGGATAATATGACTGTCGACTAGTAACAAATATACTTTTTTTATTGATAATTGTATTGAATAGTCGTAGTAAATATGCTTTTTTATTGATAATAGTATTGAATAGTAGTACTGATTTATATAGTATATTTTGGATATTTTAATTTGGATATAATATGACTGTCGACTAGTAACAAATATAGTTTTTTATTGATAATAGTATTGAATAGTAGTACTGATTTATATAGTATATTTTGGATATTTTAATTTGAATAATATGACTGTCGACTAGTAACAAATATACTTTTTTATTGATAATAGTATTGAATAGTAGTACTGATTTATATAGTATATTTTGGATATTTTAATTTGGATAATATAACTGTCGACTAGTAACAAATATACTTTTTTTATTGATAATAGTATTGAATAGTAGTACTGATTTATATAGTGTATTTTGGATATTTTTTAATTTGGATAATTTGGATTATAATTTGGATAATATGACTGTCGAATATCCTTCAACTAGTCGTAACAAATATATTTTTTTATTGATAATAGTATTGAATAGTAATATTGATTTATATAATATATTTTGGATATTTTAATTCGGATAATTTGGATTATAATATGACTGTCGAATATCCTTCGACTAGTCATAACAAATATACTTCTTAATTATGAATTGTATATAAATTATTAAATTGTATATAAATTATTCGTATGGTTTGTCTATTAGATACTAAGATCTCTCACAATGTCACAGCAGGTAATCGTGTCCGATCACGATATATTCATAAACTATCTAATTGTCGTATCGCCATGACACCCCAAAATTAGAATATTTAGAGAATTATTAGCTACAAAATTGTTAAGATTATCCGAAAATACAATAAAACCTTGTCAAAACCTTCAACGGAGTCAACATAATATTGCCGTTCGGAAAAATAATTAATTAATTATTATAATTAATTATATTCTGATATAAATATTAGACTGCATGCAAATTATGTTATTCGGATAAAAGACGACAAGACCGATCAAACGCACGAAGGAATTTAAAAAAGACAACAATAATTTTTGTCCAAATTATCCGGATCAACCTCAGCTTTGTATAGAATGTTTTAAAATTTTTTACATTTAAAATAATTTTTTTAGTAAATTATTTTTTTATTATTTTTATAACAATTTAATAGTTTTATTCTGTAGAATATCTTTCCAAATGCCTACAAAGATCGTTCATAAGTAGTTAAATAAGCGTCAGCTTACAATGAGTGGCGCTGCAGTCAACGTGTTAACAAGTAACCGTTGCGTGTTATTTTACTCGCTGTTTTCATTCCAGGAACCTGGCGCGTTGCCTTTCAGTCCGCGGAGGATACGCTCTCAATTCCAACACGTTTTCATCGTGGTCAGGGCTGTCGATCCATGCTCTGACAACACTCAGTACAGAGTGGCGGTATCCAGAAGCAAAGAAGTGCCGATTTTCGGCCCCCCTGTCCCTCAGGGCGCCACGTTTACCAAGGGGAAAACATTCGCCGATTTCATCCTGGCAAAAGTGATCAACGCGGAAAATGCTGCGCATAGGTATACAATTCAATTTCGTATCCTTCTATTTGCACGGAACGTTATACAGAACACATTTACCATCCCCACTCTGTCGTAGATCGGAAAAGTTCGCAACCATGGCAACCAGGACGAGGCAGGAATACTTGAAAGATCTCGCAACGAATTATTCTTCAACAGCCGTGGTTGACACCGGACAGAAATTTTGTAAGTAACCTCGCATCTCGTTCTCGACCCCCTCATCCTCGACCTTAACCTCGTCGTCCTTTCGAACGAACAATCCACGACTTATGTTTTCGTACAGCTATGCTGTCGTTCAGCAGCAAGAAGAAAACTGCGGTACGACCAAGATTATCCTGCGACGCGATGCAACGCGGAGCCATATGCTGGCAGGTGATACTTGAGGACAGCAATCAGAACACGGATTGCTACCTGGGAGTAAGCATAGATACGATCGTCCTGATCGAGGAACATTCGAGACAAATTGTATTCGTCACTCCATGCGTGAGCGTGCTGGGATGGCACGCCCAAACTAACAGGTACATTCTCAAATTCTTTTTAATTCTTTTATCTTATATATAGAAACGTATTGATTCAGCTGTTCGTTTCAGCTTGAGATTGTACTATCACCAAGGAGAATGTATCACGATTCACGTGCGCGGTGATTACGGGGAAAGGGACGAGTTAATGGAGATAGTTGCTCGTCTACGCGCCGTAACACCAGGAGCACCGGCCACCGAACTATCCTTGAAGAGGAACAGCTTGGGACAATTGGGTTTTCACGTTCAACCCGACGGAGTGGTAACGCAGGTCGAGAGTATGGGGCTCTCCTGGCAAGCGGGGCTGAGGCAGGGATCCAGGCTCGTCGAGATCTGCAAAGTAGCTGTGTCCACTTTGAGCCACGACCAGATGGTCGATTTGTTGAAAACGAGCGCTCAGGTCACTGTCACTGTGATACCACCGAATAACGATGGTAATCCAAGGAGGTGAGACGCGAATCATCTCTAGAACGATTACTCTATTAGTCGATTCTTATCGTTTATAAGATTTTCCTTCTCGTCGCGAAACAGAGGCTGTACGCTGCAGAATTGCCAATACTTGTCGAGCAATTACGAGGGGGATTACGAAAATGTAACCAGTCCGGATAACACGCCAACTCAGCAGGCAGCTATGCCCCATCAGAAACGGTACGAGAGATCTTTCAGCCCACCACGATCGAGCAACAGTTCCGGTTATGGGACAGGATCTAGCTCCAGATCGTTCAACGATCCGCGTTTCCCCATGGAAGGCACGATGACGAGTAGTAGTAGCGGGCACAGTAGCAACGAAGATCGTTGGTAAGAAGATAACGTGCATTACATTTTATTAGAGTATTAATAAATTTTTAAAGCTCGATATTTATCTGGGTCAGGTACGAGCTGTTGGAACCGCAGGATCAGGAAAGTGCAGGGTATCGTACCAATGGCGGCACTCCCCCACCACCGCTTCCAGCTAGGCAATCATTTCAGATGATCGCTTCGAAATCTTCTCAGAAGAAGGATAAAGAGTCCCATTACGCGAGCGCTAAACAATTTTCCGAGAGTTCGAAGCACCACGGCCACGATCATTATCAGAAAGAGGGCAATTACGTGTCACCGAAAGTGGTACAGGATAACATGAGACACGAGAATTATCAAAGGCAATTGGACAACGCCCATCGTAATCAGGACCACGTCTCCTCTAATTACGTGAAGCTTCAAAAGGAGAAATACGAGATGAAGCAAGAAAATTTATACGCGTCCCAGAGAGAGCTTCAAAAGAGCGATATGCATTACGTAACTCATCAAAAGTTGAGCGCATCCAACTCTTTACCCTTAGCCCAGAACGCAGCTTACAGTCTTCCAAAGTCTAGCAGTAATAACAATCTCGGTAGATGCAACGAAGGATACGAGCACGAAGGGAAACAGGACAGAAATTCGAAGTACGACGGGCAGGATGAAAAATTGTTGGATAGAACGTCGTGCAAATACGAGCAGGATATAAGGGGCCACGAGGCTAAGAGAGGGTCGACGATCAATTACGATTATCCCGAGGAGATATACGAGAGACGAAACAGCAAATACGACATGGATGTGTCGAATAAGTATGAAATCGAGTGTCAACACAATATCAATATCAACGAGAGGAAGCACGGCGATAATCAAATTGAATCTAATCGGGACACCTCCATACGATACGATTTGCCGCACGAGTTCAAAGTTGGGGAGAAGGTTACGTGTTTGAAAACTACCATCACCGAGAGGCCCGTCCCCCACAAGATAAACATCGAGTATCGCCAAACGAAAGACTTCGCCACAAGTCTCCCCCCCGAAATGAGAATCGTCGATGTCAATTGTCCGGAGGTGGCTACATTACCGAGCGAGGATGAATTGTCGAACGGATCCGGGAGCGTGTCACCCCGGCTGAGAAGAGCGAACAAATCGCACCGTGGGGGAAATCTAACGCCTTCGAGCGGTGGTTCGAGGAATCAGAGTCCGAGACCGAAGCCGGGCGTGCGAAATTCGCACAGAAATTCGGCGAATTTAACGTCGAGTACGCTTCAGGAAGATCTGATGAAACTGATCAATCCCGATTATATCGGCGACGATGATCAAATAATAACGAATAACAACGTGACCGGGAATGCGTTGATCGCCAATCAGAATCCGAACAAGATGAACAACAACAATATGCTCGAGATACAGAACAGGTGTAGATCGAGAGAGAATTTGTGCGGTGGTAATGGGAACGCGTTGACCGTGTTGCCGGCTAACGGCCAGGAGAACGGCAACACTGGATCCGAGGTGATTTTGACGATGGCCAGGCCAGCAACGGTTATTTCGAATGCAAGCACAGCGTCGAGTCCCGCGCCGAGCGAGAACAAATTGTCGAAGGAAGAGAGGTAAGAGAGAAAGTTTGATATATATATATATGTTGTACAAAGATATACGATCTTGGAACTTTCCTTTCCTATGTGGAATACACATGTGCGTGTGTTTGTGTGTAATCTCTTTAATTTAGATTGTCACCGCGCGTTACCAAACCTCCCCAATCGATTTCCAAAGCATCGGCCAACTTGACACCGTCCATCAAAGACATCGCGAAAAATCATAACGATACGGACGTGGACCGTTGGCCACAAATTCACCACGTGGATTCTAGATCGAAGCAGCACGCCCAAGAATGGCCCGACGAGAGACTTATCGATGGATGCAATACCATCGCGTAAGTTGGTGACGCGATCTGCAATTACCGTGCCACGATACCGAATATATTAATTATTTATTCTATTCGCGTTCTCTCTCTTTCGAACTCTTGATTCACATGATTCATATATATGATTCATTTCGATGCTATTTTTTTTTTTGTTATATTATCCGCGCAATTTCGATCGATCGTCTTCTCTGTGTTTCAGAAATTCCGTGTCGGATTTGCAGTCTCATTTGTCCACTCTTGAACTGAGAGTAGCCAGAGAAACTCGTCGAAGGCTTTCCTTGGAGGACGAAGTGCGTCGTTTGCGGGACGAGAACCGACGTTTACAGGATGAAAGTCACGCGGCTGCGCAACAACTTCGACGTTTCACCGAATGGTTTTTTCACACGATAGATCATCAATAATATCCAAACAAATATCGTAATTCGAGGACAATCGTTCGAACATGGAGCACATGGAGTTTTCTTTTTCTTGTTTCTTTTTTTTCTACAATCCATCGTTCTAAAATTACAATCATTTTGTTTTTTCTTTTTTTTCATAAGAGCAGTATTAGTTTCGCGTTTTCTCGAACATAGACTATCGCGTATTCTCTTAGAGATTAAGAGGCGAATAAAAAAGAAGGCAATTTTAAAATCGTTGCACGTTAAAGTGAATTCTCAAGTATGTATACGTGTAATGCGCATTTGTTCGCGATATCATCACGAGCATGCATGCTCGGTATTCTGTATTATAGATGTTATACTTTAGGTATAATAAGGTAGCTAATAAGAGTACAATATAAGTTACCATCGTGTCACGCTCCATCGAACTCTCCATCAAATGTTTGAGAAAAAAAAAAAAAAAAAAAAAAAAAAAAAAAAAAAAAAAAAAAAAAAAAAAAAAAAAAAAGTAGCGTGTAGATGAGAGTAGCCAGCTCTAGAAAATTGACTCAAAGAACGTTGCTTTGTTCACGATGCGCGTTGATCACGATTACATCTCACTTCAAAAAAAAAAAAAACGACCAAATATTGTTAGTTGTTTAAGAATCACTTTAATTCATTCGTAATTTATTACGTATTTTTTTATATCATCGTTAAAGGATCGTTCTCGTGCGTGTTTTTGCGAATTGAAACATTCCTCGATTATCAAATCCTTCGCCAACCATCTTTGCGAACCTGCCTTGGCTGAACGAGACTTATTAAACGCGTTCGTTAAATTGGATCTTCTTCTTCGCAACTGATAAAGACGTGATCCGTCGACAAACGATAAACTGTAAAGCGATGAGACAAAAATCGATCAATAAAAAGAAATGCACACCTCATATGAGAGAGAGAGAGGAAATATTTATTTTTGATACATTTTTGATAAATCGAAATTAAGGATCCGCGCGAAACGATCTTCAACGGAGGAAGATCGTGAGATGGGAGGAATGTATTTCCAATGATAATACAACAACAACACGTAGAATAAAATAGTTTATTGTAATTCACAGAAAAAAAAAAACAAGACATTTTCACGATGCCTGAAAACTCACTGTTCTGTATCAGGTTAACAATAGTTGTGATTACACTCTTTTTCCTGTTCGGGATCAACGGAAACGCGCACGTTCCGCGCGCGTTTGTGTATCATGAACGTAGAACGTCGAGGTGAACAATACAGATTATATTCCGACCATATAATCTACAGTAAAATTCTTTTTCTTTTTACGATAATTCGCTCTTTAAACAGCTTGTAACAGATTCTGTTTTTTTTTCTTTTTTTTTTCTTTTTCTTTTATTTATTTATATTGTATGTATATTTATATACATGCGTGCGTAATATTTATATCAGAATACCCGTCTGTTTGAAGGGGGAAAAAAAAAACTCGTAACCGCAATCTCACGCGATAATACACGATCATCGTACGCGTCGGGAAGCGATGAATCGTGGCCGTCCCTTTCCGCCTTACGAAATTCGTACGAAGGTGAACGAGGTGTCGTATCGCGCTATCCGCTTACAATTTAGCCGGTCTACTCGACTCACGGCTAAATTTTCGTCACGATGCTCGAATTGCAAACACGTTGGAACGCCTTACACAGTTTGATAATTTTCTTTTTTTTTTTTTTTTTAATTCCTCCTCCGCTCATCTGCCTCACGTATGTCGTATCTTATCCCGCCTCGCCTCGTCCCACTGGCCCACTGACATTACATCCTCGATACTTTTCTAAATCTAATCTCGACGAATGGCATTACGTATCAAGATATCTTTCGACGATTCATTCGCTTCTTAAGTACTCTTACGTAAATATATGTAATATGCGCGGAAAATGTAATTAGCTTAATAGTGCGATTCAATCTTCCAAATTGATTTTACCGTTTTCGTGTTAACAGAGCGCAGCGTCCCCTCGTCGCACGCGGTAAAAATAAAACTCGATGGATGAAAAGCAAGAGAGGCTCGCTTTGCTTATCGGAGAGATCGAGCACGAAATCCACGCGAAATCCTCTTCGTTGCGTTCTTCCACGTTCCCCCCCCCCTCCCATAATCGAATTGAAAATATTTACGATTCGTTTGATCTCGTTTCATCGAGCACAATATGCAATATACACGGTCTTTCGATAACGTGCTTCTCTTAAAAAAAAAAATGTTTCCCCTCCTCCTTTCGTTTTACTTCTTCTCCGTGTCCGATAAGCTTTGATCAGTGGTATGTAACGAGACAATATGATGAAAGAAATAACGACAGGACGAAAAATATATAGCGACGAGTCGTTCTCCTGACGTTATTATGGCACTAAATACGAAGATATCGTTTTATATATCGAGGAAGAATAAACTTACGCTATCACCCGTTTCTTCTTCTATTATTCCCAATATTTTGCTACTTTCCAATGGAAAGAAAGCGGAGAGAAATCTAAAACTAATCGCACAACGTTTGACAACAAGATTGACGCGCGATTCTTTGACAATTATTGATCAAGGAGGGAAGAGGGGTCGAGGGAACCCGAAAGAAGCAGAGAGAAATTCCAATGCAGAATGTATCGAGATGACGAGACGGAACAGCGAACAGCGTTGTTCTCGATTCGTTCTCAATCGAGCCGATACGCGGCAGCGTAGCAAAACACGAACAGAGGCGGAGGTTAATGCAGCGTGTGTACAAGTGTGTTTCATTCGTTTCTGGATCTTTGATAAACGGGAATCGAAAATCATCGCGTCACGCGTCCATATTGCCAATGGAAAAATAAAAATGGACGAAGACGTGATCAGCGGCGGCACGCTTCGTCAATTTCCCTCCTTTTCTCGACCTTACTTTTCGATTATCCATTTCGTCGTCATTCCCTATCTCTTTTTACAATTACTTTTCTCTCGCTTCTTCGTTGACGCGTCGTTTCTCAAATTTCAGTTCCTTCGAGCACGCGGTAACCGTTACCGTGACACTGAAACGGATATATTGCAAAAACTTTGATCCCCAAACGTTTGAATATTATTTCGGAGAGAGAGAGAGAGTATACCTCTGCGCGACATAGCTAATACAAAAATACTGTTCTGTTGCGCCATTTCTTCTCCAACTATTCCTATTATTTTTTATGCATAATAATAATCCCTGTAGTCTTTTCAAATTTTTCTTCGTTATCGCAGTTAAGAAAATAGGAAAAGAAAAAAAGGAAAAAAAAAAAAAAAGAAAACATTGCACACGGTACGATATAATAAGAGTATTTTTTTCTAAATTCCAATACCGTTTGCATTTTTTCTTTCTTATATATACATATATATATAATTTTTTTTTTTTACTTCTTTTCCCTTCTGATTTCTCGATTCTTGAATTAATGAAAAATTTTTTCGTAAACAATGATAAATACGTAAAATCGATATAATCGATTCGTGAAAAACTTCAGTGACTTGAGTATGATTAAACAAAAAAAGGAAAAAAAAAAAAAAAATTACAAAATTGTATTCTTATTTGAAAAACATACAATCCGATTATAATAAAAAAATCAGCCACCTCATACGTACAAGAACTGCGTATACTTGCAACGCGCACGCTACTCTCCTTCGCCATTTTCTTTCGTAATTTTTTTGACAATTGTTAATCGCAATACCGTAAAAATAACGGTTCGTTAAAGTGCCACATATTCAGGAGATAAATACGTAACAACAAGTCAATCGTCAATGATCGCTGATATCTAAAACGTTTAAAAACGTTTGTCAATTATGATATGCGAGCGATACGGATTCAACGAACTTTATCTCTCTTTTTCGTTTTTCTCTTTCAATCTTTCTCTCTCGTATCTACTCTCGTTTATGCAGCTTTTTTTTTTTTTTTTTTTTTTTTTTTTTAATAAAAATTACAATTCGGCACCGCAAATACAAGATTTCAAGTTCAAGAATGAAATCTTTTCGGCGCCAAGTCATCCGTTAATTATAATACTACAAGTATTAATTGTATAATTATGTGTATATATATACATATATGTGCGAATGTGTGCATGTGTGTATACATACATAGATAAACACATACGCACAAACATACATATATTTATGTATATATGTATAATATATATTCAGCATCACAGTAAGATAGCGCCCTTCATTATTTAAGTGATCCTCGATCTGTATTTCGGACCTGTTTTATATTCATTCCAGTTAACAACATACATTACAACAATCCGTTTAAACATCATCGAATAATTTCTTTTCGCATCGACAATCGATGCAATTATTCTTATTATAGTATTCGATTCGTATCGTGTTCATAAAAGTACACCTGTACACAGGGATAAGCATTGGAGAAATAAAATCGTAGAAAGGTACTGTGTGCTCGATAAAAGCGATTAATCAATGACTCCGCCTAGTATCATGCGTACGTACCAGCGTGTATCGATATTTTTTTACAAAATACTGTCATCAAAATAAAGCGATATAACGTAATAATCCGTAATTGAAAAAAACGAACGCGGTAAAATTTGCTGAAGAAAAACAATTGACAACAGTTCTTCTCCTTCAGTTTCTGTCACACATGGAAACGAA
Organism: Apis laboriosa; assembly: GCF_014066325.1. Taxonomy (NCBI): domain Eukaryota; kingdom Metazoa; phylum Arthropoda; class Insecta; order Hymenoptera; family Apidae; genus Apis; species Apis laboriosa. Next base: position 1,320,429 of record NW_025224966.1, read on the forward strand.
TGACGCGTACTGTTCACTGCTGAAAAGAAGTATCGCGAAAGGAATGCGGTTTCTGATTGGTCAAAGTAGAAGGGGAACGCCTATTTTGACACGAATTTTTGTTTCTAGCACGTTTCTATTATTTATTAATATGGACATATATATTAATCCGATTGATAGAAAAAAGCAATTCTATTGAAAGGATGAAATGCAATCTCTTCAAATAATCGAAAATAATTATATCTTATTTATACAATTCTTCTATTCACAATTTTTAATAGTAAAGGAAATCTCTTGTAGTGTGCGATATTAGGAGACTAATATCGCGTGGTCTCCGAGAACGTTGAAGAGTGGGGATAGGCGAAGAATCCCCTCTTGCCTCTGTGCCGCTACGCGAGAGTTCTTTTCAGCGATAAACAATACTTATTTCGGAAGAAAAAATTATTTGTACGTTGTCGCGAAAAACATGGAGGAACTTCGTACAAATATGTATCGTTTCCCATTTCGCGATCAAAACTTAACGAGTTATCGTAATTTATTCCATGATATACTGTGAAACACACCGTTACGAATTATAATGTCCAATATTGTGTACTACGTTTCGGTAGACTATCTACGTTTGATCTGTTCTATCTATCGAGTGGCGAAAGAATAATTCTAATAGTAGATACTTATAATTACTCTGAAAATAAATAGTTATAAAAATAAGCGAGCATTTTATGCTTAAAATACCTTAGGTAAAAACTTAATTAGTTTGCACCACGTACGGAGTGGAATGTGTGGTCTCTCTTACTAGATTGTAAAAGCGTACGTCTAACAGAAGGTTTAACTACCGTGTAAAAAACATTAACGACAACTTGTTAGTTGTAATAATTCGAAGTGCGACAGTTCGATAAAAACACGTGGGTCAATAAATAAGGGTGCAACAAGAGATTAGAAATAGGATAAAAGACGAGATCGAAACTGATCGATTCCGTCGATAATTGTCGTTACTTGTCGTAGAATAAATAACTGTGCTGAGAATCTGATCTCCTCGCGAAGATACATTAGGTACATTGTTCGATTCGTCTTTCTATTTCCGCCCAATGACCATCTGGCCCCACATTCTCTTTCCTATTATTTCAATCCTCCCCCGACCCATATACATATACATATACTCACAGCTCTACGTACCGTGGAAGAGAAAAGACATTTTTTACACGTAAATATATCTTCATCGCGAAAATACAAAACGCAAGCACTCACGATTTCGATATTTAACTTAAAATCGAGAAAATCTTTTTTGTACTCTTCTATAAATTTTTTTCGCATCTACTTTTCACTTATATCTAATGACGATAATACGTCCCAAGGATCACGCGAACGTATTTCGTAAGGATTCGCGCGATAATCGAGCGTCGGAATCGTTCCGCTAAACAAAAATGCATGAGAGATAGTTTAAACGGAAACAAATTCATCATCATATCATCTGCATATCCCAACAAATCCACTGAATATGCGAGAATCTTGAATCAGAAATTCACTCGAAACAGAAAGAAACCGTGAGAAAAGATTGAAATTTCAACGATACATGGAATACATTTCAGTATATGCATTCGCACGTTACGGACTTTTCCGACCTAAACGAATCCAGTGGCACTACTGCTGTTCAATATTTTACGATACCGAAACGTCGGTCGAAAATCTTATACTATTCGCGACGTGTCCTCTTTGGACGCTGACTAACTCCAACCTCATCGGTACCACGAGATTTTTTGCCAATTTGTACCTGGCTCTGTGCGGTTAATTGCAATGAAATCGCATGTGTGTTTAATTTCTCAGCCAGCAACAAGTCCTTTAAACCTTTCATCTTCTGACTGTATAATGTTATCCTTGGTCTTTCATGTTCAGAATCAGTTTCATCCTCAGGATCAAGATTCTCCTGAGAAGTGGAAGGTGCGGGAGGCAAAGTACCATCTGACGGAGCAACGAACGGTTCTCCGCCACCTTGTAATAGATAATCTCTGTTAAGTATCTTTTCGCTACATGCTGCAGTCAACGCTTGAATACTAGGATGCATCGGTGCTGGATTAGACGGCACTTTCGATTCTAAACTTTTGATCAAATCGCGGGCTGCATTGCCTCTTTCTTTAGTTTTACAATAATTGTTGTTATTATTGTTTAATGTTTCTTCTGGACTGGTCTCTCTCTTTTGTGATTTCTCCTCTTCCTGTTTCGCTTCTACATCGTAACACTCGATAATTACCTGAGCGCGAATACTGGCATCAAATTTTGAAATAGTGTTTACCAATGGTCGTGCCCATCCTATGTGTAAAACGGGTGTGTTCGCTCCTTCCTCCCATTGACAAATACCATCGTAAAACCTCAACAAATAAGCGAAACAACGTGGTTGTCGTAACAAACGTTCATCAGCTCGTACCGTATGCGGTATAAGTTCGTTCGCTATTTCTAATAATTCTTTGTATATTTCTCCATCATCTCTTGAATAATCATACCTATTGAATATTAGAATTGATATAATTTTCGATTACAAATTCCATAATTTATTCAATTTAATTTATTTATTTAACTTAATTTTTCGACTTACTTTCTTAAAACATCTGCTGCATCTGCCCATGATGACAATGCGTTGGCATGTAATCCATGCCTATATAAATAACCACCTTGATAAGTATATGGATAGACATGAGCATTTCCATAATATTTCCTTGCCGAACGAATTGCTTCCTAAAATGGATAAAAGATGCATTAAATTAAAACAAAAAAGTATAATATGCAAATATGGTTTCTAGATAACATACCTGAAAGAGATCTATAGCAGGAGGCCTGCCTGGAGTTGGTGCTGCTTCTTCAAGATCTCCAAGATTACCAAGGGCCATAGGATATTTAGCAAGATGACCCAAATCATATAACAACCATAATAATTCTTGTTGAAGTAATGCTACTTCAGCTGCATCTGAAGTTGCACTTAAACTAGGATTTATAGCAGATACTATAGTAGCAACTTCCATAGCTCTAGAACATACAACAGCTTGTCCATTCACATATAACCATGATCGAGAAGCTACTCCAGGTTCAACTGGTTGACCACGTTTATCCTCATTTCCTTTTCCTAATAATAGTAAATAAAAATAAAATAATAAAATAAAATAGTAAAATTGATTTTATTTATTCATTATTAGATTTAAAATCTTTAAACTAGCACTTACCATGCCAAGTAACTTCAGCAGTTTCAGTTCCATTTTCACCATAAACTACCCAAGCATGATCTTCAGACATAGCCAAATGTACATCTTTAAATCCCAACACTTGACAACCAGCAACCACTGCAAAGGCTACTCCGAAACAATCTAATTTATTTGACGTGAGGTAGCTGTAGAGACTTTGTAAGTGTGCGCGATCTTTGTAGTAGCTTCTGGTAAGAGAGTTCCAAATAACGTCTGACACTTTTTTAACGAGCTCTCGAGTTGCATATTTCGTATCATAAACTGTAAGATCAACTGCACCCTTAATCACTGCATGAAACTTGGTGTAAAGAGCTTCAGCAATGTGAAACTCAACGGCCGGTAATTTCGGTTCGTCATAAACAGTGGTCTCCTGCGACGCAAATGTTCGATTACAGGTTAGGGAATTTTCAACTGCGCCGACGAGAATTGAGAGTAAAGCCAAGTCCGGTTCTGAGCTATTTTGTAATTGATTTTGGAAGATTCGTACAATTGAGGAGATGCTCTGAATAGGAAATAGAGCTTTATCCTCGTCTCGAAAACCCGCCATGTCGCGACTGGCAGGCTGCACACACGAGATCGAGATCTTTGCTCAAACCACGAGTGTCATCCTGTTTCACATTTATCTTGACAGAAACTTTCGACGAAATCGCACGATTTGTTTTGTTTTCTTTTCTTTGACTAACGATGTACGCTAGTCAATGTTGATTTTTTTCTTCTCAATGCGAAACTTTTACATTTCCGCATCACAAAATGAATCACAACCGCGTATCATCCAGCGGCGCGCCGCCACTAGGACCGTTTACAATGATGCTTTCGTTCTACAATTCGACAAAGCAAGAAGGCGAGTTTCTGTGTGAACGATAACGACTGACATGAACATAAACGCGCGCGTTTTATGTTCTAGAATTTTCTAACATATCCATGCAAATATGCATTTATCTTTATATTTATAAGCTCTTCAATATTATTTATCTTTTTTTATACTTCAATACTTATTTTTAAAATTAACATTTAAAAATTTTAAAACTATTAAAATTTATATGTTTTTACGATTTTAAAGATTTCAAAATTTCGACGTAAGAATATTCAAATTTAATAGATGTCATTTAATATATATGTATGTATGTAAAAAAAAAAGAAAAATATTGATACATATATAAATTTATAAATATATTATGATTATATATACAATTAAAGATTAATTTATAACATAAAAATAATCAAAAGACACAAGATGGCGCAATAAGCACAAATATCATCATTCGTTAAGACATTTACATTCTCACGTCATCTTTCATAGGTTAGAAACAGTTTTTCTTCAGTGATTTAAGAAACATCAGTATAAATTTTTTATAGTGTTTATCTTACAATATAAGATTCATCGATTAAGACTATTCATAATAAATCATTCAAGCGTTATAGAAAATGAAAGTTACGATAAAAAGTGAGTACTGAAATTGGAATCTTCAAATATACTTTATCATATATTTTCCTTATCCTTGTATTATTGATAAACAGGAACATAAAATAGACTTATATTTTTATATTTTTTTTATTTTATCTCATTATTTATACTTAATATATATGTTTGAATTACGAATCGTATTATATAAAAGTTAAACATTTGTAAATAATTTTTTAAGGTTGGACTGGTGTTGCCACCTGGCGTTGGATAGCGAATGATGACAATTGTGGTATATGTAGAATGCCTTTTGATGCCAGTTGTCCTGATTGTAAAATTCCAGGAGATGATTGTCCTTTAGGTAAGTTAAATTTTTTTAATTATTCAATATTGAATTCAACATTTGAATGAGATCAATAAAGTGCATACTTTTCAAGCAATCAACAATATCAAAATATAAATAGATATTTATTGCCTAAAAAATGCTAAAAAATAAATGAATAAAATGATCAATTGGTATATTATATTATAATTTATTTTTTACAATAAGTAATGAAATTAGTAAATAAAATTATTGTGAAGAAATAAGAAATAAAAGAAACATGTATAAATAATTCATTCGATAAAGTCACGGAACAATTTGTAAAATGCCGCGACAGCGTTTGCGCAGCTGCAGACTGTAATTATCGATCGGTTTGCCGAATGAAACGGATTGCTCGCACACGACACCCCATGTTCTGACGCGCGCGTACTCGCGCGTGTCAATGTAAACTGAACAAAATCTGGTTGCCGGTTATTAGCGGGAGCATAAGGTGCGCGTGCCTAGTTAACTAACCGAAAAAGTTCATATACCATAAACACGTTCCGATATTGTTCCAGTCTGGGGCCAATGCTCACATTGCTTCCACATACACTGCATCATGAAGTGGTTACATTCCCAACAAACCAGTCATCTCTGTCCGATGTGTCGTCAAGAATGGAAGTTCAAAGAGTAGCTGGTTTGCCGATAGTCCCGCAGGTGTCAGCACGCAACGAATAATCAGGTAATGTGCATTGTGCGTTGCGTATACTGAGAAAATTTTGTTTGAAACAAACGGTTTTATCGATTCCTATTCGACGGAAACGTTAGTAGAATTCGCATTGTTTCTTGGCATTCTACTTGTATTCTTACATATTTTCTTCAACCTTTCTCTGTCTAGTTAAATTTTATGTAATAAAATATGAAAGTGAGATAGAATTGCTTAGAAATAAATTACATCATATACATTTCCCTTGAGAAAATTTGCCCGCACTCATTTCTATGACTTCGCTTTTATTCTGAAAAGCTTGTTTAAAACTACGTCTGACCTCGATCTTTCCGTTTGAATCGAAAGGTATTTTTTGTTTGCATTGCAAATATCGATCGACAAAGTAGTTCGATGAAATCATTGCCAGAAGATTTGAAACGAAAAGTATAACTAAAATATTTTGATGGAATATGTGATGTAGATTGCATTGAACTGTTTGTTGAACAAATAACGGTGCATCTTATTGTAATAAAGAGATTCTCGTGCGCACTTACGTAACAATATTTCATCGCAATGCGATATCATCAAAGAAATTTTTTTCAGTTATATGATATTTGATACTATTTGATTCATAATTTATGATTCGCGCGTCTTTAACGAATTTACTTATGATGAACAATGTTATTTAACTCCATTTAATATTATTCAAGTGAAATTAAGTATATCTTTGCGGGATATTTAGACAATCGAATCGTACAAATTTGATCGATAAATTTATCAATCTATTTTTTCTTTATTGTGCAGCAAGCGCAAATTTATCAATAATTAGCTCCTATGGGATATAATGTTACGATGCAAACACGATGATTTGAGCTCCTACCAAAAGAATTGAGGTGAAAGTAGAACAAGTAGCTTTTGTGTACGTCGGGAAACAGAGTGTGAACGAAATTCAAATATATTCGCGTATATGTTCGCGCAGTCATCGCATGGCGGGTGATTTTTTTAAATATATTTCGAATAAAATTATGACTTAAATCTATAATATTTAAGAATATTGTATCTATTTGTTTATTTCAGCACTTTAGATTAGAAAGGATGGTATTATCATATATCTGTCTACTATTCACTTTAAAATTTGCAATTATTCACTATTGAGAAGTTATTTCATGACAATTCAAAAAGTCTTAATTATTTCTTTTCCATTTATTTTTTCTCCATTTCAATCCATTTATCAATTGCATTTTTTTTTCTTTTCTTTCATTTTTAAAAAAAAAATCTTGCTAAAACATTTAATGTCTTGATTTAAACGAAGAGAAAAGAGAAGAAATATGCATTATATTTTCTTATGATATTTTCAACGATCAGTAACGAAAGAATTATGAAAATTCTACATATATATATGTATATATATTGCTTTTTCTTAATACTGCAGATCCCATTCATCGATTCACTTCGTTGCACTACTTTCTTTCTCTACTTTGCTTCTTTTTTCGATACTCTGCAAAGGTGTATTTATCTCTCGCAATTACTTGTTTCCTCCGCGTTTCCTTCGACCCATTCCGCGCTCTAACTATATATCGTTTTGGCTTACTCATCCTTTTTCCTCGTATCGTTTGCGCTCACGTCTTTTCCTCCGTGTCTCTCTTGCATAGCACGCGTAATTGTACACGTATACACACGCGTCGATCACTCTCGTCCTGCTTTTTACACTCCCTCTTTTACCTCTCTAACCCCTCGAATCCCACTGCCTGATTCCCCTACTCATAATTCCCTTCTCTTTCTATCATATACAAACAGACATATACGAACGACGAGGTCCATTCGTTTGTTCACGAATAACGACAGATTCGAAGTACTTTAAATCTATCTATTATTCCGATCACTTTTGAACGACTTAGATGGCTAAAATTTTTTTCAAAGAAAAAAAATTAATTAGATTTAAACATAATTAATTTCATTATATTCTTTATATAATATAATTCTATCATTTTTTCTTTCTCGTGTAAATTTGTGAAAATCGCGTTGATAAGTTCAAATCTGTCAGTCTTTCCAGCATGTCCTTTTGCCAATATACCAATACACTGGCGCGTACCATCGAACACACGTATATGCGATCGGGAGAGATAGGCACAAAGGTTCAGCGTAGCACGTCCACTGCCTACTCGAGAACTCGGGCTAGAGCTCGAGCTCTCGAGCCCAGTCACGTGGTTCCTCGAACACGAAGGATGTTTGTCGGGATCGCGAAGTCAGTTAGCTGTGGTCCGTTCAGCGGGCAACAGAGAGAGAAACGGATTATAGAACGTGCTATTGCTTGTGGACCATTCGACGAACCATAGAGGGGAAAGAAGGGTTCAGGGGACATAACATAGGAGACGATAACGGATCGAGGATACCACGGACCGAGTTTCTTCAACCGAGTCCTCGCCGGTCTAACGTGTCACCTTCTCCTCGCCTCACCTCGTCTCACCTCACGAAGCCTCACCTAACCTCACTATACCTCACCCCACTTCACCTCAACTCACCTCACCGCACTATACCTCACCTCGCCTCACCTCATCTCACCTAAGCTTACCCTACCTCGCTTCACCTCGTCTCACTTCACCTCACCTCACCTCACCTCTCCTCCTCTCACTTCACCTCGTCCCACCTCGCTACAATTCGCCTCAACTCGCTTCAACACGACTCGCTTCACATCGCGGCAACGTTTCGCGCTTGTTTCGCGTTTAAATAATCGAGCGTCTTTGAAAATGTCGCGCGTTCCACAAATCGAACCAGTGTTATTCCGTGAAACTGTGAATCACGAAAATTCGTATCATCGATGATTAATTGTTAAATTATTTATTGGTGTTTTTTTTTTCGAGAAAACATACAGTTATCGTTATATCGTATACATCGATATAAAAAGAAAGAGGAAGAAAACAAGCAATGGAATAAAATTCGAAGGGGATAAAATTGAAGCGAAAGAGAAACTACGAATAAACATCTATGCTGCATTGGCGCATCTGCCTTCATCGCGTATCGCGTCAATGTTGTTCGCGTGGCGAACATCAACATTCATGGAACGCAAAAACGTGACGCGGATCATTCGATGAGCAATTTAATTGTTTAATTTCAAATTGCAACTTATCGATCGAGAAGAATAACAACTCCTGGTTTAATTGTCTTCGTTAATTATAACCTGTTGAATATATACTTTCAACTTTTAATCACGAATCGTTTATCGTTTATCGTATAGATATGTATCAATCGAGAAACCGGAGATAATCGAGATTATCGTTATCACGAATAACCTCGTTTCCAGGCTTGAGTGTTCGGATATAAATTCGAAATATTCGCGGAACGATGAATATATAGATAGAGAGAAAGAGAGAGATAGAGAAAGAGAGAGAAAGAGAGATCGGTGAATTTGAAGCGATCACGAGCAAAATGCAATTGGCAGCGACGCAGAGGCCTCACCCACCACCAGTGCCGCCACGACCCAGTCGGCAGGTAGTCGCAGAAGCCCTTAAAAGATCACCAAGGCCGCCCTGCCCGACCAGGCAGGCCCCACCACCGCCCAACACCAAACCGTGGAGATCCGATCGAGATCGGGCGAACAATCGGCAACAGGTGTGTCCCGCTCCTGTTGGACGCACGCTTGTTTACGAGTCTTCGATCAAAGAGTCGTCGCTTCCCAAAGAAACCAGCAACGAAAGCGGCGGCGATTGCGATCCGCCGCTCGACAAGAATCGCGAACCCGTTCCTCGAGCCGCGAGTGAAAGGCGCGCGGACGAGGACGACTGGCGTGGAAATCCGCGGGAAAGGCGGCACCGCGTACCCGACCAGGAACATCGGCCAAATTCCACTGAATCGAGCCCCAACACCGACGCTTCTTCCTCGCCTCCTCTGCCGCGAGAGAAAGAGGATCGCTCGAGCCCGTGTCATTCCGCTCTGCTCGAACGCGTGGAGGAACGCTCCTTCAACGGAGCAACCACCACTGATGAGAGATCGCCGGTAAGCGAGAAATCGATAAGCAATATCGATAGAACGACCGGGAACGAGAAGGCGAGAACCGAGTCAGAGTCGATATCTCGCGCGAAGGAATCGACCGATTGCGACAACGATGCCAAAATTACTGGGATCGAGTCGCGCGTATCTCTGGACGAGGTACAGTGTTGTCACGCTTCGCCCGACGTTTCGGAATCGAAGAAAAACGGGGAAAGGGGGGGCCTAAGTTTTTCAGAGAGAAGCCAATGCTCGGAGAGAAGCAAAGCCGATGGCTCGACGCGGCCGACGCCAACCCAGAGATCGTGTCTCGTGAAATATCGAGACGCGACGAGGAAAAGCGCGGAAAGTTCCACCACGACCCAATCTTCGAACGTTTCGAACGTTGACCGTGCCACGGTGGTTGTTATCGACGAATCGGACCGTAAAGCCGCATCCAACGATCATCCTGATCACTGTGACGATCACAATCACCATGTCAACCACAACAACAAGGATGCGGAGAATGACAACGACAATGACAACATTCATCGACAAGATTGGTTGGAAGCCGGTGTTCATTATTCGTCCACGCAGATCAGATTGTCCGGGGAAGATGGCGACGTCATTGATGGAAGTCGAGTCAATGGATTTGATCGTTGTGAAAACGAGAAATTCGGGGACTTTAATGTTCCAAGGTAGTTCGCCGATTAATCATCGATGTAACGTAATTTTAAAGCTGGAAGAAGTTTGGTCGATCGATACTGACGTGTTGATTAATCGTGTTGATATATTTTATTGTAAACAAACTTGATAATTGCTTGTAAAACTATTGCAAGAGTTGATTTGTTCGTATATAATAATCCAGTGATTCGATTCATCAAGAGTTTCTCGTGTTACACATTTTGCTTTAACGATTTAATTGCGTGATAAAACGAGTGGTAAAAAAGGAACGTGCAAAATAGAATAGCAGAGTCTTTACCGTTTTTTTATTCTGCGCGCAATATCAGAGTATCGTCCTGTTTCTAATTTCCTTTACCTGCTAACCTACTTCGTCGCTTCGTTCGTGCGAAACGGTGATGTCGAAACGAATAACCGAATGCATAACAAATCCGTACACAGTCGAAAGAACGTTTCGAAGATCGTTGATAGATTTCGAATTAATAATAGAGTTTCAAGTGATCGTTAAAAGGGATTGATCGATCCTTGATCTTATTCCATTCTCAATTTCGTTGACTGAACGAAACTCTCGCCTTTTTCAGCATACAAGAAAGGATCGCTATGTCTTCCCTGCAAGGTCTACCACCGTTACCAAGGAGTCTTAGTGGGTTTAATTTGAGTGGTGGACGAAGCGAGGGTTGCGAACCACCTCCGCCACCCACTAGATCTTCCAGTAAAACGCAAAGAGGCGGTAAAACCCCGATCCAATCATCGTCCAGGCCATCACCTCCTGCTAGACAGCTTACCACATTGGATACACAACTGGCTATACTGAGGAGAGAAATGGTGATTGTTGAAAATTTTTTGGCATCCTTTCTCTCTCTTTTTCTGTTCGTATTTATTCGTTATCTAGAAAGAATAAAAGAATATGTCGAATATATATATAAATATATATATATTATATAATTGTCTATGGAGGCCATTAGCTTATAAATGTTGTTAGTCATCCGCGTTCTTCTCTATACGTCAACAGGAAAATTCCACGGATTTACAAGTCACGATGCAAGATTTGTATAAATGGCGGAAGGTCAAAGTAATTAGAACGTCATAAGTCGCGTGTTAACGGGGAGTTGATTTCTGATGTAAATCATGATTCGAATATTTTTCAGATATAATTAATCTTTCTATCATCTCATTTATAATGTGAAATTTTATCGTTCTATTTATATGTGTCAAACTCATTCGGTCGATTAGGTCCGTTACCTTGAAATTAAATTGCATGCGAATGCCATCACAAATCGCAACGAATACGTATTTGAAGCGTAGGCTTCTCTTGCGAAACGAATATGGTTGTCATTTTTTCTTTTTCTTTTTTTTCTTATAATGATAGCAAGTTATTTCATCCACGCTATAATTTCTATTTATTTATGATGGCATATATATAATTCAATATTCGATATACGATATAAGATAAATATCGGTCCGAAACGGTTTGTTCGAAAGTTTAGGCTAATAGTTTAATAGTTAATCCAGACACGAAGCGAACTGGCACAGCCGCTCCCACGCTGCATTCCCTCAGGCGTGACTCCCCTCTTCGCCTCCTTTTTCTGGCCGCTCTCTTTCACCTTCGTTCCTTCCTACCTCTACTCTTGTTCTTCCTTCTTTTTCTTTACCTTCTTTCTTGGTACGCTGACACCTCTCATTCCCATTCTCATTTTGCGCCTCTTATCTAATCCCTTCATTCTCACGGTTAGCACCACAAGAATTGCTACTGGTCTTGAAAATACATTTTCTCAGTTTATAAATTTTAAACTCTAATGCTTTTCGTGACATAATCGCGATTTTTCATTGAATTACAAATATTTATCGGCAAACATATTTGTTTATATGTATATATAAATAAACAATCATAAATAAATAAACAGTTATTTTGATCATTCTATAAAAATATCTATAAAAACATAATGAATATTCTTTTACAATTTGATCTTTTTTTTTCAGTTTGGTCTTCGACAATTGGATCTTTCTTTGCTCGCTCAACTTTGGTCGTTAAACGAATCTATTCAAGAATTTCGACAACTTTTACAAGAACAAGAAGACAGAGCACCATCCCCTTCCCCTAGCAGTGAAGAAGGGGATGACACCTCTTATGGAACTCATCCTCCACCACCTCCGAGAAGACCAGCTCCTGGTGTACATTTACACAGACCGCCTAGGCCACCCAGACCGCCTAGGCCACCTCCTAATGACGAATCGCCATCTAGCGAGGAATACGGAGCTGTTTGACGCGTGCAGCTACAAATTATTCGCATTTTAATCCGTCTTTCTCGACTATTTGATTGTAAACTTTTACGCGTTATAGTAGATAAAAAATCTTGTTTAAGGAATTAGTAGAAACTGAATCGGCGATTTGATAGCAACCGATATGGTCGCTTCTATCTGTACAAGTCCTAACGAAGTTATTAGAATACAATCTAATGCATCGTTATAAAAAACTTATTGATGCTCGAAGGTACCTGTAATATTACGGAGACATCGGAAAAATTAACTATTCAAGAACTGTTCTAATTACAATCCATCATTTCATATGTCTCTGCAAAATCATGCATCGCATAAATTTATGGAAGATTAATTATTAGGAAACATATATCATTCGTTGACCCACGAATTTATCAATGTCAATCCAGAAGAACAACGATCCTCTTTCTCTTATTATATATACGTAGATATATTTCTTATTAGGTAAGGAAAAAGTTTATTGTCCTTGATGAGAACTATTTTCGTTCAATATGCTCTTTTTCTCTATTTGTGATAGCAGTCGAAGGGGCCTTTAATTAACTACGATAGACATTCGTTTGCGCTAATCGAGAATTATCCACAATCATTGATTGGAAGACATTACAAAAGATCCGAGCCTACGGGATAATAAAACGGCTAGTGAGATCCAAAGAACCGCATTCGAAAGTTCTTGTTTCTTCCATGTTTCTTCACTATTACGTCCATTACAGAATTTTTTTTCTTGTTAAAATAAAACGCACTGATATGCCAGACGATAAGAATTTTCGAATTACGATACGACGTATAAAGATTTATGTAGATTAATTCGAGTGTGTAAAATAAAGTAAAGAACAAATGATATGGAAAACTCAGTGTATTTTTAATGCATCCTGATGACATCATAGATAAGTTATTTTAATAAAAATTCGGAATTAAGAAAACTATAAAAAAGTATTCAAGTGTTGCAAAAATGATAAAAATATATATAAAATATATATATAAATTTAAATAATAAAAAAAATTAATACTTAAAAATGTCCAAACTTATATAATGTTTCAGCAAAATGAAATTATTAATGATATATATGTAAAAACATTTCAATAATAGGAAAAGAATTGAGGATCAGTACCATCTCTTGAATGTTTTTAAAAAGATGATTTTTTGAAGAAAAGTCAATTATTCTCGATAGATGGTACTGACAATCAATTCTTATTTTATCTCTATCTTTTTCTCGTTATGTGCTATTCTTGTCTATATTTACTATACTTTGTGCATAAAGTTGTGAACGACGTCGCGTGCACGCGATAAAAAGGTTATGTAAACGTTGCTTTGTGTGAAAAATCATTTTAAAACATGGTCAACAATAATTGGAACAATGAAAGAAGTAAAAAGAGAAAAAAGAAACGATCGTGTGCTCAAATGGCAAAAAAATTCGCACGACAAAGGAATCATGGATCTGACGTAGATCATGATACATATCAATATATGGTACGTATTCTGGAATTGATGAAAAGTGATTTTCCTACTGTCGAAGAGAAATTAATATTTGTGAATAATGTATACGAACAAACTATTGGACACGAAATTGAATATGCCCAAAATCAAGTGGGATCCAGAATATTGGATTCACTTTTAAAATACGCGAATTTGGAAACGATTCAAAGGTTAGTTACTACTTTCAATCCTTCTTTACGACTTCTCAGTAATGACAGATTTGCTAGTCACGTTTTACAAAAGATCGTAATGGTTTGCGCTGATAGAGGAAATAAAAAAATAGTTTTAGAATCTAATGCTGAACAAAGTGTAGATGCCAATATAGAGGTTAAGGAATCGGAAGTGGAATGTTACAACAGCATCGTGTTGAAGCTAAGTAAATATTTTATTAATAATATAGAGGAGTTTGTGTACGATACATATGCGAATCATCTTTTGAGGACTGTTATCGAATGCCTTGGTGGTCTAATCGATAAGCCTGAAGCTAATGATAAAAAAAAAGTAATATGTGATGTAAGACGACCAGTCATACAAGAGTATAAAGACTTATTATCCTCAACATGTAACAGATTATACAAATGGCCTTGCTTTTTAGAATTTGGGAAAGATGAACTTACATCTGGATTATTGCAAAGTGCTTTATATTCTTTAAAGGATACATTCCCAAGTATGGTGGAAGAATATGTTAAAAAGATTACAAATGAATGTTTTAAGCTTGGAGAAGATCAACAATTGTCAAATATTTTTAACACAGAAAGTTCAATCAGATTATTAGAGGCTTGCTTATCAGTGGGAAATCCTAAATCTTTTAATGATATTTATGAAAGATATTTTTCAGGCAATTTGAAACAATTGTCATTGACACAAAATACAAACTTCAGCGTACAAAGACTATTTGATCATTGTACGGTAAAGGAAAAATTTGAACAGATATTTGAAGAGATTCACGTGCATTTTTCTGAAATTCTTGAAAAAGGTTTTACAGGAATTTTAGTCAGTGTGGCGAATGCGTGTTTAAGATTGCAAGTCAAGCAGGGTGCATTTGTAACTGAACTTTTAAAAACTCTCCATTGCGAAGCAAACGAGAAACAATATCTTATCGTGGCTTGCGTGGTAAGTTTAAAAACATCCGATCAATTAGAAAATTTAAAAGAAAAAAAGGAAGATGATTCGAAATCTTTGATCAGTTTACACGGAAGTCTAATAGTACAGGCTATACTCAATTTTAATAAACCTATAAAAATGGTTAATTCCTTGTTGGAAACTGACATAGAGGAAGTAGTGCGGTTGTTTGAAGATCCAAAAGGAAGTCGCATCGTGGATGCTTACATGGACAGCAAATATATCGGTGAGAAAAGCAGGGAAAAACTTGGAAAAAAATTGAAAGGATACTGGTCGCGATTGGCTCGCAGTACACATGGCTCCAGATGCTTGGATAGAATATGGCGATCAGCGCATATGAATCAGAAAACTTTGATCATGGAAGAATTAGCAGCAGCCGGAGAATCTTTGCGTTCGACCAAATCTGGACAAATAATGTTGAACAAATTAAACGTTCCATTGTACGCAAGAAACAAGAAGGATTGGATGGAAACGTTAGGAAAAGAAGAGAAAACAAGAGCACTTTTCGCAAATATAATAGGGAATTCGATCAAGAAAGAGAAATAAGTTTTAAATATAAACACGTGTGTAAGAAAAGAAAGATGTCGATGTTCGTTCTTTAAGCATTATGACACAGAATAATCATGTATTTCGTTAATTCATAAATACAATCTAGAATCCATCATACATCCCCGCAACGTAACGTAGCTAGAAAAACATACAACGACTCGTAATCTAAATTTGAGCAAAGTTTTCTAATGCGCGCGACGGATAAATTCATTTTATGATTCTCGACTCGACAGTGACTAGACTTATAAACGTATACATGCGTCCATGCACTGTGACGCGCGTAAAGTAAAACGTTGCAACAGTTTTATCACTCGTTGCGATTATATTAATCTATCAATTGACTAGGAAAAATATCGATATAACATTTCGTATCGATTACGGTGAAGAAAAATTTAAATTGATCGCATTTTGTGCCAAATATTATACGGTTCTAAATGTGAAAAAACAATATTGCAAAATCATGTATGTAAAATTGTTCCAACTTATTTAGATAACAAATATTTTGTTTATGCGTGCAAGATTTTTTTTATGCTACATGTTCGTAGAGACTTAGAGAATGTATAACATGTATTAAGTTTATTTATCACTGTTTATTGTTTGGGCGACGTGAATGGATTCATATTTTTAATTCATACTTTCGTTGTATCGAAAGATAACGAAACTTCATATTTTCATTGCTAGACAAGAATTTCGTTTATTTGAACAATCTATCATCCGAGATATATACATGTTATATAATTTATCTCTACTTTGTCGCTTCGATCAAATAGCAATGTACAACGAACCGTTACACGTACTATTCTAAAGAAGGAATTCGACAAACTGTATTACAACTACAATCGTAAAAGGGAAAAATTTCATTTCACGCGTAATGTACTGTTCCCGCAACTTTGTATTTGTATATCGCGATACGCAAGGGATCGGTTAACTCTTCGACAAAATGTATCGTAATATACCTTGGATGAATAACAGGATATTTAAACTATTATAACTGTACAACTGAATGGTTGTGTGGTTTGCCGAGAGTGCGAAAGCATAGGAAGAAAGTGGAGAAAGAAAAGCAGAAGATGTATGATTCTCAGAAGAAAGGATGTGCATGTGTGCGTACGTGTGTGTGTGACGTGTACTGTAAAGTCAGCGCGAATCGTATTGGACCGGTCTAGCGAATCGTCTGAGTCGATAGTAATTCCCGTCGTAACGTCACTTCCCCTTGGTCGTACCACTGGCCGGTATAGGCGCGACGATATTTGCCTCGTTTACGCTCGACTGAGCTGCGCTTGCGATTCTGGGAGGGCTTCGAGACGCTGATCTTCGAGGTTCACGAGGCGGAGGATTGTTGCAGGTCGCGTGATGGCCTCCTGCCTCCCAGTCCCGGTGTTGGCAGAAGGAGCCGCAATACCGTGCGATTCCACAACCACCGCACGTTTCCAAGGCTGGTCTACCGCAGTTCCAACAACTCTGAAAGTGTTCGGATTGGTGGTGAGCAAGGTATGGAATATAGAGCATGAGGAAGAAATGGCATTGGCGCGTCGATACGTGGCAAGTATTGTTTACTGTTGAAATGAAATCTCGCGAAAGAAATGTGGTTAATTTGGAAGGAAACGCCTATTTTCATATGCATTTTTGTTTTTATCATGGTATTTGTCACGTATACTAATCCAAAATTACATCTGTAAATCTTTATGCATTAGCGTAGGCAAATGTGTAGGTTAATTATAATTTAACATAGGTTAATTTATAAATGTAATTTTGTATTCAAATAGTAAAAATAATAATTATATGTGTACGAATAAGCTAAATTCAGTTTTAAATGATTATTTTAACGTAACTTTATAAATGAGAATAATTTTTACGATTTTGAATGTTCAAATTATAGCTTTTCTACTACTATGTAGAGTGTGATGTCAGGATTGTCAACAAAGCGTTCGAAGTGGGGATAAGCGAAGGACCCCTCTTGCCTCTGTCCCGTCCCGCGAGACTTTTTTCCAAACAGTAAACCAGTATATTACTCACGGATCCCGAGACGGTCTGCAATTGCGCGTCCTTTTCGTCCTCGCCGATCGACGTGATAGAATTGGAAACAGTGTTGGTTGGTGTAGCAGTGACTGTTCTGGCATTCGTATCGACTGGATTACCGTGAACTCGAAGATACGGTCCTTGACGGAGAGGTCCATGGTTTCTCTGAGACAGTGGAACGTCGAGCATTCGATGCACTCGTAATCGTTCGCTCGCCCTCGATTCGGCTACCGCGACTCTCACGGCTCGTTGCACTTCGGCCATCACGGCCCTCTTCACGGCTTCTTCTATAAGAGAAGGAAATGTAAAGGCGCGCGCGCGCGCGTATTTCGTAATAAATTCACGATACGAACCATCTTTTCTCTTCACTTCCGCCACTTTATCCTCGATCGCCCTGATGGTCTGGGCGACGATCTCTCCGGATAATCGTTTCAAGCTACCTTCGCGGTCACCGGTCGAGGATTCCACTTGAGAGCCGTTGGTCGAGGATGGATTGTTGTTGGCCGCGCTGCCGGTGCCACCGTTTTGAGCCGGCACGGTGCTCGTGGCTGACAAGGAAGGGCCCGCCGAGGCCGTGGCCCCGAAACAGCCACGTGTCTGCAGAATGGCCAAAGCTTTCTTCGTCTTTTCCACCATTCCGAGGATACAGTTCAACATCATGTGTATGTTCTTCCACTCGTCGTCCAGGCTGCCGTTCTGCATTTGAACGTGACCCATTTGCTGCTGCTGTTGCCGTGCTAGGTGGTGAGAGCCGGAGAACGCGTTCATCTGACTCATTTGCACTGAACCAGGTGGTGGTATCGAGCTAGACCCCTCACCCTGCCCGTGGCCGTGAGCGTGGCCGTGAGTTTGACCGTGAGAATGACCGTGAGCGTGAGCATGACGATGGCCGAGGCCTTGAATCGATCCACTCGAATGAAGCGGATGATACCAACAATAAGGGGACGAACCCTCAGCGGACGGTTGCTGTTGCGGGGGATGGTGATGACTCCAAGGATTCGTCAATCTTTTCCCGTACAAGGGGACGTCTTCGAGCAAAGTGGCCCCGTTCTCGTAATACCTGCGACATATTTCGATACCTCGAAAAGAAAACGAAAGGAAGGAACGAATTCGAGAGAGAGAGAGAAAGGAGGGGAGGATTTGATAATTCGTTTGTCGGACGAGGTGTTGGTTGGTCGAGAAGGTGGCGTGTATTAGCAGCAGGTACTCGAGGCAAGTTTCCCGGTAGTCGAAGAGTAGGGAGTAGGGGATCTTGGCGGGAGTAGGACGGCGTAGGGGTGTTGGAGAAAGGTGGTACCCCGATGATATATGGAAACGTCACCGGCAGACATATCGAGAGGAGGCCAGGCTGGCATTGCCAACGCGCACGTCGCGTTTTGTCACCTTCGGATTCGCGTCGCGTCGGCGCCCCTTTCTCCTATTCCAAACCGAAATTACCGAACATCCTTTGTGCACGAACGGATCCATCTACGTGTTCCAGATCATCGGATCAACGAATTTCGATCGTGAATCGTGCATCGAGATTCGAGGATCGAGGTCACCGTTTCTGTGGGAACGGTTAAACATGGGCCGAGAAACACACAGGCACGTAGCCAAGATTTTTCCGAAACACCGCGGCACATTTGCGGCTTGGCAGATATACTGCGCACACGTGTACGCGCAGGTGCGTGGCGTTCGGTGTCTCGCGTGAATTATCGTTATAGACGGACAAAGATTTCGTTGCGACCGAAATTTAACCGTCGTCCCGATTTACGACGTTTTCAAATACGATACTTCGTCTACGTTGTCGTTGCGACGGAGAATGGCAGAGGAACAAATGGACGGAGAATTGGTTTCAAATTATTTGGGAGAGGAAAAAAGGAAGGAAATAGAAGGGAGATGAATACTCACGGCGTGTCGGAGGCGCGTCGTTTCGGTGCGTGCGATGCGCTCGAGTAATGATGGAAACCACCCGTGGCGTTGTTCGTGTGTTGAATGGCGCCAATTCCGGGGTTGGAATTGGATCGTACGCCGTAATGAGCGGAGCACTGATTGCCGCCACCTCCTATTCCGTTACCGGTCTGCTCTCCAAAGATCTCCACCTGATCCGTCGCGGCCACCAAACCGACAGCCTCCAGAACCGCGGCCTCGTTCGATCTCAAGAATTGCGCGCAACTCTGTCGTGGGAAAAAAAGGAAGAAAGAAAAAATAAAACGAAAAATGTTATTCGGTGACGAGTCCCGAAACTTTGATCGTATTTCTAAGGAAATCGTATCGATAGTTTCTCGATATTTTCCAATATTTACGAGTAACACCGTTCACTTGAAATTTCTACCTCGTTTCCCTCGTTAAATAGAGTTCGGTAAGCGCTGGGTAAGCTACGGATTTATCACTCCTAATCGCGATATTCTTCCCCCTCTTTTCTTTCCAGCTTTCTCGTTTTCGCGACTCTCAATTAACGATCATCGATCGGCAAACTTACGCGTGTAATCGCGCCTCCGCATGTTCTGATTGGTCGCGACTATTCGCTCTTCGAGGGAGCTCGAGCGCAAGAAAAAGGGGGAAGGGAGAGAGAGAGAGAGAGAGAGAAGGGCGAAGGAATTCAATTTCTCTTTCGATCCTTCGCCGTTAGCTGCCTTACGAAATGTAAATCCTTCCTATTAATTTGCAATTCGTTTGCACCGCGCCACCATTCCGTTCTTCGGTGCTCTTCGGTATATTTCCCTTTCCTCTCCTCCCTTCTCCCACTCCATCTCCTCCGTCAGTTAGTTTTCTTTTTTTCCTTTTGGAGAGTAGCAGGTGGAAGTAGCGTGGCACAATCGAAAACATCTCTCCTATTTAATTCTTCGAAATCGAAACTTTAGTCTTTTATCCCGATCGCGAGAGTACGAACGAATATTCTCCTAGAAAAGTTATTTTTCTATTTTATCAGATTACGACGCGCCCAATTCTGACGATTCTCCCCGGCAATCTCTGGCCTTAAGATAATCGTGGCATTTCATTTTTAACGGAATGGAAAAAAGTGGAATGGAATATTAAGAGAAGAGAAAGAAAGAAAAAGGTTGGCGAGGCGGCCACGTTTCTCGCGGAGACTTTTTCGAGTCGGGTCTTTACGTTCGATTTGTTCATCTATCTTTCCTTCATGAAACAGGCTGGCACGCCCCCACCCTCGAGCCGCGAAGTAGCCTGGGAAATTAAAACAGGTCGACAGCCGGTCAGCCCGGGTTCTGTTGATTTTACTCACTACTCCTGAACGCGTTTTCCTCTCCTCCGCCTTCGTTGTACAAAGTTTAACGAGCGTGTGTGCGATATATAACTCTAATCTATATCGGACCACACGCGGATCGGATGAACGTTTTGCTCGCTACTCTCCCGCTTATACGCACTTCTCTCTCTCTCTCTCTCTCTCTCTCTCTCTCTCTCTCTCTGTCTGTCTCTCTCTCTCTCTCCCCTCCCTCTTCCCTCATTTTATATCGGAGAATTCGATTTTTTCATCCCGACTTTTCTACCGTAGAAGTATGAGGATTTTCAGAACTTTGCGTTTTGCATCGCGTTTTAATTTTTCCGCGTTATTGGTTCCGATTCATCTTATTATTAGATCTAGCAGCGTTACATTTTTATTTTTTCCAATTGAGAATTTTATTTTGATAACGTAGACAATGTAGGGATCGATTTTTCTATTTTTCTATCGTAGAAATATAGAGATCGATTTTTAAAGTGCCTTGAATTTTGCATCGTTCCCGCGATTTATCTTATTAGCTCTAGCAACGTTGCTTCTATTCTTATCTTTTTTGCAATTAAGAATTCTTTTCTATCGTGGAAATATAGGATAATACCCATTATTGATTTTCGAAAATGGGTAATCTGAATTTTGTTCGCTCGATTTATTTTTAACTCTAACAGAATTGCTTAAATTTTTATTTTTCCAATTAAGAATTTTATTTTGACTTTTCTAACAGAAATATAGAGATCGATTTTCATAATGGAAAGTCCGAATTTTGCATTGTTCGCGCGATTTATCTTATTAGTTTTAGCAACGTTGTTTCCATTCTTATTTTTGCAATTGAAAATTCTATTTTCCACTGTAGAAATATAAAGGTCGATTTTCAAAATGGAAAATTCAAAATCGAGAATTCGATTTTTCTGTCATAGAAATATAGGAATCGATTTTCAAATCGGAAAGTTCAAATTTTGCAATCGAGAACTCGATTTTTTTATTTCAATCTTTCTACGATAGAAATATAGGAATCGATTTTTAAAATAATTTGAATTTTGCATTATTCGCGCGATTTATCTTATTAGTTCTAGCAACGTTGCTTCCATTTTTATTTTTGCAATTGAAAATTCTATTTTCTACTGTAGAAATATAGACATAGATTTTCAAAATGGAAATTTAAAATTTTGCAATTCAGTTTTTCTATCATAAAAATATAGGGATCGATTTTCAAATCGGAAAGTTCAAATTTTACAATCGAGAATTCGATTTTTCTGTCATAGAAATATAGGGATCGATTTTCAAATCGGAAAGTTCAAATTTTGCAATCGAGAACTCGATTTTTCTATTTCAATCTTTCTACGATAGAAATATAGGGATCGATTTTTAAAATAATTTGAATTTTGCATTATTCGCGCGATTTATGTTATTATCTTTCGCAACGTTGCTTCCATTCTTATTTTTGCAAATGAGAATTCTATTTTCGTCTTTTCTACTATAGAAATATCCACTTTTAGACAGATAGTTTGCTATTTGTTCGATTCATTGTTCACTTGGTTATTAGCTCTAGCGGCGTTGCTTATTATTAAGACTGAAGGTCTGGACTCTACGTTTTAAGTATCGCGTTTTAAGCCCATTCCACATTAGTCATTGATCACGCAGAAATTTGCTACTAGTTTTTACGACACACGAAATTCACAAAAATGGCCAAGAATAGAATTACCTTACCTGATTACTGGCTCTGGCAGCGTTGCTCAGATCTCTCTGCAAGGAAGGCAATTGTTGCTTGAGATGCGGAAGAACGAATCCTTTGAGGGAGTAGTTGGTCGCTTCCTGCAGCGCCGAGTGAAATTCCTCCGCGGTCATGCTCCCACTCTGCGATCGAGAAAAATTCGAGAAAGGGCTCATCCTCCTCCTATTATCTTACTCACTCGATATATATATATATATATATATATATATATATATATATATATAATCTTTATTGAAAATAGAAAATTATATTTACTGGTGGTGGAGTAGGAAAGGATCACCGCACGAACGAACGAACGAAGGAAGGAAGAAAGGAAGGAAGGAAGAAACGCATCAGGCTGATTTCACGTTTGTCACGTGCCACGATCGTTTACGGTCAAGCATGGCTACCAGATGTCACGTTTCTGGAACGGATGCGAGCCTGCTACGCGCTACGTCGTTATACATACATCGTATATATATACGTATGTAGTTTGAATATCTCCTCTATTGTTTCCGCGATTCCTGACAAATCTCGGAACGGAATTTTTACGGAAGAAATATCGTATCTAAATTTTGAAACGATTAAACGTTCGTTCGTGTTTTCGAGAAAAATGCACGCTCGTCTAATCTAATTTACGGTGAACACATTTCACGCGCCTCGTCATCCAATGCTAAATTGTTCCCACAGTGGTTCGAATAATGTATGTATATATATATTAATAATGTATATAACTGGACAAAATTCATTTTCGAATGTATAAAAAATAACTGTTTCAACGTAATGTTTAACTACGTTAAAATTTTAAATCCTCTTTTTAAACAGATTAAAATACTCGTATATATAATACGGAGAAACTGATCGATAACTAATCGGTCACATTTCAATAGTAGGGAAATATGTTCTGTAAATTTTTTAAGAAGCGTTTAAAATTCAATTTTATATGGACGGATACGATATATCGAAACAATTATTTTAATTTAAATCGTTATAAATTATCGATAAGTTTTTTTTTTTTTGTAAATTAAAGTTAACTTAAAATTAAGTAAAATTACTTCGTAATTAGAAACGCGATTCGGGATGATTTGTCGGGATGATTTTTTATACATGTTGCACACGATAAAGTAGAAACTTTCTACTTTTTCTTACTGGCAGATATTTTATTCGCAAAACTTTGCAAAATTAATTTTTACTTTTAATTTTAAAGTTTACGGCCGCTCGTGATATATACGGGCACAATCGAATCGCTCGCCACCTAGCGGATTCTTTAATCTAACCACTGATATTTATGGATTATTATAATATTTTTTTCATTATTTCAATTTTTTTTAATTTTCATTATTACAATTTTTTTCATTTTTATTATATTTTTTCATTTTATATTTTCTTTCATTATTATAATATACGCATTTCGTTATTTATTTATTTTACTTTGGGGAAATAAGCAATAATAATATTCCTAACATTAATTGGCAATTTTTTTATAATTCGATCTTCTGAGCAATCGGTACGCGATATGTTTTCTTACAATGCATCTTTCATTTTACAATTTTCAGTTTGTTTAGACCTATATGTATCGGATAATTTATAGGATAGCAAACAGCCATAACTTCTTCTTTTAATTAGCATTTTTTCCTCTGTTTCTTTAGAATACCTATTCTCAAGGTCCTGTTTATATTTACATCAAATTCTTCTCGCTTTCCTCAAGTTAATTGCATCCAGATATTTTCCTTAAGCTTATTCGAATCACAAATATTTCGTATATTATATTTATCGATTATTCTCTTTACGTCCTATATTATTTCTAACGAAATAATAAATTATAATAAAAATTAAATCTTAAAAAAAGAATAATCTTATCCAGTTAACTCCTACTGTTCGAACCACTGTGCGTCCTCTCTCTCTCTCTCTCTCTCTCTCTCTCTCTCTCTCTCTCGACTTCGTCACCTGATACCCCATTAATTGCTACGCCAGGCCGTCGTTCGAGCGTGGAAGAAGGACAGAACGCGTTCACGCGTAATAAACCGCCGTGCCACGTAATATAGGAGAAAAGTATAGTAAAAGAAAAGAAGTAAGAGAGGACGGAGGGGGGTTTACCAGAAGCGCCAAGACCAAAGTAAGCACGGTGTCCCCGGTGTCGGGAGAGATGCCCGTCGCGAATTTGACCACCGTGCCGAGGACGCTCTTCACCTCGCCGTGGCCCGCGAACACGCCGGCGATGCACCTATTTCCAGCCACCGCGCTCGACGACGCAGCGTCGTTTTGCTCCTCCTGCGCCGCCCTCCCGCTTCCTCCACCCGCGCCTCCGTTCACGGATCCGTCCTCGGACTCGGGCTTGAGGTAGTGCGCCGGCAAAGGGCTGCCGCTGTCCGAGCCTGAGGCCGAGCAAACGGCCGAGCCCGCCGCCGCCGCCGCCGCCGCCTTGTGCAGCTCGCTCGCGCCTCGCGCGCAATTGCCCTGCCTCGATTGCCCGCCCGCCGAAATTTTCTGGGGAGGGAGGGAGGGAGAGTGGATCTCCTCGCGTTGCCCATCCTCCCGCGCAGACTTCTCCCTCGCCGCGGAGGTAACTGGAAAAAGAAGAAGAAGAAAAAGAAGAAGAAGAAAAAGAAGAAGAAGAAGAAAAGGAAAAAACTGCGCTCTTTATTTTTTCTCTTTTTCTTTTCGAAAAAGTCTCGGAAAGCCTCCGTTCGAACGTGTCGCTCGAAGATGGCTGTCAAAGGGGCGGGGGAGAAGGGAGGGGAAAGATTGGTCCCGGCAAAGTCGAAAGAGGGAGGGTGGGTGGCCGCAAACGTCCTTTGTGCCCGGTACATCCGGGGGAGAGCCGTCAACCGCGGACCACGTGAAACGGGCAGGCGAATCGGCCACTCGTTTACAAACGCGCGTTGATAGGCGCGCACGCTACGTGCACACACGCGCGCACGTACAGGCGTGTGCGGGGCACAGATGCGCGTCAACCGTGCTCGCCCGCCCTGTGCCGCGTGGGTGCAGCGGATAACATGCAATTACGGGCCGTGTCATCCACCTTGCCTTGTTCCCATTCCGTTGTCCCGCGCGTTATCTCGCGGAATGCCTCCCGGCCTCGTGGCAACGCGTGGCGAAACGCCGCCATGAAATGTACCGCCGCGGCATGCCGATACGCGCTGCTCCCTCCTCTCTCTCTCTCTCTCTCTCTCTCTCTCCTCTCTCAACTCGCGTCACGATTCACGTAACGGCCTATCTTCTTCTCCAACGAGGAGAAGAAGAAGAAGAAGAAGAAGAGGAAGAAGGAATCCTCTTGATCTCTCCCCCTCCTCCCCTTTTCTGGTGGATTTTATCGACTCGAGTCCGTGAATTTCGCCGTGAAATTGTCGGCGACGAGGCGTGTGAATTGGTCGTGAACAGGGTGAAAGGGAGGGGGAAAGGGGAAGGGTCAAGGAGCGGAAGAAGAAGGTCGCCGTGTCACTGCCACCTGACGTCGGTAGCCAGGAGCTAATTACCTGTATCCCGAGCTTACTGCTCCCTTACAGCGAGCTACCTTACGGATTCTCCATTCGCATCGATCGCCCCTCCTATATTATTATTATTATTATTATTGTTATTGTTATTATTATTATTATCGTTATCGTTGTTATCGTTGTTATTATTATTATTATTATTATTATTATTATTATTATCGCCCCGCCCAAATCCAAATTCGTCCACCCTCCCTCTTCTCGAGATTCTTCTCCGCGGATTTTCGAGCGTTACTCGCGTGTGACTCGAGGCGGAATGATATAGGAAAGATCGGTCGGTGGGAAGAAAGAAGGGGGTGCGGAATATCTGGCGGCGGCGGAGCCGGCACCACCTGGAGCACCACGGTGGATAAGCAAGCACGGTTAGGAGGCGGTTCGTTGTCTTCGTGGCGAGAGAGAGAGAGAGAGAGAGAGAGAGAGAGAGAGAGAGAGAGAGAGAGAGAGGGCCACGGTGTTCCACCGAGAGAGCGCCGAGAGAGAGATCGATAAAGCGCACGTGCTCCACTCGACTGAGAGTCCCTGGGTGGAAGTAAGTACGCTGGGACTCAGCTGTCGCCTCCTAATTGCCGGGACAATGCAACAGATGGCTTTGATCGCAATCCCTTCCTAGCCGCACCCCGTCCCCCTCGCTCCTCCCTCTCCCTTTCGCCTCATTTTTCCTCCTCCTCCTCGTCCTCCTCCTCCTCCTCCTCCTTCTCCAGATCTCGGTATAAATACCGAGGATCGTCGAATCGATATTTCTTTCTTTCTCTCTTTCTTCGAAACGAGAAATCGGGAATAATATTATTCACGAATTCTTCTTTCCCTCTCCCCTTCCGTTTAAAACTCTTGGAGCAAATTGGAGGAGAAAATGAGAGAGGTGAAAAGAAAGATGGATGGAAAGCGAGGTTGGTTTCTACGTTGTAAGCATATCCACCAGGAAGCGGGAGCGGAGGAGGCGTGGTGCGGGCGACTATCGCAAAATACCTCGAACGGCAACGTCGGGGATGCCGACGGTGTACCGGATATGATATCAGCCTCGAGCAGAATCCCGGTGGAAGTGTTGGACGTGCCTTATCGCGTCTGGTCCAGGCAGTCAGCCGGTGCACGAGCCGACCTAACCAACACACCGAGCCCGACCAACCTACCTACCAACCAACCAACCAACCAACCGACCGACCCGGCTTCACCGACTCTTCGCAGGAGTCTCGCACATACATCCCTCCCCTTCCCTTATGCACGTGCTCTCCGCCACTTCAACGCGCTTCCCTCCTTCGAAAGAAACGTGTGTACATATATATATATATATATGTACGAAATCTCGTTGCAGGATGACGGCTCTTTGACGAGAGAAACGACGCCGCGGCCTTTTTTCCCCCCCTTCTCCCCCAGCCCCCGTTTCCAAAGTAGCTGCGGGCTCCCGTCTGCCAGATAACCTGCTCAATCCCGAACCTACCTACGATTCGGACGAGTATACGGGTACCCCTATGCAATATTCCAAACTAACGTTCCGCAGCCGCAATGTTTTCGCCAAGGATAGAGAGAGAAAAAAAATATATACATATATACATATATATATATATATATGTATGTAGGAGAACGCACCCTTGATCTTGGTCTTGAGGTCGAGATCGACGGGAAAGGGGTCGGCGTTGGCGAGGACGGAAGACGCTGGCGCCGATAGGTGACAAACAGCGGCGGAAGGTTGTTGATGCAGGGCGGCGATGCTCTCGCCCAAGCTCGTCACCGTGCTCGTGCTCGTGCTCGTGCTAGTGACAGTGCTAGTGCTAGTGGTGGTGGTAGTGGTGGTGGTGGTGGTAGTGGTGGTGGTGGTAGTGGTGGTGGTGGTCATGGTGGTGCACGTGGTCCCGGTCGTCATCGTACAGTGATCCTTCGCCTCTTCCTTCACCTTCACTTTCTGCACCACTGCTGGTCCGCTGCTGGTCGCCATTCCACCCTCCACCTTCTTGCCTGTTCAACATGCGATCCATTCATTTCCACTTTTTCTCTCTCCAACGTGTCGTATTCGAGTCGAAAGAGGGAAGCGAGAGAAAAAATCGCGACGAGAAAAATAGCGACGACGAGACGTCGCGATTTTCTCTCTCTCTCTCTCTCTCTCCCTCAGATGGAGGCACGATTCGTATTTGATCGATTCCATTTCCCGATTGGTTGGCATATTTCGCGTACGTGCCCGGCGACCGGCACCAGGCCGCGCATACCGATCACCGATTTTAATGGGAAGCGAATACCGCTCCCTGAATACCCAAATAATAATTGAACGACGTTTCGACGGAGCGAATAAATAATAGTAACGGATAGTAGAGGCGAGAGCTTGGAATTTTATCGATACGATAAACGGCGACAGATGTGACACGAATAATTTCCCCTCTCTTTCTCTCTCTCTCTCTCTCTCTCTCTCTCTCTCTCTCTCTCTCTCGCGCGCTTCTTATGTTGTTACAGATGCGCGCAAATTGCGCGGCAAGTGTTAAACACGAATGTCGCGAATTTCGACCCGACCGTGGGTAACGTATCGACTTACGTTCGTGGTTCTCGCGAACTCGATCGATCGCGATGGTGGGAGAGGGGAGAGGGGAGGGGGGGGGGGAGGGAGGCGCGCGTTCGCGGCAATTCGTTAAGACGCTTAGTTAAGCAAACAGGAGGAGGAGGAGGAGGAGGGAAGCGATATACGTGCCGCGGAGGAAAATCCACGGCTCTGGCCGTGGTAATTGCGCGCAGCTGTGTTGCGCGCACGGGGATACCAAACTCGTCGAGCGCTCGACGATTTCTTCTTCTTCTTCTTTCTTTCTTTCTTTCTTTCTTTCTTTCTTTCTTTCTCCCCCTCCTCGCTCGATCGAATTCGAACGAGGAGGAGAAATGGAAAGGAGAAAAAGGTTTGGCGCGGATCGATTGGAAGGAAAGCGGGTTCCGAAAAGCGTAGCGCGGCAGACCCGGGCTTGTGTTTATACATATGTCCTGCACATGGTACGGGAGCGCTGTTTGGAGAGGAGATCGCGAGCGCGGGTAGAGACGCAATTTCCAATATTAGAACCGGGCAGCCGAGAGGCAAGCCGGACCAGATGTCTGCCGTAGCGCAGTGACTACCGTAGAGGCCGCGTACGCTTTCATTACAAAAATGTCACGCACAGCCACCACCGTGTGTCTTCCTCCTCCTCCTCCTCCTCATCCTCCGCCTCCTCCTTCTCCGCGTCCTCCTCCGCGCCGGCCTTTCACCCTCTTCGGCTTCGCCTCTTATTCTTCGCGCGCGTCATCGCGTGCGATCGCGATCGCCTCCTCCTCGAAATGGATCGTTCGTAAAAAAAGAAAGAAAGAAAGAAAGAAAGAAGGGGGGAAAAACCGATAGGTTTGAAGCTCGAGGGGGCAACCGGTTGCAAAGCTTTAACCCATTTGCGTTACGAAGATGTCACGAGCAGACACGCGTCGCGTTTACCTCGCCATTTGACGTTTCGCTTGCCCACCGTTCTCTCTCCTCGCTTTGAAATCGGGGAGAACGATGAGAAATTGCGGTACGCCGGAGGGTGGGGAAAAAAAAGGGAAAAAAGAACAAAAAAAAATGCGACGAATTATTCACCGATTACCCCCCTTTCGTATCTTGACCGATATCTCTTTCCCCCCCCCCCCCTCCCTCCCTACCTACTCTAGCGTTTAACGAGAAATTTCCTTCGAAACTGTGAAACACCGTCTCGAATCTTATATTAAATATCCGTTTTAGGAAAGATAGGCGAGTGTTTTGCTCTGAAAAGTGTCCCGTATACCCCGGGGTACACGCGGGGTTGATTCTCTTTGAGGCGCCGGAAACTGTCCATGACACATGACCGACTCGTTGCCTGGCGTATATGTCAAGTTTATCAGGCGGTGTGGAGAAAACACGAGGTCGTGGAAGAAAAGACGAGAGAGAGAGAGAGAGAGAGAGAGAGAGAGAGAGAGAGAGAGAGAGAGAGAAAGCGCGCAAGATTAATAATATAGGAAAGCCAAAGCCATGCCACCCTCCGACGAGCTTTCCTCTGCCTCACTTCTGTTGCCAACAGTTAATCGATATAATACTTGAGATGAGAGTATAGCGGGTAGCGCGTGTCTCGCGCCGCTACGTATGCACGCACACGCGATCAAATCCACGTCCACCGAACATCGCTTCTCCGCTACGTTATCCTTCACCACCCGCTAATCCAATTTGCAAGCTACATCGAAGTCGTTGTCTCTCCCTCCAATTGGATCCAACGATTTAACGATTTAACGATCGATCGATCGATCGATCGATCTTCCTCCAACGAATAAAATTCTACGCGAAACGATCGTGAATACAAACGATTTTTTCTTTTACGAAGAATGAAAAACGGTAGAATTTGGTCAACGAGATAGTTTGGGTAAATACGAGGAGCCGTACGTATTACGCGAGGTACCGATTATCGGCAAACATCGTGCGAAATGATGCACCTGACGTGGTTTTCCTACTTCGCTTTCCTGCTCGTCCATCCGCCTCTCGAAGAATAGAGTCGAGCTTCGACTCGAGTACCGTGCGACTGCTGCTAGCTGCTCGCTTCCTTCCGTTCGAGGCACACGTGCGCGCACGATACGTCATCCGTCTGTTTTAACGAGAGAACCCTAATACACGTTTCTCTCTTCACTTCGTTTCTTTGCTCTTTCCTATCCTTTCTTTTTTTTTTTTTTTTCTCGCGTCCCCTCGATTCGAAAAGTCGGGAGACAAAGTTTTTTTTTTCTTTTTTAAATAGATTCGTCGATTTGTACACGATTCATCGCTTTACGCGGCGAGAGAAAGAAAAATCTGCCTACCTCCTACACTCCGCAACCTCTTGCGATCGTGTCAGCTCGACGTAATCTCGAACAAATCCAAAGAGGAGCTGGAAACGCACGAAACAGGGCATGGATCGAAACGTCACCAACCGAGAGATCTATCGAGATCCTGACGATCGACGCGTAACGGCAACAACACCGTCCATCGCGCGAGACTGCTGCGAATCGCGAACGAACAAAGAAACGGAAAAGTTTTTAATCCGATTATTGGATCGAGGCCGATCGAACCGACTCGTCCGATCGAGGAACAGATCGAGGTGGAAAAAGGGGAAAAACGAACGGGAAGATTTCGCGGGTGAGAGAAAGAGAGAGAGACGGGGCGTGCGCGACACGAAGGAACGCGAAGCACGGACGGCTGTCGCCAGCCGACTGAACGTCTAGTCGGAGAACTGGAAGAACGGCGGCGACCGGAGGAGGACGAGGAAGAGAGAGGTGGTGGCTTGCAACCTCTCTACCACGCAACCTCTGCTCACTACTCCGAGGCTGCACCGGTAATTCTTCCGTCCACCCTGGAACCACGACGAAACAACAACAACAACAACAACAACAACAAACGGGAAACAACAAAGTTGCAAATGCTTTCCAATCCCAATTTCTTTCGATTGGATCGAGAAGGCAGAGATACTAAGATCCGTTATATTTACGTTAGAGACGCGGGAAACGGTCGGTATATATACTTTTACGCGTGGATATCGTACCAGCTTGCTGCTGACGCGTCGATATATTCTCGCGAAGAAAGTCTCTGCAGGTGAAGCTGAGAAATAGCTCGCCATCCTCTAGCCTTTCTTTCTTCTTATTATCTCGCTTCTTATTATCTTTTCGATCCGTTAATTTTTCGCATCTCTCGCGATCACGCGTGCCACGCGTGATCGGGAAAAGGAGAAGGAAAAGGATAGAAAAGAAAAACGGTTGGAAGATAAGCGAATATAAGGGAATAGAAGAGAAGGATCGCGAATCGATTCGGTATCGACCTCGATTTCGAGAATTCGCGGCAATCCTTCATTTCGGCCAAGTGTCGAACTCGTACGCGTCTCGTCAAGTATCCACACACGCAGCTGAGATCCGCGGCCACGGCCACGCTCCGGGCAAACACGAACTATACCTATATACGCGTATGCGCGCCAGAACATCTCCCTGTCCTTGTTCCTCTCCCTGCTTATCGCCACGAATTCATGCGCGGCCACACCGACACACGCGCGCCGCTCCACCGGCCTATTATACGTATTATTAGCACTCCGTCACAGTCCTGTCATCGCCATGTACACTTCTCTACGTGCGCGCGTCACCGCGCCGAAATTCCCGAATAACCTTTCGCCGTGGATACCTATCTTTTGCCAATTTTCAACCCATTATCGGTCCCAACTTTTTCCCTTGCCATTCAACGACCAAGATCATCGCCTCGAATCGAATCGATCGATTCGGATGTTCGGTCGAATAAATCGATCGAATGATCGTTCCCGTTTATTTGTTCGCGACGAGTTGTGTTTTGTTCGTGGACAAGAGAAAAAGAAAAAGAAAAAAAAAAAAAAATAAAGAAAGAAAATTCGTTCGAAAAATTGCTGGCCCCCAATGCGCCACAACAATGTTATCGTTCTCTTTCGCTCTCGATCGAGGCGCGTATAGCGGATTTCAACGCAAAGTTCAATTTGTCCGACGGGTAATCGTAAGTTTGAACGGGTGATGCCGTCATTTGCAGGCAAACGAAAGCTACGTTTTACACGTTGATCGAAACGCAGGTACCTACGTGCTCACTCGTAATTTACGACTTATCGGCCCTGATCCGAGTAATTTTCGCGCTTGTGAAAATTATACCGACCTGACTCGTCGCACGAATTTCTCTCTCTCTCTCTCTCTCTCTCTCTCTCTCTCTCTCTCTCTCTCTCTCTCTTTCCCTCTCCCCGTTTATCCGCCCTCTTCGCTTCCTCATCCCCCTTTCTCGCACTCTCTTTCTCTCGCGTTCCCTCTCCTCATCCCACCACACCGTGGAAGTGACGCAAAATCGTGCTCCCGGCACAGGCTGCCTTGTACCGAGATGTCGATACCACGAAGAGCGGATGTCAATAGCACGAAGTCACTCCTTTCGCGAGGGAGAAACCGCGTCAGCCGATTTTACAGCATTTTCGTACGGTGCGGAAAAACGCGCAACCACGTTTGTTGCTCGATCGACGATCGGATCCTTTCGACTCGTACAAGCGAGATTTGCAACTCGATCCGCAAGATCGATCGCGCGTGGAAATGGGCGTGCGAATGATAGTTGGCTAACTTTTTTTTTTTTTTTTTTCCCTTTTTTTTTAACTTCTCCAACTTTCTCCTCCATCCGTTTAGTTTTCCCTCGCGTAGTCGTTCCTCCTCCTCGGTGTCGTCGTTCTTCGGATCGTCGGCGCTCTTGGAAACGTTCGATCTGGACCACTGTTTCTGACACCCTTCATCGAGTTAACGGGTATATCCCGTGCTTTTGTATTACTTTGCACCGCTGAAAAACGGATTCCGTTGTGTCCGTGTCACAGAGATCGAATACACGTATACAACAGATCTCGACAACAGAGCGCCTCCAAGTGCGCCTGAACGTGTCACGCCTCCAAAATTTTTCAAAAGGCCTATCGCGCTTTTCGAATTGCTTTATTTTCCTCCTCCCCTTTTCACCTCGTTTTCCAACATCCAAAGCTTTGAACAGATTCAAAGTAATTCATTCCCGCGATAATTAGATAATTGTCTTCGTCCTGTTTCTCGTCGACGAGAAACATGTATCCCGTTACACGTGGTGCCGCGAGAAAAAGGAAAAAAAAGAGAGAAAAAATTCGAAGCTGTCTATCGAATGAAACAGGTGAGTCGGATAAAATTAAACAGCTGTTTCCTCGTTTTGCCCTAAGAGACTTAGCTTCCTCTTCCTCTCTGATACGAGCGCATCGATTCACCTATTCTATACGCTGAAACATCTTCCATTTGTTTGCTCAATGATTGGACGAATCAAACGTGATGTGATCCACTGAAATTTTATTATGTAAAAAATCGATTAATCGTCTTTAAAACTCTCGAACAATTTTCTATTTGTTATTCGATTAGTCGAATTTGTATTAATAGAGAGATTAGTTTTGATATCGCGTAATTGAAAAACTAATGCTCGAAAAATCTACGAAATATTATTTCCGAATTTTCAAATGTCCTCGGCGGTGGATAGAGATAGAAAGAGAAAGAGAGAGAAAGGAGAGAGCGGACAAGAAAAAGAGAGAAAAGATGAAACGGATAGAAAACAGCTGAGGCGCAGCTGGTTTCTGGCATCGCGATGGCTGGCGTCTTCCACGCGGAGAATGCTGTGCCTTCTGTGTATATACGTGCACAGTAGTTGACGTGTGTGTATAGTACAAACCATCCTTGGTAGAAAGCAGAATCGAAATCGTTTCTCAAAAAAATATGTTCAGAGGAGGAACAACAAACGATTTTGAAAAATTTTTCAATTTTCCTTGAAGATACGAATAAAAAAGAAATTTCGCGAAAAAAAAAGAGATAATTACCTAATAATAAAATAATATTGGAAAATTGATATGAACGAATCCAATTTTTTTTTTGCAATCGCTTCAATTTTCAAGAAATTATCTCGTTTTATGAATTATTTAAGCTTCTCCCTCATTGTCCCGCATCTGGGTGCGTTATATTTTTTTTCCTCTTGTTTATGTTCATTTTATCAATCTCTTTCAGACATCCTGATTACTTTTTCTACCTTTAATAATTACGTACAATAGTTTATAATTATATAATCTGCATAAACTAACTCAATGTGTTAACGCTCGCAACAATCGCGCGCCACTTCAAAACTTTGTTTACCGTTCGTATCTTTACCGACATCTCTCTGTTTTAACGGAAACTACAAATCGCATCGGTAAAATCGATAATGCTAGAATATGTTACAGAGTATTTCATTTTACCGAGGAAATATTTTCATTACGAATTTTACCCGTTACGATCTTGGAAATTCACTTTCGTACTTACCGCTACGAAATGATCGACTCTTCTACAGTGTACAAACAATGCTTTATTATAGCGTTACTCGATACTGACAGAATTCACAGATTTGCAATTTACAAAGATACGCGTACATCTATTTTTGTACGTGAAAGTATGCATATATAATCAAAAAAATTTTCAAGTTTTTATAACCGTTTGCTACCGATCCAACTAAAACGTTATTGTCGGCTAACAATTTTCGCGATAACGTCAGCATATAAAATTTCAACTTTTGTTTTAATCTTTTTTTTATTTTACTCTTTTTTTTTTTTTTTTTTTAAATTCTTCTTTTTCGTAGTCTTCCGATTCTATAACTGGAAGGAACTCTTTAACCAGTATCAGACGTGCAGGACGAAGTATCAGCGTTACTTTGATCGTTGTTGCTCTCCGTTGATGAACTATCGTTGCTCTTTATTCGTCGTTTCCGCAGCTTTGCGAATTGAAACTCCTCAACCGGCACTGTACATCAATAATTGAAGTCGTTATTAGTGTCGTTCGTGCAATTGTATTCGGGAAAGGAAACAATTGAATGTCCTAACGAGTGGGAAGTAAATCCAAGTAAATTACATCTATCGAAATCGAAATATAAGATGTCTGTATTTTTTTTCCTCTTTTGTACTATTTCTAAAATTCATTTTATTACAGTGATTCTTATGTTACAGCCATAATGTACTACTGTTCAACTTTCAACTTTTTGTTTCAGATTTTTTTAAATCATCTAAAATTCCTTCATTAATTCATTTTTGTTGCGTTTTAAAAAAAGATCTATGATATACTATGGCTATAACATGTACATTGTACGAAGTTAACAACGACCAGAAAAATCTTAATTTTTACTTTTCTACCAAAAGACAATGACTAATCGCTTAATATTTGTCATAGCATTGCGACGAATCGTTTGACAAAAAGATATATGTATTGTTTACGATATTTTTTCGTTTTACGATTATTTTTCACGTTTTTTCAAATTTACATAAACTTCATTAACTTTATATATTATACATATATATAATTCAATTCGGTATACAAGTCGCTACAAAACAAATGCGACATATGAAAAACTTACTTATAAATGGTTTAATAATTAAGAATATATTATTGATCAACTGATCATCCTCTACTGTTCAATTTTGCATTACAATTTACTTAATTATCAAAAAGGATTAACATTGTTGAAAACTTTTACTTGAAAGAATATCCTGTATATAATTATTATTGTATTTCATTCATTCATTTATCCATAATTCCCACTACGAGATAAATTTTAGTCAAAAAAAACAAGAATATTAAAAAAAATGATTGTACAAACACATTATAAATATTTTGTTAAGTTCGACGATGATTTTTTGATAAAAAATTAAGAAAAGAAAAATAGAATAAAAAAAATAGAAACATCATACTGCTTTAACAATGAACAATTTGTCACAATTTGTCACAATTTAAGTGAATTTATTGTATGGTGATACGATTACTTGTACTGCAAGTTTGGTTACCATCAGAATCTGGATCTCGATCCATATCAGTATGAGTAACACTCGGTAATGGAACAATTTCAGGTTCGAGCGGTTTTACAGAACAATCTACATCTTCAACGATTACTTCTTCTGCTAAACTGCTTCTAACAGCTTCTATATTTATAAAAAAATATTTAGAATAAATTAATTTTCATATTTTTTAAACAATTTGCATATATATTTACCATTAAACGCTTGAGGATATTGTTGGCTTAGTTTATTTTTTACAATACGAATTCTTTTGAAAATATAATCTAAATCTCTTTTCATTTCCACCAAAAGTGCTGTATGTTTTTTAAATTCATTGCCAGCAGTTTTCAATCTATTAATTGACAATTGATTGCAATTAGTTAACATTTCGTTGGTCTTTTCAAATCTTTGCAACCTACAAAATAAAAGATTCATTCATGATGCAATAGGAAATTTATGAATGAAATATTTGAAAAAATAAATAAAAAATTATTCTTACATTTGTTTTTGAGCTCTTATCATAGATTCTACATCTTGTTGATCAACAATTCCAGCCAAACCTTGTATAAATACCTCTGGTGCTGTATAGTTTTGAAAACATTCAAAACTTCCAGTATCTGACTCTGGTGTGCCTTGAGCTGTTGTCATTTTTTTTTTTTAATCTTATATCAATTAATTACGATATTCATCCAAATACAGTTTTAATGATAACATATCTTTCTATCACTCTACTTTTCTATCATATTATTATATATGTATATATATATTTTTTATCATATATCACATATTTATTCACATTGTTTTTTTACAAAAATTTATGATATCTATTGTACATTTCAATTTTATGACTCTTTATTACATTCACAATATTGATTGTAATGAAATAATTTTAACTTTAATTGTAAGAAAACAACTAATAAATAGTTGTCAATTAATAACAAATTTATAAATGATTAGGTAACGCAATAACGTTATAGTTAATTTATAAATTGTGTTTTAAAAAGTACACATTTCATTCTTTCATTCTTCTTATAAATTAATTCAACGTCAATATGATATATTAAATTTAATACTATTAAAAATGTTCATGCTCGTCGACGATTGACAATAACTTTATCATTTTGTCTATATATAATTTACAATCATTGTTTCAACATTTAATTAAAGAAAATAATGTTTTAACAAATATATTTAACACATTTTTTTAATATAATTTTATATAATCGAATTTTTCATTAAACTAAACATCTTAAACAAACTAAACGCTTCACCTTCAACAGCTGTTTGAAGTCAAATGTTTTCAAGACGGTTGGTAGAAGATCCAGCATTCAAATTTCCACAGTGACTGTTGTATCTCAAACCGAAGCTTCGGAAATTTCGTGCGAAAAATAATAATTCTAAGAATCACGTGTGTCTTTCGATTCGGAATGGCACAAAATATAAATCCATTCTATTCATCTCAAAATGCTCCAAGTAAAGCTGCAGAAGAAAAACAGAATATACCAAAAGATAACCATGCAGTTAGTAAACGGTACGCCAACTTTATCAAACATTTAATATATACATTATCGATTGATCTTTTTACATGTATATTTATTTACTTCTACTTTACTGTTTATTATTATTTTATATTTTTTATTTTTTCCTTTCAAATTTCATATAATGAATGTATTGTATTATAACAACTATACTAAAATACATAACCTACTCACAATGTTTGGATAAATAATATAATAATAATGCATTCTTAAATTGTGTGCAAATATCCATAATTGTAATCATATTCTATAGTAGATTTACTTATAATTTATTTTTTTTGTGATATTAGTAAAAATAAATATATGTTGTATAATAGATTGCAAAAGGAGCTAATGGTTTTAATGATGAGTACAGAGAAAGGTGTTTCTGCCTTTCCAGATGGAGAAAATTTATTCAAATGGATAGGAACTATTATAGGACCACAGGATACAGTAATATTTTTATTATCATAATTAAAATATTGATAAACACAAAAAATAATATTTATTTTAACATTTATTTTGTTTATTATTACAGGTTTATGCTGGTCTTACATATAAATTAACTTTAGAATTTCCACATAGTTACCCATATAGTGCTCCAATTGTACGTTTTGCTACTCCTTGTTTTCATCCAAATGTGGATGCTGTAGGTAATATTTGTTTGGACATATTAAAAGATAAATGGAGTGCTTTATATGATGTGCGTACCATATTATTATCTATACAATCTCTTCTTAGTGGTGAGTAATATTATATTTAATGTTGTAGAATATACTGATAAGAATAAAAAAATATAAATATTATTTTTTTTTAGAACCTAACAATGAGAGTCCCCTCAATCCACAAGCAGCAAAACTATGGAGTGATCAAACTAAATATAAAAAACATTTAACAGAAGAATATCATAGAGCTCTAAATGGTGACCAGCAAGATTCATGATAAGTGCATTTTTATAATGATCTTGTTCATTATTTTTATTTCTATGAATGTTACAATTAAGAATAGGATATAGAAAAACAAACTGCACTGAATTTATGTACTTTGTTATTGAAAATTTAATCTTCTATTATCTTTTGCACTTGTATGCTGTGTCATGCAAAACAACATACAAATATCTTTTATATTGTTCATCACAATCATGTCTGTTACATAATTTCGTCAGTCTGTCTTAAAGATGTATAGAAATTTGTATCATGCTTTTAAGACTGTATATGCAGATTAAACATTTTTATATCGTCAACTTCTATCAAAAAATTTTATTTATTTTTATTCTTAATAATATATATAATATATATATATATATATATATATATTGATTTTGGATATATTTTAATATTTTCCATTCATACAAGTTACAGTGACCATCGACGTTACGTCATTGATTATTGTATATTTAAAAAATAAATATTTTAAACATTATTGTTATAAAATTTATTATATTTTCATATACCTTGTTTAATTTATTGAATAGAAATATTTTTTGTAGATTTAAAATTTCATTTAATCTATTGACACATTTATTTCGATATAATAGATATTTTTCCGATAAACGACTTGATAAATACGATATAACATAAAAATTTAAATTGGAAAATTCTTTATAGAAATTAAATTTCAATATATAATTGAAAAAATAACAAATTAATTCTACTTAATTATAGTTGTTTTGAAATAGAATGTTTACAAAAAAATATTTACAATATGAAAATTTTTTCATATTATAAATGAATATCTATAAAATAAATAAATAATAATAAAATTTTGTTCAAATATCATAAAATTTTAATAAATATTATCGATTTAAAATTTATAAAAAAATTTTGTAATATTATATACTGAATTAATTGAAAATATTTAAAGAAAATTAAATTTTTCTCAATACATAATAAGATGTCATCAGATTTATATTCAAAATATTATCAATTTCTTTTCAAAAAATAGAATGCAAAAATAGCGATAAGATAGAATGATGTCGTCATCATCTTGTTTTACTTTATGACATTAATAATAAATATTTCCTATTTCATATTCATCAATTCTTTAAAGATAAAGAGTAACATTTTGAATATATAAATTAGAAATAAGTGTATATATATATATATAAATTAGAAATAAGTTGTTAATAAAAGTAAAAAGTAAAAGTAAAATAAGTTTGTCATTGATTATTGTATTAAAGTTGTCAGCCATGTTAGTAAAATTATACGGAAATTTTGTGAATAATTTTCGACGAACATATATTGTTAATTTTTTCTCATGGAATACACGCCTCTTTTCGACAATGAAAGATTATATTTCACAGGTAATATCATTATAATTGTAAAGATAATAATATTTAATTTATATATTTTATATATACTTATATATTATATATTTTTTTTTAGGAGAAAAAAATTAATATTAATGGAGTAAATATCAATTACCTGAAAATTGGAACTGGCCATCCAGTTTTGCTTTTACCTGGTGTCGCAGGTAAGCAAGTTAATGAAGAAATGATCACGTTTGATGTAACGTTACAATCACAATTGTGTTATATATATGTATATACATAAATTAATGAAAGTGCTGCTATCTAGGAAAGTTGATTATTGAAAATATAACTGTATAATCGTATAATGATACACAATTAATTTTAATATTCGAATGAAATAATATCTTTATTATGTATATATATTTATAATAATTTACAATAGATATTGAGTATAACAATATTAACAAATTTTTATTCTATCATAAAAATTTTTAAACTATCTAATATAAAAGATATATTCTTATTTAAAAAAATGTTAAATTATTGTAATTACAATATCATCATATCATTAGGTACGATTTGGACAGATTTTAAACCACAAATAGAGGGACTTGATAAAGAAAAATTCACTATAATAGCATGGGATCCTCCAGGTTATGGAAAATCAAGACCACCCGATAGGACATATCCGGATGATTTTTTTCAACGTGATGCCATTTGGGCATGTGATTTAATGAAAGCTTTAGGTTACACAAAATTTTCATTGATAGGATGGAGTGACGGTGGTACTACTTCTTTACTGCTCGCTTCAATGTTTCCCGATAATGTACAAAAAATGGTTGCTCTTGCTGCAAACGCTTATGTAACACCAGAAGAAAAAGAAATTTATAAAAGTTTGTTCTTTTATTTTGATTTCAATAATTTTTGATTATTTAGCTATTTATTTATTTGTATATTAATAGAATACGGAACTATCGATAATTGGTCTGAAAAAATGAAACAACCACTAATAAAAATTTACGGAAAAGAATATTTACAAAAGATATCATTTGATTGGGTAGAGTCTATTTTGAGAATTTGCGAGAAACAAAACAATGATTTGTGCAAAGAATCGCTAAAGAAGATTAAGTGTCCTAGTTTAATCGTTCAAGGAAACAAAGATTCGATGGTACTCATTGAACATGCAAATTACTTGAAAAATCACATTGTTGGATCGAAGTGAGTATAATATAATCGATTTTACAATCAAATATTCAATCAATATTAAATAAAAAATTCTTTTAGGATAAAGATTTTCGAAAAAGGTGCACATAATTTACATTTACGATATTCAGAAGAATTCAATAATATCGTTACCAAATTCTTAATTGAATAATTGAAAATATATAATAAATCTCTTTCTACAATATAATTATTATACATAAATATGTTATATTTTTATATTATATTATATAAATAATTATATATATATATATATATATTGTGATAAACTTTTAGAAATAATAGTAGAAGAATTTTTAAGAAGTATTTTTTTTTTAATATTTATCCTTATAATCATAGACATTCATAGACATTAGAAAAAACTTTTTTTTTTTTAAATCTTTGAACACCATTTATCTTACACTATGCTGACACAGCATAGAGGACACACGTGGGATAACCGGCACAGAAATCAAGTCAGAGAAAGGAACTATAAAATCACGTGGGCGATGAAGGTTTTCCATAAGCTTACCTCTTTCGGCAAAAGACGCTTCCAAATAACGTTTCCGTCTTTTGAATTGAAAATCAATCTTTCGAATTCGTAATTTTTAATATATATATTATATTGTAACTAACGATTGAATTATTAAACGAAGTAAGAATCACAATATAATTAATATGAGGAGAAAAATAAAATTCGCATTCTAAAAAGCATCTAGACGATTAAAATACACATTAATACAATTCACTACGAACGTCAAGAACCGCCCATCCGAAATACCTGCAATGCGCTTTGGACGAAAATCGATCGTGTTCCTGGTCTCGGCTACGCCCCAAAGAACCATTTGCCAGGAATTTACCAATGAGACATGCTTTATCCTTTACTAGTAGAATTATATTATATTATTATATATTATATATAATTTTATATATTATTTTATTTAAGATTTTATTTTTC
This sequence comes from Apis laboriosa, assembly GCF_014066325.1. NCBI lineage: Eukaryota > Metazoa > Arthropoda > Insecta > Hymenoptera > Apidae > Apis > Apis laboriosa. The sequence goes on from NW_025224966.1 coordinate 1,362,763, forward strand.
TTCAGATTTTATTTTCTGCTTCAATAACAAAAAATATGTTTCAATAACAACAGTAAATAAAAATAAAAAACTTTGAATCAAATGAATCTTTAAGATTCACATCGAGACATTATCTGGATGCAGATAGAAAGTGGTCTTGTGCCACTTATTGTGCTTGTCGAGAATACTCGTACAAATATTCATGGAATACTTCTACTCTGATCTCTACAGATTTTTACCATTAATTTTAACTAATTAAAATTGTATAATATGCAAGTTAAACTTAATCTATGATTAAATGAACAATTTTTAAAAAGAGTTTTGATTATCAAATAGATAAACACCAATATATTTTTAATAAATTTCTATTTTTTTTTTTTCAGACGTACAAAATTATATTAAAAAATTATATTACGTAAGTTCAATCAATTACAAACAACGAAAGGAAATGGATAGAAAACGTGACATATAAAATGCAGTAGACGTATCCAAACATGGACATACCGCTTCGTGATTCGATCGTGTGAACCTCTCCTTATTTTTTACCTTCTTTTATCGCGTTTTTCGCAATAAATATTTTACGAGTTATATTACTAACATCTTCTAAATAATTTTGGGAAGAACAGGATAAATTTTAATACCATTTAAAATAACATTTTCGAGTGAAATTCTACCTAAGATGAAAATATTTTTAAAAAAAACGATGAAGCGAATCATATATTTTATTAAATTTTATTGAGAACATTATTAGATAAAGTTACTCTATAAACAAAACTAAATACAAGCGAAAACCGAATATATAAATGTTTTTCCCGTTTTGGAAATGCGACATCGTGTTACGATGATATCACCGTAAAGTGTTACTCAATAACCAGACTGGTCGCAGAATTGGATATTCTCAGTTTTCTAATTGATAATTGTACTTTATTAAAACAATACAAAAATTATATTAAATATTTAAACAATATAAAAATTTCTACTTCTAATCTCTTGTAATGTATAGTTTACGATAACGATAAGTTTAATATCTGTGAATTTTATCCGGTCTATGATCAAAATCCTAATAGAAAACAATCTTTAAACAATAAAAAATAAAGCGAAAAAAATGTGAAAAATGAGAAGTAGAAAAATAAGATAAGGATAAAAATTGAAATACGGAAAGAAAACAGGATTCATACGAGAATAGGAGGAGAGATCGAGAAGAACAACTGGGTGACTCACAATCAGATTTCGAAGCTACCGTTATCGAGTTGGTTCCCTTGATCCACGACTTCGCCGCGATGTATCCGTACTCTGTCCAAAGTAGAAAACGACACCATTTACGGCAACTTGCGGCTCCGTTGTTACTCGTTTTCAGACTCGTATCACAAGATCATTCGAGAAAGTAGTCGTATGTCAAAATCTTGTCCTCGATATACAACTCGGCCACCCCTACTGGTATTCGCATGAAAATCTTTGCGATGAGATATTTCGAATATTTTTGCAATAAACAATCTATAAAATATATATAAAATATTAATATTATAAAATATTATAAAATATTTTCGTATCTTAGTTATAAAAAAAAATATTACTTTCAAGAGTGATAGTTCTATGTAATTGAGATACGTCGACACGAATATACGGCTGCGGAAATATTTAGACGTGTTTGTCGTGCACGACGTCCTCGGGATCAATAAAAGTTGAGGCGGGGCAAGGTTTGGTACGTCTGTCGCGTCGTTCCGACTCGGTTCTTCCAAATTATCCTCATTCGCCGTTGTTTGTATCATCGATAGTATTAGTCTACCTTCGAATGCATAAATGTAATAATTAATATTTTTCTTATCTTATTTATTTGTATGTTCAAATAGATAGATCGATGGAAATAATTCTTATTTCAAATTTCTTCAATTCATTGTTATGATTTACTATTAAAAGCTACAAGATACGAGAAGCTTTTACAGAATATCTTAAGATTATAAAAAATATGAATAACGAAAATTACGAAATATATTAACGAAATATATAGAAAAATTTTATACAAAGAAAAGAAAGCACGTTCGGGAAGCTCAATAATATCGTGACTCATAATTACCCCTTCTCACATGTATATAAAATATCGTATCTACCTTCGAATGCATAAATGTACAATTAATATTTTTCTTATCTTATCTTATTTGTTTGTATGCTCAAATAGATAAATCGATGAAAATAAATCTTATTTCAAATTTCTTCAATTTATTGTTATGATTTACTATTAAAAGCTATAAGATATGAGAAGCATAATATTTACAGAATTTCTAAGATTATCAACAAAAATTATTAATTATTATTTAATTATATAATATTAGTATTAATAAAAAATAATTGTTGTAAAGATATATTGATGATTTTTTTTAGTATCTTTTTTACCGATTTATAATATATATTTGATAGCAATGAAAGCGAAATTCAATTAATTATTCGTGACTCAATCTTATTATATACGACATTTCGGTATTAAATATCTTTAAATGCATTTTTCAATTTATTTTCTAATTCTTTAAATTGAAAAAATGATTATCTCAGAAAAACGAGACGAACTGATTGTAACTGATTGTAAAATATCCAACGGATGTCTGAAATCAAAAGCATAAATCGGCTTATAATAAGCTTATAATAGTAAACCACGACTAAGTAATCGTTCAAATTGGACATTAATTATTCTATTATTTTTGATCACGATAGATAGGAACGATGCGGAAGTCTCTTTTTCGTCGACACTGGTACGTGAACTTCTCGTTCTTGGTTCATCTAAATTGGACGTGATGTCAGCGAGCGTTTCTACTCGTAATTGTACGACTAACGAAGGACAATCAAGAGTGGAGCATTGTCGCATCGGTCTTATTCTTTCGAATCGACCTCGTAACACGTAATCAATTTTTATTCACGCAATTGATACACAACTCCTTTTTGCAAACAAAATTTTCCTTCTTCATTTTCTTTCTTTCATTTCATTTCACGTTGAAGCGTATCAAGCGTATTTATAATATACATTACTATGCATGTTACATAGGATATTGGGATATGCATATTACATTAATAATTAGGTATACTATATTTTTGTTTCTTTTAATATCTGAAGAAAAAACAAATAAAAGATAATCGATTCTTAAGAATGCATTTTTTGCATAGATTATAAAATTCATTAAAAAAAAGTGCTAATGCTTAAAACTATTATAGTATAAGATTTATATATTATACTATTATACTATTATAATATAAGATTTATATACACATATACATATACATACATACATACATACATACATACATACATACATACATACATACATACATACATACATACATACATACATATATATATATATGTATATGTATATATATATATATGTATATATATATATATATATATATATATTTTGCTTCTTTTAGTTAGAATTTACCTTGATAATAAATATGATCCCCCGTTATTGGTAGGTCCGTTATGTTTGCATACTGCGACTCGTGTCTATCAATGCGAAACAGTGTTTGCACGCTTAACCAAGTACATGCAGAAGAATATACACACACTGAGATGCGCGGGCGTGTACACTATCATGGCTGATTTTTTTCCTTCGAAACGAAGAGCGAGTGATCCATACATGGTAACGGTGAGAAGACTGGCTTACGCGTTGCAACGCGTAACCCACCCTACCTGCTCTCCTGTCGCCACTCGTTCGCCTTCCGTTCTTTTCTCCTGCTTGTAAGCTGCTTTTACATACAACTATGCACACAAACATGTATTATTATTGTCTATCTTAAATTTATTTGCTATAAACTTTTGCATACTACGGAATATTATTGATGATCAAAATCGATAATTAATACCTGTAATTAAATATGCAATAATGAGTATTGTTTGTAAAAAAATTGAAAAATGAAAATAATTTTGTTTTATTAATATTACTTAAAAAAAATTTTTTGCCAAGCAAACTTTCAAATATTTTACACTGGCAATTGTCTCAAAGGCATTTTTTATTAGATCCGCAATATTTGGGTGTGTACGTCTGTGACTCACGTATCGACTTTTCTCCCAGCCAACTTCGAACAAGCAGGGTGGGTTTAAGGCACACCCATCATCCAGCTAAGGGTAGAGAAGATATATATGTTGATATAATTTTTAAACTTAATTATAAGCATATATTTATATATATTCTATAAACAGAAAAAAAATAAAAAATTTTATATTTTAACGTAAATATATTAAAAAAAAATTTTAATTAATAAGTTATAATTTTATTAAATTAAAAAAATCCATAAAAATTAGAAAACAATGTACTGTACTTATATATTTCAATGTAATTGTTAAATAGGTCAATTAATCTTTTTTAGTTTGGCAACAATGATATCATATATTTACTATTAAACTTACCAGATTATTAAATTTTTAAGTTTTTAATTGGAATTAAATTCTATTAGTATATATAAAAATTATGTATAGGTTAACTGACTTACATTTGGAAAAAGAATGTTCGAAATCATTAATTATCGATTAATCATTAAAATAAAATAAAAATCATAATTAAATTTGTTGCATTAGAATTATTGTTATTATAAAGAGATAAATTTCAAGAATATCAAAAAAAAAAGTTGAATTCGTGGGTCGACAGCATTGGCCTGCAATTTTGCCGAATCGAAATTTTGTCAACGATGTCACATCCGCAAAAGTTGGAGCGCAGAATCACGGAGCAGTTGGCAACGCTGCTGACGTTGGCTGGTGAAAAGGTGGCGGGGCTTAGACGCCGACCAATCACAAGCATTATTCGAATCTCCCCACGTCGCTCCCCGCGGTCGTGCCGAAGCTTGAAAATCTGTAACGGACGCCGCTTCCAGGGCATATTCGTTTCTGGGCTCTCGTGACGAGTTAGCGTGTATCTCGTCGTTAGTTCGATAATCGCAGTATACTTCGAAAAAGTCCAGAAAACTACCGAGCAACATGAGGGAAATCGTCCACATTCAAGCTGGCCAGTGCGGTAACCAAATTGGCGCAAAGGTAAGTGTTAAAAACTGTTCGAAATAATTGAATTCGCGACCGCGTGGAAATGAACGCTTCTTTGTTCGGCGTCGTACTTGGTGTTAGTGTTCCTTATAGAATTGTGTCTGTTACGTGCTCAAATGTCCTTTTTCCATTTCGTAATTTTAGATTTTTTATATAAAATTTATGGAAAAAAAGAATTTGGGAAAAAATAAAAAAAAAGAAATTCATATTTGTTTAATTTATGTCGATCTTTTGAACGTTTTTCTCTTGTATATTATTTACGAAAGCTTATTTACATGGAAAATAATTCAAATTTTATAAATGTTATAACGATCGATTTCAACGAAAGACCGTGTTATATACTTCAGCTACGTGGTACGGCTGGCATGTGAAAAAATGGCAACCTCGCTCGGTCGAAGACCTGTCATGGCGACAGAACCAAGCCGGCCGGCTGGTACTTAACGGTTTTTTTTTCTATCGACCCATGTTTTCTAACGAAGTGTTGTTGTTAAATATTAAATGTATATTCTTCAATTTTTTTTTTATTTATTTATCGAGAATGTTGTTAAATTTTTAAAAGGAAAAGTATTCGAAATTGTATTTATTTAAAAATTCATAAATGTTTTAAACTCCGAGCAGGGCGTGGTCTATCTCCGGCGTCGAGATACACTAGTTGATGCAGCAACGGAATCGAATGCGCAGTTGCGCGCGCAATTGATCCTGTCTTTCTTACTCTTCTTTCTCTCATCAACATTCTAGAATATTACATATATACATATATTACATATATTTGCTTGAATCTTTTAGATTCTTCACAAATTCCATGTTTATTTTAATCTTTTTGAATCATATATTTATTATTTATTAATATTTATATCACTTTTTATAGAATTTAATTTTTTTTTAAAGATATCTTAAAATAATTATTTTTTTTAAAATTAAAATTAGAAATTTATTCAAATAAATAAATCAATAAATAATTTATTTCGCGAAAGGAAACATTTATATTTTCTGATCACATTATATATACATAACTATCGTAACAAATGACTTGTGAGGATAGCGTACGTATAGCAAGTAATGCAATGTAGTTACGCTCTCATAGTTTTCAAGGTTGCTTCATTGAGTCAATGTTCGCTTCCTAAATTATTCATTCCTATCTTATATTATGCTGTTAATTCTTTGACAAAAATATTTTATGCAAATTTTTTATTTAAATTATTACTCTATCGTAATTCACCCATCATCGAACGATTGAGTAATAGTTACAATTATCCATTCAGGGATCTTGTAATCCAAGGACATCTTGTGTTACGTAGTATGGTGAAACGTTTCCAAATATAGAAAGAAGATATCCTTTCGCCATTTTCTTTCGCGTTACTTCGACCGGTTATTTTACGTTGGTAACAACTATATGGATATAGTACCAAGATGTAGTATCGATCGTTTTTCAGAATGTAAATTTCTAGTCCGCCATTTTGTGTAGACATCATTCGTACTTCAAAGAATTTCTTTAAATTACTGGCGCGAAAAAATTTTTTTTATTCTTTTAAAAATATTAAAAATATTAAAATTATTACAATTAAAATAATTCTATAAAAGAATTAATAATATATAGTTTTTTTTTTATTAATTTTTTTTGATATTGATAAATAGGCTATAATTTAATAGATTATGAATTGATTTTTATTATATTGTTTCAATTTTTATTTTGATAAATATTTTAATTAACAAATTGAATAAATATAATAGATTGTATATAATGTCGAGAGAGAGTAAAATGCAAAAATCAAGTGTAGTGTTTTATGTTAATTAGACAAGATTGGCATTGCAGTCATCATTTCTATATATAGCGATGACATTGGTGACTCATGTTGCTACGACATTGTACATATATCGTATGTACAATGTGTGGTGGGAGGTAGTAAGATTGGACAGTATTCACTTCCTACTAACGATAGTCATATATGATTATGCTGGCTAATAAACCTATCGTTTCTATATAGGGCATCCTAGTATCTCGTAGGCGTGCTATGATTAGAATTAATGTTACTTTAATTATCAGATAGTTCAATAAAATTGAAATTATGTAAAAATGTGTACATAGAAGTTATTTAAGCTAGACAATAGTTTAAAAAAAAAAAAGAAGAGGTATAAGATATTTTAAAACGATGTTATGTGTAAACATTACTGACCTAGGATTAAATACTTCTTGAACATCACAGTAATGATATATTAAATAAAGAATTACTTATTGAATAAATAAGACAAACGAAATGTAATATTATATGTATGTTTCTATTCGTTTTATCTATTATTCGATGCGGCACACTGATTAGCTAATTAAAATTATTACTTCTTATCTTCTTTGGAAAGACCGTTAAACTTCTATTTGGATAATAAGATATCTCATGGCTATATCACACTCAATAGATGGTATTCTAAGAACGCATCGATTTCCAGAAATATACTATAAGGTCTTTGAACTATGGAGAGGTACGTGCAGTTGCGCGCTAACTAATAGAGAAGGCGCATTGTACCATGCATTATATATGTACTTCGTATGTATGCTACGATATGCATTCATTTGTATATAAAACAATAAATTGACGATAATTGAACAATAATTATTATCTCGTAAAATTTGAGTGAAATAGCTAATCTTAATAATTTATATTTGTTTAAAAATATTTGGTTAAAAATAGATTTAAAAAAATGAAAAAAAAGTACATATGAATATGCATATTTATTATTATAAATTTTTATATATAAATAATCAAAAATAAAAAAAAAATTTTCTATTCTTGTTGTCATAATGGATGCTTATATTACAACTAATTACATACGAGCTATTCACTGGTGAGGTCATCGAACTATTCCTCTCGGTCGATAATACGGAAGACTGAAAACGGATGCGAGGGTAATGGTGAGGAGAAAGCATTGACTAGCACCAAGTACGATTTTTTTTTCGAATATTCGCACTCGTATCAATTAAAACGAAATATTAAATCGTATAAACATTTTTTTAAAAATATAAATTATTATTTATTATAGTTTTGGGAAATCATCAGTGACGAGCATGGCATCGACCCAACCGGTACTTATCATGGTGACTCCGATCTTCAATTGGAAAGAATCAACGTATACTATAATGAAGCATCTGGAGGAAAATACGTACCACGTGCCATCCTCGTCGATTTGGAGCCAGGCACAATGGATTCTGTTCGCTCGGGACCTTTCGGTCAAATATTTAGACCAGATAACTTCGTATTTGGACAGTCTGGAGCTGGTAACAATTGGGCAAAAGGTCATTATACCGAAGGCGCCGAATTAGTAGACTCTGTCCTCGATGTAGTCAGGAAAGAAGCCGAAAGCTGTGACTGCTTACAAGGTTTCCAATTGACCCACTCTTTGGGCGGTGGTACCGGATCCGGTATGGGAACATTGCTCATCTCCAAAATTCGCGAAGAATATCCTGATAGAATCATGAATACATACTCCGTCGTACCGTCTCCTAAAGTATCGGATACCGTCGTAGAACCATATAATGCAACACTTTCCGTACATCAACTGGTAGAAAATACAGATGAAACTTACTGCATTGATAATGAGGCCCTTTACGATATTTGCTTCCGCACTCTGAAATTATCTACGCCTACCTATGGTGATCTGAACCATCTCGTTTCTCTTACGATGTCTGGTGTTACTACTTGCCTGAGGTTCCCTGGTCAATTGAACGCCGATTTGAGAAAACTCGCTGTAAACATGGTACCGTTCCCTCGTCTTCACTTCTTCATGCCAGGTTTCGCACCACTCACATCTCGTGGCAGTCAACAATACAGAGCTCTCTCTGTACCCGAGCTAACTCAACAGATGTTCGATGCAAAGAATATGATGGCGGCCTGCGATCCTAGGCACGGAAGGTATCTCACAGTAGCAGCCATTTTCCGTGGCAGAATGTCGATGAAAGAAGTCGACGAGCAAATGCTCAATATTCAGAACAAGAACAGCTCTTACTTCGTCGAGTGGATCCCGAACAACGTAAAAACAGCTGTCTGCGACATCCCACCTCGCGGTTTGAAGATGTCCGCTACCTTTATTGGCAACTCGACAGCTATTCAAGAGCTGTTCAAACGAATCTCCGAACAGTTCACTGCTATGTTCAGGAGGAAAGCTTTCCTTCACTGGTACACCGGCGAGGGTATGGACGAGATGGAATTCACCGAGGCCGAATCAAACATGAACGATTTAGTTTCGGAATATCAGCAATATCAAGAAGCCACCGCAGACGAAGATGCGGAATTCGACGAGGAACAGGAAGCAGAAGTCGACGAAAATTAAACGCCTATTCTCTATTCTACTCTACTTACTACCTACGATTCATCCCCTCATCATTGTCCCCTTCGCTCTCGTACTGCTTCTTAACTTTATGCGTTTATGTCTTTCTTTCCTATTCCATCTTTTTTTTTTTTTTTAATTTCTTTTTTACATTCTGTGCAGACGCGCTTTTTCATCGATATCACTCCTTGTATTATTCGAATAATTCGAGGAGGAGAATACTTTTTTTATCAAACTTTTTTCTGTATCGTTTATTTGTTTCGATTATGTAGTTTGTAAAGCGCGTCTTTGTATTCAGTGTATAACCGCTCTAGCGGCTACCATCATCTTGAATAAATTATTATCATATAAGTGTACGGTTTAATAAGAATCCCTTATTATTTTCGTACATATATTTTGTCGAATTCAATAATTCATTTTTATATTTATAAAATTATATTGTAGGTGTACTTGTATTTATATTTGTTCCTTTCATCTATCAATTTTTATACTATGACATACAAATTTGAATAAAGTAGATCATGCATTCAAGCAGTACCAAAAAAGATGTAATTAAATATTCAGCTAGCGTAATTAATTTCAAGTTTTATTCAAAAGTAGGTTATAATTTGAATTTCATTTAATCGAAAGTAAAAAGTAAAAGAAAATAGTTTTAGAATGTACGTATAAATAATTAGTAAATGAAATTCTATCTTAAAAATTAAAAAGTAACAGTAAATAATTTTGTTTAATACTGTAAAATATATCACATTTTTTTATGTCGCAAAAAAATATCCTTTCTTATATTTTATATATAATGTATAAGTTTCATTAATTCATTATCAGATTGTGTCGCCATCTATTGAAATAAAATGATCATAAGCGATTGGGATGACCTCTATTCTAATATTTGGAACATATTGGAATTATTTACGACGAAAACAATATTAACCTATCTATGTTCTAAATTATTAAAGAATTTACATTATAATAATATAAATTTAAATTCTGATCAGTTTGACAAGAAAATTGTTCCACTTTGTTTATCTATAATATTATGTAGATTGAATGATGAGCAACTTAATGTTTTTATCAGATCTTATTCTTTCAAATCATTAAAAAAAATCTCATTTCTGTGCAATTTGGTAAGTTTTAGAAAATAACTAGCGAAAATAAAAGCATTGAAACGAAATTGAAAAAATTGAAATTTTTAACATATTGATTTATGATTTTAAAATTTAAAAATTTTTAAATTTACAGTATATTGAAACATTTTTAATTTACTCATACAACTATGACATAGTTTCATTGATGTTAAATAGCGATTATAAGCATTTGTAATTGAATAATGGATTAACATAATACAGTTAAATCATTAAAATCGGAACAAAATAGTTTTTCACATTTCAACGTGGAATTGAAACGATTGATTCTTTCAAATCATTTTGTTTTATGATTTTTTAAAATTAACAAAATAACTTAACATAATATATCGATTGTTGAATTAATTATCATATTATATATTTTTAAAAATGATTTTTATTCATTTTTTTCCAAAAACAGGAAATAATTGAAATGATGGAAATAATGAAAAAGTTAAATTCATGAGTTGGAGTCAACGAATGGACGAGGAAATATACATTATCGTGATGGTAGATTTTCTTGGACTAATTGTAAGTAGCAGACAACGACCTCATATGACTCATCGTCCGGCTATACGAACCGGCGCGGTCGGTGTCTCGCTCCATGAATTTGACTTAACTCGAGACAGTGTCTACCAATTACGAGGTATACTCTATCCTTAATGTAAAAGAAATTTTTTCGATTTAAAACACGCATTGTCATTTGTATTTGCGAATCGTTTATTTCGTGCGAGGATATGGAGGATATATCAGGTTACAGAAACGAAGAGAAGATAATGGTAATATTTACCGTTTTTTCAATCGATACAGTTATATATGTAGGTAGTATTACAGATATATACATATTACACTCGTCAACTGTACTACGTCAAAGAATTGCAATCTCTCGAAAACGAAAACAATGTTGAATAAAGAGAGAGAGAGAGAGAGAGAGCAATCGATGGCACGAGACAGGGGTGAAAAACGGACAGAGGGAATGAGTTACAATAATAGAAAAAGGGATTCTACAACGGCAGGGGATCGTGAAACAGTAGCAAGCGCAGCTGGAGACGAAATGACACGACGTGGTTATCGTATTCCTCTCAACAGTGTATGACAGTCAAGAAAACCGAGAGACTCACGGCGTTTTTAAGAATGACTCACTCGACGACGAAATGGTCCCAGTCCCGTTTTAGTCGTTTTTCTTCCTTTTTTTTGTTCAGAACGTTTCATACCAGGCACGAGAATGCATGAAATTTATGGCTCGCGCAAATTCAAACAGAGGCGATCGAAAGTAAAGTTCATTGGATTGCGAGCGCATAAACCCGAGAAACATCCTCGTGATCGAGTTACATTTCCGGTGGATGCTCTTCGAGTCCATCGAACTGGATATCCTGTTCTCGCTTCATGGCTCTTTTTTCGAGCGCAAATGTATCTCCGTCACGAAACCCTTCCTAGCGAAAGCCAGTCGATCGATCGTCTCGTTCGTGGCGTGGACAAACCCATGTAAAGATGCAAAGTAGCACGAACAACAAAGAAGTGTATACGTATGTGTATATGTATGAAGGAAAAAAATTAATCGAAAGAAAGAAATGGAAGACTTTTCTTTTTTTTTTTTTTAGGATCGAAGGATTGAGAAATTACGTGTCATTGACCGAAAGTCGATAGGATATGGGCTGTTGGTCGGTCTGTTGGTTCTTTGGGCGATCGACTCGTGCGACGTATATACTCGTTTGGAGAATCTTCTCCCCCTCCATGAGCTCCGCGCCGCCAGGCCAGAAGCGCGTCGCGTAACCGAGTGGAGAGTCGATCTCAGGACACCGACACGAGTACGTTTCCTCGCCAGTTTCGCTCCGCAGGCTCCACACCACTGGTGCACTCCTGCGCGACACTCGATTGCACTTGGTTCGCTGCACACGCTCTCTCGTCGCGCTGCCCGCACTCGCCTCTACGCACATCACGCATATTCGTTACTACGCAAGGACTGTCCTCCGTCAGCTTTCTTTCCACTCTCTCTTCAATCTCGAGGGATCAGCTGTTTGCCCAGCTGCACCATTTTTTTTCTTGGCACACGTTAGAGACAACGTAGAGACAAGCTAGCTTCAAAATGAGGGAGATCGTACATCTGCAGGCTGGACAATGCGGAAACCAGATTGGTGCAAAGGTAAGTTAATTAATTTAATTAATTAATAAAAAAAAATAAATAATAATTGGTTTTTGTTAATGGATAAGAGGATAAAAAAGTTCACGTCGTATATATATATATATATTTTTTATTTTTTTTTCTCCTAAATATTTTTGAAAAAAATCACTCGCTGGAATTTATTCTCGATATGTCTTAAACGAGAATTTTCTTCTTTTCCTCTCTCCTCGTATGCTTCGTGTAATTCAACTGGACTTGTAATCGAATTAAAGATAAGGCGTCGGCCACGACGAGCAACGAGATGGAATTTAAAGTGTCTCCTACTCCTATCTCGACAAAGGGTCATTCGTATCGTTTGAGAACTCGAATATCAAGTTGAATTTTTTTCGTTATTGCCATTTTTTATCGTTACGAAAAATTCTCATCGATTTTGACAAATCGCGACGAGCAATTCCATAATGTTCTCAATCTACAAAAAAACTGACGAAATAATTAAAATCGTATAATTTTCTGTCCGTGGATTTCATGAATCATGGAATTCTTCCATGCGGAAAACGACGATGACCGGCCAACTGTAAATCGTATCCCGAACAAAGGGAACTCCGTCCATCCCCCGCACGAGGAAAGAATTGCGCCGGTTCGATCGATCGGAAAGAAACGAAAAGCGTAACGAGCGTAATACTAATTGGTCTCGCCGCTCCACTAATTAAGTATACCTCCGTGTTTGACAAAGTACACTCGGCTCGCGTCGTGAAATTCTTGGGAAATGGACGGCGTCGCGGTTGCCGTCGTCGTCGTCGCGGAGAGAATCACGATGGATAGTTGGCTATTAATAGAAGGGAGAAAATAGCGAGGGCGAGACAAACGTACAAACCGACAACGTACACCAAAGGGAAGTTAAACTCGAGTTGTGGGGAGCGGGAGCGCCATTAATTTCCTGTATTTCCTGTACTCTTTTTTTCTTTTTTTTTTTTTTAGACATTATCCCTCTCGCTTCTCTTAATTGTATTATTTAAAAAAAAAAAGGACGATTCTCGTTTAGAATTTCAACTTGCCAATACACTCTTTCTTCTCACTCATATTTTGCATTTTTCATTTAGTTCTGGGAAGTGATCTCCGAGGAGCACGGCATCGACCAATCGGGCATTTATCATGGAGATAGCGATCTGCAATTGGAGCGAATTTCCGTCTACTATAACGAGGCTTCTGGTAAGAGAGAGAGAGAGAGAGAGAGAGAATAAAAACGCCTTTTTCATTCCTTCCATCTTTCCTCTCCTCGAGAAACTTTCACGAGAGATCTCGCATTTTCGAAAAATCTGGCGCACGGTGAAAGCCAGATCCAGCGGGGAAGAAAGATTTTACTCGGTCCAGGTTCGAGGATCTCGCGCACGTTTTAAAATAGAAACACGGCGTTGTACACGGCGACACGACGCCGAGGAACGTAGGAGAAAACGAGCGACAAAGAGTGAACGCGTTTCGCGACGAAAATAGCCGCTACGTATGACCGTTCACCACCCTTGGCTTTTGAACCCTGGAACGAAAGATCCTCGCGCGCGCACGAAAGGAAAAAGGTCGGCACAAGGTGTGCATCCGATTTGCAAATCGCGCCGCGCGTTTCCGTCCACCATTTAAAGTATCTGTTCGTCGCGACACGCCGGTTTCGGTGGAATGACAATACGTTTCACGAACCTGTTTAATATGAACGACCATACGCTCGATCCGTCATTGGTTTCGGAGGCCGCTTGCGTGTCCTCCCCCACCCCCTACCTTCTCCCGTTTAAGGATCGAAACACGCCGAACGGAGCCGTTTCCCATCCTCTCCCGCTCCCTCATCCCAAATACGTTCCCAATCTCGTATAATAAAATCACAAAAATATTGCAATTGCAGTGGCGACCTCGACCAATGGAGGGAAGTACGTGCCGAGGGCGATTCTTCTTGATCTCGAGCCGGGAACAATGGACGCCGTTCGATCAGGTGCCTACGGGAAACTGTTCCGCCCCGACAATTTCGTGTTCGGCCAATCGGGGGCGGGCAATAATTGGGCGAAGGGGCACTACACGGAGGGCGCGGAATTGGTCGACTCGGTGCTGGACGTGGTCAGGAAGGAATGCGAGAACTGCGATTGCCTGCAAGGTTTCCAACTGACTCATTCCTTGGGCGGTGGCACCGGATCCGGTATGGGTACGTTGCTCATCTCCAAGATTCGGGAGGAATACCCGGATCGAATAATGAACACGTACTCGGTGATGCCGTCGCCCAAAGTGTCGGACACGGTGGTGGAGCCTTACAACGCGACCCTGTCCGTCCACCAGCTGGTCGAGAACACGGACGAGACGTACTGCATCGACAACGAAGCTCTATACGACATCTGCTTCCGCACGTTGAAGGTGTCGAATCCTAGCTACGGGGACTTGAATCATCTCGTCTCGCTCACTATGTCGGGGGTGACCACCTGCCTAAGGTTCCCCGGCCAATTGAACGCAGATCTGAGAAAGCTGGCCGTGAACATGGTCCCGTTCCCACGTCTACACTTCTTCATGCCCGGATTCGCCCCTCTGACGTCAAGATCCATGCAACAATATTCGGCGCTCTCTGTACCCGAGCTCACCCAGCAGATGTTCGACGCGAAGAACATGATGGCTGCCTGCGATCCGAGGCACGGCCGTTACCTGACCGTGGCCGCCGTTTTCCGCGGCAGAATGTCGATGAAGGAGGTCGACGAGCAAATGCTGAGCGTGCAAAACAAGAACAGCTCTTACTTCGTCGAGTGGATCCCGAACAACGTGAAGACGGCCGTATGCGACATCCCGCCCAAGGGGTTGAAAATGTCCTCGACGTTCATAGGGAACACGACCGCTATTCAAGAATTGTTCAAGCGAATCTCCGAGCAATTTACAGCCATGTTCCGTAGGAAAGCGTTCCTTCATTGGTACACGGGCGAGGGTATGGACGAGATGGAGTTCACCGAGGCCGAGTCGAACATGAACGACCTCGTCTCCGAGTATCAGCAGTATCAAGAGGCCACCGCAGAAGAAGATTTCGAGGCCGAGGAATGCGCAGACGATTTCGAGACCTGCGATCAGGAGTGAATCGAGTAAAAAAAAAAAAAAGAAAAAATCTTCTCTCTCTCTCTCTCTCTCTTTCTCTAGGAAGTATCCACCGAATCGGACGTCTTTCCCCTCCTTTCTTTTTCCTACCCTATCTCCATTTTCTCCCCTTTATCCTTCCTCCTTCGACATTCCCTTCCCCCCCCTTTTCGATTCGGTGTCGAATCTCTTTTATTCTCTTTTGTACTTTTATACGTGAAAATCTTTTACAAGTTCGCGGAGTTTGCTGCACCGGCCGAGTTACAGATCATCAGTCGCGGTTATTCGCCTCGAAGTCGAATTCGAATCTCGTTCGAACTGCGACACGCTTCGCGGATAGGTAGATGTTGTTAAGAGCGAAAAAGAAAGAAAAAAAAGAAAAAGAAGAATAATATACGCAGCGTTCTTCGGGAAACGATTCCACGAAACATGAAACAACCAAAGCACCCGAACCAAAAATTTTATCTATTCTCGTTGCATCCACGACAACTGTATCGACATGTATGTATTTTCTAATCGTGGCACGCGTTACGCAATGTAGTTCGCAAGAGGTTTGTTTCCTTGCAAAAAATATACGTTTTTTTTCAATCATTTGCCTCTTTTTCTCTTCTGCCATTCCCATTCCTCCCCCCCCTCCCCCCTTCCCCTTTCCCTCCCGCAATGATAAACTCGTTCGATCATTCCTCCTCGTCGTATTCCATCGACTCGTCAAAGATGTCAGTATCGGCAACCGCTTCCTGGTGTTGTTGATACTCGAATAACAGATTATACATAGTGGAATAAGATTCGGTAAACTCGCTTTCGTCCATTCCTTCGTTCGTATACCAATGCAGATACGCACGTTTCTTCAACATATTATCAAACGCGGACATTAGCCTTTTGATAGGCCTCTGTATCGCCGTCGAGTTGGATATCATGCTGGCGCTCATATTGATTCCTCGAGGGGGGATATCGCATATCGCGGTTTGTATGTTGTTCGGTATCCATTCGATGAAATGCGGGCTGTTTTTGCTTCGTATATTCAACATTTGCTCGTCCACGAACTGCAAGCAAACAAGAACGATCGTCAGGTAGTCAGTTTTTGCTTCTTAACTATAATAACGTCCCCCTTGATGAATAATAATAATTTAAAAATTTAGCTATTTCTAATTTTTCCAAACCTTGGTCGACATCCTGCCTCTGAATATGACGGCCACGGTGAGAAACTTGGCCTTGGTCGGGTCGCAGTAGACGAACATGCTGTTCGCGTGGAACAACTGCTTGGTCAATTCTGGAACGTCTACTTTTATGTAGGGGGCAGAGCTTCGGGAGTATAGGGGCGCGTAGCCGGGAATGAAGAAGTGAAGCCTCGGGAATGGTACCAAGTTGACCAATAACTTTCTCAGATCGGTATTTAATTGGCCGGGAAATCTGAAGCAGGTCGTGATGCCAGACATGTAATTGGATATTAAACGATTAGTGTCGGTGAAGGTTGGCGTGGTGAGCTTTAGAACGTTGGTACAGATGTGGTGCATCGCTTGATTGTCCACGCAAAACGTTTGATCGGTGCAATCGATCGCTTTGACGAGTGTCAATATTGCGTTGTACGGTTCCACCACCACGGTCGGCATCGACGAGTACGGTATCACGCAATAAGATTTGATGATCGTCTCCGGATATTCCTCCTTGAGTTTGGTCATTAGCAACGAGGTCATCCCGCCGCCGCTTCCGCCGCCCAACGAGTGAACGAGTTGAATTCCTGGATCAAACAGGATGGAGAAGAAAAAGGGGGGAAGAGAGAAAGAAATCTAGAGAATATCTCACCGCACGTATTTCGACACGTTTTCAATAATATTCCTTAACGATTCGGCAAATTGGGGCGCCGAACTTTTTTCTTATCACCAACAAACGAACCTTGAATCAGATCGCAGGCTTCGGCTTCCGTGCGAATCAGATCCAACGCGATGCTGACCAATTCCGCTCCTTCCGTGTAGTAACCTCTTGCCCAATTGTTCCCTGTTCCAGCTTTACCTACGGCAACGTTGTCAGGCTTGAACATTTTCCCCCATGCACCGGACAAAACGTTGTTCACGCTTGACGGATCGAGATCGACCAGAATAGCTCTCGGGACGTACTTTTTATCTGGAAAGAGAGGCGAGAAATACCGTTTTCGGTGTAACGGTTAACCTGTAAATTTTCTGAATCTGGGATACCTCGCCCTTCGACGAAATATACGTTTAATCGTTGCGATTGAAGATCGGATTCCCCTTGAAAAATTCCGTCCGGAGTCAGACCGTGCTCGTCCGCGATCACCTCCCAAAACTGAGAAGTAAGGTTATGTGGATATCGAGAGAGAACGACACTCGATTGCGTATTATACCTTTGCGCCAATACCATTTCCACATTGACCTATCTGCACGTGCACAATTTCCCGCATTTTTTTCCCGTTTTTTAAGAACCTAAGAGATAATTTTTCACCGATAATTTTGTCCTCGATTACGCCGAAAAGAAAGAGAACGAAAATGGGATATTTATCAACGAACCAAGTTCACTCCACTGGTTTCGATCTCTCGCGATCCGATCTCTCGAGTTCGTTCATCGCCGCCATTGTCTCGAGTCGATAAATCGATAAATCGACTCGAAAATCGATTATCCACTTCAATATAACGCAACAATCGTTCGTTTGCCACCGCAAAACAATTCAAGATCATCATGTAAAATTATTATGCCATAAAGAATATCTATTAAATGTTCAACAAAGATAATACAACATTTTCTAAATTACTTACAAGGTATGTATACACACGTGTGTATATGTATGTGTGAATATATTTATATCATATTATTACGTATCATGCGAGCATTTTTTTGAAGGAGTGTGTGTCTGTGTGTGTGTGCGCGTGCATGGGCGCTTGCGCGAGTGTGTGTATGCATGCGTGCGCAGGTGCGCGCATGCGTGTGCGTGTCTAAATATACGTAAAAATTCATCGAAAATAACAAATGTAAAAAGATCAAATGTACAAATCAAAAAACCAGCTCGTCAAAAAAATACGATACAAAGATAAAAAGTTTCGTCCGCGAAAGTGTACATACATTCGTATATATATATATATATATATATATATATATTTTGCAGGCTTCGACCGAGCGAATCTCTTCACGTGGATTTTGCGGATATTGTTGGTCGGATTGCAAGTCGAGGATCAAGAGGGCAGGAAGAAGGAGCCCGTCGCGAAACGGGTAACGGATAAAAACCCGTCCCTCACTTCTCCGTCTCTTCCTCCTCGTCGAATTCTCCCTCGTCCTCGGCGGTGGCTTCTTGGTATTGTTGGTATTCGGATACCAGATCGTTCATATTGGATTCGGCCTCGGTGAACTCCATCTCGTCCATACCCTCGCCAGTGTACCAATGAAGGAACGCCTTTCTCCTGAACATGGCGGTGAACTGTTCGGAAATTCTCTTGAACAGCTCTTGAATGGCTGTCGAGTTGCCGATAAACGTGGCTGACATCTTCAAACCGCGGGGCGGGATATCGCATACGGCCGTCTTCACGTTGTTCGGGATCCATTCGACGAAGTAAGAGCTGTTCTTGTTCTGGATGTTGAGCATTTGCTCGTCCACCTCCTTCATCGACATTCTGCCGCGGAACACGGCGGCCACGGTCAGATAACGCCCGTGCCTCGGATCGCAGGCCGCCATCATGTTCTTCGCGTCGAACATTTGTTGGGTTAGCTCCGGGACCGTTAACGCCCTGTACTGTTGACTGCCGCGCGAGGTTAACGGCGCGAAGCCGGGCATGAAGAAGTGTAGACGTGGGAACGGGACCATGTTCACGGCCAGCTTTCTCAGATCGGCGTTCAATTGTCCGGGGAATCGGAGGCAGGTGGTCACCCCCGACATCGTAGCCGAGACGAGATGATTCAGATCACCGTAAGTCGGTGTGGAGAGTTTCAAGGTACGGAAACAGATGTCGTAGAGGGCCTCGTTGTCGATGCAGTAAGCCTGATCGGTGTTCTCGACCAATTGGTGGACGGACAGGGTCGCGTTGTAAGGCTCGACCACGGTGTCGGACACCTTGGGTGACGGTACCACGGAGAAGGTTGTCATTATCCTGTCCGGATATTCCTCGCGAATTTTCGAGATCAAGAGGGTACCCATTCCGGAACCGGTGCCACCGCCCAACGAGTGGGTCAGTTGAAAGCCTTGCAGGCAGTCGCAGCTTTCCGCCTCCTTCCTGACCACGTCCAGCACCGAGTCGACCAGCTCCGCGCCCTCGGTGTAATGCCCCTTCGCCCAATTGTTCCCGGCCCCGGATTGGCCGAACACGAAATTGTCGGGGCGGAATATATGGCCGAACGGGCCGGACCGTACCGAGTCCATGGTGCCTGGTTCCAGATCGACGAGGATAGCGCGAGGTACGTATTTCCCGCCTGACGCCTCGTTGTAGTACACGTTGATCCTTTCCAGTTGTAGGTCCGAGTCTCCGTGATAGGTACCGGATGGGTCGATGCCATGCTCGTCCGAGATCACCTCCCAGAACTGTCGTTATCGGAAATTATATCGGAAGGTTGGTCTGGAAAAAGGTGGTGAAAATTTCCCAGCCCCGAGAGACACGGACGCGAAGGTAACGGCCGCGAAAGGTTAGTTTACCTCCTTACCGATAATCGATCACCGACACCCGACAGCCACGACAATTCAACGAACTGTGCGCGTTTTAAACCATAAATGTCCGATTTCCACCTCCCCCTCGAGAGAATAGAAGCGAGAATTCGCGCGAGTAACTGTATTTATATGTACATATATATATATATATGTATATATATATATATATACATATATATATATGTTTATCAAAGCGTGTATACGCGAGTACTGACCTTGGCACCAATTTGGTTGCCACATTGTCCAGCTTGGATATGCACGATTTCCCGCATCTTTGTAATGGCAAACGGAAGGAAAAAACGGCACGAAAATTTCAACTACGGCCAGACCAAGACAGAAATTTCAATCGAGCATCCGCATGGAGGTGGTCCGTGGGACACCCAAGGACGAGGTAAAAATCCGTGGATCCTCGACTCGATGGTATCTATCTACCAAAAGCGTTTCAGGCAAACAGAAACAGACGAACGTCCGTTTCTCCTTGGAGACGCGAAGGATCGCGTCTAGCCATGATTTCGTTCCTTTTTCCATCGTTTCTACTCTCTCTCTTTCTCTCTGTTGCACTCTCACCTTATCTCACCTCGTTTATCCCCTGACGAGGGGGAGGGGTTATCGATCGAAATTCAGAGAAATCGCGAACGAACGGGAACGAAGAAACGGGAACGGAACATAATATTTTTCAAACACGTTATTAGACGCGTTATTACACATTAACGCGTTGGTAGATCGTGTATATCTACCGTGCACGGAGGCAACGAACAATCTTGACAGGAATAGCGAACAGTCCGCGATTCACTGCGTTCTTCCTCGCTCGATAACGACCACGGCCAATGGATCGTCGAATCTTTTCTCGGCACAGGTGGCGACCTCCACCACTCCACTATCCGTCGGGATACCCGCGCGTTGAACGACGGGACGAGAGTTGTCCGCTTCCGTCTCGTTTGCGGTTGTCGCAGCCGAGCTCGTCGACTCTTCTTGCAACGCGGGGGCTGCCAACGAAGGATTTCCCGGCCGACCGTTCACCAGGAACCTGAGCGGCATCGATTCCGATTTTTCCTCCGAGTCCGAGTTTTCTCTTCTAAAAGAAGAAGAAAAACACGCGCACGCGCATAGAGACAATTGTAATGGAGACGGCGAATAAATAATTTCAGAAATGATAAAGAGATCGACCTTGGCAACGTTGGACAGGACCAGAGCTTGAAATCGGCGCCGAACAACTCGCCCTCCTCGATCGTTTGAGGCAAGTGTATGTTGAGCGTTTCCGGAAGGAAGATGGAGGTTAGGGCGCCTGCCACGCTCAGCGTGCCCATTATGATCAGCGGCAGGACTCTCGAGTAGACCGCCAGATGGACGATGTACGGGAATGCGAGAAGACCGATGCCAGCTATGAACGAGGCGATCCCCATCGCTTGCGACCTCAACACGGTCGGCAACAATTCCCCGACGAACACGTAGAACACGGCGAACGAGGCGGCGATACCGAATTTCCCGATCATAGCCAGTGACACCGTCACCCATACGGCGTCTGTCGTGCGACACATACACACACGCATTTTCATTCTCAAAGTCGAAGGGAAACGCGAGGGAAGCGAAATTTTCGTTACCTTCGGGAACGAACATGCAAGAGACGCAAGCGAGGCCGCCTAAAAGCATGGTCAGGCACAATACCCATCTCCTCCCTAATCGATCCATCGCGTACCACGTGATCACGTACGACGGTATTTCCACGAGTCCGCCTGAAATACGACAGAGATACGTATACAATGTATAGTACATGTAAAGGGAATAACGGTCGCGTGCTCGAAGTCGCGACTGTCGCGTTTGAAAAAAACATACGCATTCGCACACGTATCTAAACTTTGCATACAGATCTGTATCTTTGCATATAGATTGCAATCCGATAGAATGCGAAAACATGTTTACAAGCGGAGCCGTTGTTCGAAGGCCGTTCGTACTCGCGACGAGGTTTTTACCGATGAAGAAGGCCAGATAATCGGAGACACCGAGGTTGGTCGCGTTGTACGATAGCCCATTATAGACGACCGCGTTCGCCACCCAGTCGAACGCCAGGATGAAGAACTTCTTCCTGATGTTTGGATTTCTGATCAGATCCATAGGCGTGGCAGCGGGTGGAGGCGATCTGTCCTCGTTCTCGCCCGGTTCCCCCGACCCGTCCCCCGAATTCGTCCCGTTGCAGGATATTCCCTGCCTCCGCAATATCTCCACCTGCGAAATTGAAAAATCGACGCTCCCTCGTCTCCGTTCCTTTTCTCTCTCTCTCTCTCCCTCCCTTTTCCTCCTCTACCTCCATCTTTCGAAGAAAATTGTTCGGCACCGTTTTCCCGTTGATCTTCGCCATCCGTTGAACGATCACCTCCGCCTCGTCTATCCTGTTCTTGCTGAGCAGCCATCGCGGCGATTCCGGAATGATCCAATAGTAGCTGAAGAGTAGAACGAAGGGGACGGAGGTTGCCAGGGAGAGGGTGAACCAGTGCCTGAGCAAGTAGCCCTGGAAAAAGGTGGGTGGAGAGGTGAAGGAGGCGTGAGCCTTTCTCGCATACGAACGTGTAGAGAACTACGGTTAAATGGATATAGAACGATCACGCGTTACCAGCACGGCCAGAAGAGACATCGCCGACGCGAAGAACATGCAAATCACCATCCCGGCGAACGTTCTGTATCTCGGCCCCATCAATTCCAGCGCTGAAAGCAAAGAGAAAAAAAGGAAAAAAAGAGGGGAAAAAAAGAAAAAAAAGATTCGATCGATCGATCGATCGATTCGACGATAATTCGAATTTGCGTTTCTTTTTTTTTTCTCTCTCTCTTTCTCTCTCTCTCTCTCCCGTACCTAGTATAAAAGGTATTTGATAGATGGCTGGAAAAGAGAGGCCGTTCACGGTCCTGAGCGCTGTGTAGATGACGTAGTTGGGACTGAAGCTGGTGGCGATCGAGAATATGACCTCGAGGAACAGTATAGCGAAGAAGGCCGTCCTTCTGCCCCATTTGTCCGCGATCCAGCCAAACACCACGTTCCCAAACAGGCTGCCGACGTAGAAGAAGGTCGTAGAGGTGGAAGGCCACCAGCTGTTGTCGCATACCAAGTCTAGCTATGTGGATGCATGTCGGCGATTAAAACGCTACGCCCCTCGCCCAACTTCTCTCCTCTCCTCTCCTCTCCTATCCTCTCCTATCCTATCCTATCCTATCCGCGCGCGCGGCACGATTCGCCGTTCGAAGATTTCACGCCAAAATCGGTCAAGACTTTTGTCGCGACACGGAGTCGTTGCTCCGTGCGATTCTTATCTCGCGCTTATCTCCCCCTCATCGTTTCATCGATCGCGAGTAATGCAAAAAATCGACGAGTGTAAGAGTGCTGGTTCGAACAGTTGGATCTTAGATGGACGGACGAACGGACGGACGGATGGATGGACAGGGGAGGGGGGAGAGGCAAAGTCGAGTAGCGCCCCCTCCACCTCGTTTTCTCGACGAGCCAAGATTACGCTCACGTACGATTGCTTGCTTACACGCGACGCGATTGCGTTACGTTTGCAACAACGTGATATTCCCAGCGCGTAACACGCGTCACACGCCAAATTCGCGTCCTTGTTCCTTGAAGCGAATATTGGAAACGAGAGAGAGAGAGAGAGAGAGAGAGAGAGAACTTTCTCGGTTACAAGTCGGCGAGCAACAAACAAAACTATACATAGCGTATATTATTTAGACGAGCGTAGACGTTGGATGGACAGCGGCAAAGGAAGTACGACGAGTAGATGTAAACAGAGGATTTCGTTTGGCTCGAGCAAACGAAACGACCGTCGAACCTCGATCGATCGCACGGGCGTCATAGTCGAAAACCTCGCGCAAATAAATCGCGCCTCTAGAAGCCGTGAACACGTTTAACGCGAACTTTGATTCGAGCAAATTGCTCGCACTTACGGACTTTTGATGTCCGCGTGAAACGCAGAAGGTAAATTGCATGGAAATACGGGAGCGCTCTCGCGCGTGCTGCGACAGCTCGACGTTCGCTTACGTTACGAGTTATTGTCAAGGGCAGTACACGCGCCCGTAGGACGCGCGCGCGCACACATTTTATCACCCTGACACACTTCGAAAACGATATCCATTGATATGACCGCGTCCACGCATCCCGCCGCTTGTTTTTCCTTCTCTTTTGCCCTTCGCGCGCCCAACGCGTACAACGCGGCTCCAATGCGGCCAACGGGGAAATGATCGGCGGAAATCCGGTTCGGCTCGAGTTCCATCCAACTCGCGGTTGCGCGCCCCGCGTCCACGCCTCTCCGCCGCCGATCGAACGCCGAGAAGGGAATGGCGCAACGGCCGTTCAATTTTCGGTCACCGACTCGCCGCCGATCGCATTTTCTCTATCCGTCTGTTCGTTCTCCTCTGCACGAGGGAAGGGGGGAGGAGGAGGAGGAGGAGGTGAACGAGCGAACGAGCGAGCGAGCGAGCGAGACGAGGCGAGGATGCGGCGAAAAGGGATGCGAAGTTGCACACGGGCGGAACGGAAGGACAGGATTTGCCTCGATCGCTCTGTTGTGCGTCATACGTCTGCGTAAATCCGGGCCGCGCTGTAAATACGCGCACCCTCCGCGCTCGTATCGCGTAGAGTCGTCGAACCGACGACGGTCCAACGAAACGCCGAGGAGGAGGAGGGGGAGGAGGGGCAGTCGAATAAAGGGCCGCTAAAAGGGGGAGAGAAAGGGAGGAGGAGGAGGAGGAGGAGGAGTAATGAGGATTCCTTCCTCGATTCGGGAAGCGCCATCCGACGAGCCTCGCATATCGACAATATAACTCGGCCGGAAGTGACGCGGAAGAGCGAGTGGACGCGGCCGAATCCGATCGTTTCGATCGTTGTTTACGTCACGAGACGAAAAACGCGGACGCCAAACCTCTCCCTCTCCCCCCTCTCTCTCTCCACCTATCTATCCATCTCTCCCTCTCGTCGTTTCTCCGTCGATACCCTCGACAGAAGCGGTGCTGGCAGTTTGTACGAGGCATTTGACGCGACAGATCGCATGACCGGATGCGGGGGTAGGTAAATTGGTCGGCAATTGGCGATGTCACCGGAGAGCATCGCGAGCTATCGGTCGTCGGTCGCTCGCCCGCTCCTTCTCGATCATCCGCTTTACCTGGAGGCATCGATCGATCGATCGATCGATCGGTCCTCGAGACGCGGTCCTCAAGTCCTCCGCGCGTCCATCTCGATCGACGCTGCCGCCGTAACGGCGGCCGCCACGCGAGTCGAATCGAGAGGCTTTTCGATAAAACGGAGAGAACCTCGCACCTAGATCCTCGACCCCGCGTGCGCTACGATCTCGTTAACGCCGCGTCAACGGTTCACCAACGAGAGGTTGTCTAATTGCGACAATTTAATAACGCGTTAATGGATCGCTCGCGAGCCGCGTGACGAGCTCTCCCTCTCCCTCTCCCTCCCTCTCCCTCTCTCTCTCTCTCTCTCTTTCTTTCCGTCTTCTCTTCGAGAGGAAAGGTTCGGCGTAGAAAAGTGGTGGTCGGGACAGTTTTGCGCGGGCTTCCGCTCGCCTCGAATCTCCGCCCCGAATCATCGAATATATCCGGGCGGAATAAATTCGGGGAACTCGGATCGCGACCGATTCCTCTCTCTCTCCCCGAGCAGCTTTCATGGAAAAGGGAATTATTATATGGAGCGGAAAGAGGAGGTTGGAAAGCGGGGTCATGACGCGAGAATAAGAAACGCGCGCGTTATGTTCCACGAACGGGACCGACCGGCCGAGTTTAACTCGAGCGAGTCCATCGGGAGGAGGATGATACGGTGGCAAAGGCCAAGGCGAGTCGTCCCGTGAAACGCGACACTCTGCAAAGTTCGAGCGAAATTCCACTCCGAGAGACCGATTAACGGCGTTTAGCGGAATTATGTAAACGACGGCCATGTATGCAGCCAACCGCCTCTGTCGTTTCCCTCTCGGTCTCGGTCTCGGCTCGAAGAAGAAGAAGAAGAAGAAGAAGAAGAAGAAAAGAGGAGAAAGGGAGAAAGTCGAGTTTACCTCGGTGACCAGGGTGCTGTCGTAGTCCCGGTTGTCGTAGATCCATCCGTGCCGACACTTGGTAATCGGCCAATCCGGGTTGCCTACCGGTGGAGGCGGCAATCGGTTCCTCGTCGATCTCGCCTCGCCCTCCCCCCCTTCCCTGGTCGCGTTCCCCAACCACGACTCGACGATCGCCGTGTAATTCACGTCGTACATCTTGCACTTCTCGTACTTCTTCACCTTCCCGTCCGACTTGTCCACGTAGGGCAACGACAACGCCTTCCTCTCCTCCAACGTCATCAGATCCGTCAAGTTCTCGAGCTCGGGGATCCTGCACCAATGCTCCGGGGACGCGCTCACGAACACCTGCCAATCGTTCGATCAAATCGTTTTAAACCCTGTGACCCAGCCCCCTGGAAAACGGAGAGGAGGGAAGAAATATGGGTAACAATCGGTTCGATCGATGTCCTAATTCGGATCGATCGCAGGACTCACTTGGGAGAAGGCCAGAAAAGCGGCGGGAAGAGTGGCCGATATGCAGAGGAGATAGTACATGATATTCTGATATTTTCCCTTCTCGCCCACGTGCACCAACACCTCGTCGAAGTCGATCGAGCTCATGTTTCCGCTTTTCTTACCAGCAACCACCTCGTTACGTCGATCCTCCGTGATTGTTGGACGTTGGTTAAGCGACGACGACGACGACGGCGACGACGACGAGGATGATATCGGCTCGAATCGCGCGGCATGACCGCCGCTACGCGTCCTCGGAGGCACGCATCATCGCCACCGGCGCGCGTTACGTGTTACTCTCTCTCCCTCTCCCTCTCTCTCTCTCTCTCTCTCTCTCTCTCTCTCTCCTAGCAATCCCCTTCGCCTCTCCTTCCACAGTTTCCTCCTTTTTTCTTTCTTTCTTTCTTCCTTTCTTTCTTTCTTTCCTTCCTCGCCCACCAAAAGTCCACTCTTCGAGCGCCTCGTCCTCACCTCGTCTTCCTATCCTGCGACCGTCCGTCCGCGCCGACCACCACCAACCTCCGCCGACTCGAGTCGAGGAGCATCTCAGTCGCGAGCAATGGAGGGAGAGAGAAAGAAAGAAAAAAAAAAGAAAAAAAAAAGAAGAAGGAGAAACTGCCGCGATTTTTTTCCCGTCCCGAGACGAGACGAGAGACGGGAATCACAAGGAAGAAGCGCGTTGCACCGACAGTCGCGTACGCGGCGGCGGATCTCGCGACGGCTCTCCAACGATCGACACTTTCTGCTGCCACGAATTCGGAATCGCGTAAAGCGCGGCGAACGCACGTCTTCGCGCGTTCTTATACGCGGCGAGCATAGCGCCGGCCGCGATCAGCCATTGCCGGAGAACACCTCCTCTCTTCCGATCCTCCCGAGCATCGTCTTCGACGACCGAGCGTCCCCCGCACCTGCCGCAGCAGCAGCAGCAGTTAGCCGCCACCGCCGCCTCCTCGTAGCACCGCCTCACCGTCTCGGCCACCGATGATCTCTACAACCACGCGCACTTCTCCCTCCCTGCCACCATCCGTCCGACCCCCGAAAATCTTCGATCCAAAATTCTTCTTCCTTCTTCAATCTCGTCAATCTCGCGCCTCTCACCACGACCGATTTATTATCCACCACTCTTCTGTACGATATTCTTATCTCGCGATTGATTTCGAATCTGTCGAGAGAAGATAGGAAAAAATCAGAGGCGAGGATCGGAGAGAGAGAGAGAGAGAGATTGCGATCTCGGGACGTTTTTCAAAAGGTCTCGTAAGGTAATCGCAATCGCGATCTATAGGCAAATATTTGGGGTTACACTACGCGCCGATGTCGCAACTAGAACGGAATGCGAGGCTCGTTCTAGCATGGTCCGTGAACGAGCGTCATGATTCGACGTCGGCGAGTATCGTAAACTGGCGAGGAAACGCCGGAAACTGGCCGAGACGTTTCGAGACGGTCTCGACAATTTGCCCGTCCACGCGACCAACCGACCGTCCACCGACTGACCGGAAAGGTTGCAGAAACGAGAGACGCGGATCGGTCGACGATGCTCCCGTCCTTGCTCTCGTCTCGTCTCGTCTCGTCTCGTCCCGTCTCGTCTCTCGTTTCCTCCCATTTCCAAGTTTGTTCCTAGATAGTTGGGTATCGTTAAACCGCCTAAATCGAGCTCATCAACGGTTTGATCGAAACGTCTCACGATCGACGAACGCGAGAGTTCGTCCTCGCCTCCTTGTCGTTAATCTAAATTGAAGTCGTCACGATATCCCAGCGATCGAACAGTGTTTCGTATCCATTTCCCTTTGCCGTATTCCCACAACGCGCGGCCGCCTCTCTCGAATCTCGTATCTCCGGAATCCCGGCCTCCGAGACCCGGATTCGGGTCCACGTGACGCACGCCGCTGCATCCTCGAGTCTATCGTTGCTATCTCTGCAATTGCGAGTGACGTCACAAGCGCAAACAACGTCATCCCGCTTCGCACGCCGTCTCGTACCCGTTTGTGCTCGCTTCCTCTTATTCGGGGCAACGCGTGTACCAGCCTACCGTCGCCTCTCTTCCTCTCCCCTTTTCCCTTTCGCCTTTCGCATTTCACCAATCGCGCTTTACCGCGCCTCCTTCGTCTATCTTTCTCGCTTCTTTCGACCAGCCCGCCTATATCTCCGACACGTATCGGAAACGCCAACCAATTACGATCGATCTTGCTTTTGAAAATCAAATTTTTATCTATTTAGACGATTTCGGCTCTAATCGGTCTGTTACGCAACGGAACGTGACGGTTCGCTTCGAGTTCGCGGCAGTTCGTTTCGTTTCGTTTCGTTTCGTTTCGTTTCGTTTCGTTTCTTTCGTTTCGCGTTTCGCACCTCTCTTATTTTTCGCCTTTTCTTTAATTCGTTGCCTTTTATCCGTTATAGCCTCTTTTCGTTTTCCGTCTTCTCTTTTCTTTCTTCTCGTCTATTTTCTCCCTCTCTCTCTCTCTCTCTCTCTCTGTCCTCGTTTCACTCAATTTTCTATATTCGCCGACGACAATGACGCCCGTAAACAGTTTATTTTTACGACGATCAACTATAGAGATAATTTGAAAAAAACGAAGATAAGGAAAAGACGTTATGTTATATGGCTTGCCGCACGTTTCAGCTACCGAATAGTTAAACAATTACGATTTATGGCATGCTTATGGCAAAAAGCTCCCGTCCAGAAAAAAATTTTTCCGTCCCATTATCGCGACGTTTCATGCTCCTTTGGATTTCGAACTCGCGAGCACATTCTCGATAATAATTCTATCGTATCGCTTCTAATTCCTCTTTTCTTAATCGTTATTAAACCGCGCGAAAAAAATTATCTCTCTCTTTCTCTCTTTCTGTTTTCCTTCCTTCCTTTCTTCCTTCTCTCTCTTTCTCTCTTTCTTCCTCATTTTCCTTTTTCTCTGATATATATATATATATAAAAAAATCTTACCGATAGAAAAAGTTCGATCTATCGGAGAATTGTTGCTTACTCGATCAACAACACCGATTCAAAATCAACGAGAGATATACTCGTTTAACTCGTTGATATTTACACGTGAAAAATCACACCCTTTCCAACACCCGCGTGTAGATACTGGAAAAGAAAAATTCGCAATAAACCTATCGTGACACTTTTCCTCGATTCGATTTCGATCCACTGCACACGGTTCATCGTTCGCTTCGCGATACATCGATCCACCTATCGATACCTTCGATCTATCCTACGACGCGTATACCATCGTTCGTCCTTTTTTTTTTTAAGTTCTGTGCCGCATCCGCGTTTCCACGTTCGCGTCTCCTCGTCGACCACCTTCACCCTCACCGTCTATCATATCGTCGCGATTCTCTCTTTCGTCCGACTTGTCTCGCGACCGCACGCTGTTTCCCGCCTACCCCTTTTGACACTTTCGCTTCCTCTCTCTTTCTCTCACACCCTCCCTCTATTTTTTCCTTTCCTCTCCTGTTCCGCTCCCCACCCTTTATCGTTTACTCGCTCTCCCTCGACACACAGGATAGAACCGACGGTAGTAGACCACCACTAGAAGGAGCAAGTAGCCTCCATCGCGAACTGAAACTGAAGCAATCGTGGATACAAGGGGTCCGTCCACGGTATCCCATCCTCCTATCTATCGTTTCGAACACGTCCCCCTTGGACCCTCTCTTGTATTCTCTCTCGCTCCGTCTTTGTCCCCCTTGCGCCACGATTCTTGATCCTCTCTCGGTCTCTCTCGAGGTGAAACCGTCCTATGCGCTTCCCTCCACGATCCTCCGGGACTCTCCCTTACCCTCCTCTTCGCCTCGATCGCCACTCTCCTATCGCACTACACGCTCGACTACTATCTCGACTATTAATATAAAAGAGGGTTCCTCGACACTCGCCGCCCGGTAATTGTACGGCGTGCACCACAACCGGACTTCTATCGCTCGCTCGAATTTACGCGTACACTCGCGCTAATTCTTTCCTTCTTCACCTTTCCTCCTTCTCCTCTTTTCCTCCATCGTTTCCACGCGCACATCCCTTCTTCTTCGTACCAACCCTTCTCTCCTTCGCGTTCACAGTCAGATGCCAATCACCTTGTTCCACTCGAAATCGTTCCATTTTTTCCCCACTTTTCCTCGCATCCACAGTTCCATTGTTACATTTATATCGAACGATATAAAATATGCTCGACGAATTTCCCGAATTTCATTTCATATATAATTTAATTATATTCGAGAATATCTTTTTTCGTAACGATACTTTTTCCCCTTTAAGATATTGATTTTTAAATTTGTTTGATGAAATATTCGCGATATTTTTCGTTAATTTCGTTCATTTCGTTTGTCGTTATTGAGTTTATTTAATCTAGGTCTAATTTGATTTGTACGAAAAAGTATAGAATATATAGAAAATATAGATTTCCAATAACGTGATTTATGTATTTTTATTTCCACGTGTACGGAAATTTTGTAAAGAATGCTTTACTGTTTATAATTTTTTGAGAAATAAATGAACGAAAAATACGTGTTTGCCGCGTAAATGAATTTCAATGGGGCACAAGGTACCCGTCTTGTAAGATTTTCTTTCAGACGCGTTTCCATAGTGATGCAACATGGCGGACATATGCTTGTTGTGTATTCTTATAACGAAAACATTAAATTAGAAATTTGAAAGAAATATTATATGTTTTAGATTTTGATAAATGATAATACGGAAATGCATAAAGCTGATCAAAACATAAGCTATGAGACAAAGAAACCGAATCATGTAAGAAGATTGAACTTTGGCCAATCGATCCTAACCTTAAACGTAGTTAAGCAATTTCAAGGGCAAAAAGATGGTGTATTGTTAATTGAAAAAAATGTGGCAGATATACCTTACATCGAAAAGGGCGATTTTGTGCACAAATGGATAGAAACTCACGTTAATTATGCTATCGATTCAAAAGAAACATCTTCCGTTCTGGATCATACGTCGGTTATCACAGATCATCAAAGTTCTATTACCGATTCTACGAGAACTTCACCGATATTTGGTAATCAATGTACAAGTAAATTTATTAGAGAAAAAGTTAAATTAGAGAATAATGGTATAAACAACATTGAAAATATACATTCAAATGATTCACAAAATACAAGTACTAAAGAAAGTGGAAGTAGTAAACGTATGAGAATAGATAATAATGATAAAAAGAAAAATATAAGAAGGAAACTATTTGATTCTCAATCTATTACTGTTCCGTATGAATCATCTGATGCAAATGTTTCTCCTATACTTGTCAAGAATTCTTATTCTTACAAAAGAAGCCGAAGAAAATATGAAGAAGAAAATGCACAGCGAAAAGCCTTAGATAGCATTGAAAATAAATATGTTACAAATGATGTTACGACATCCCCTTTAATTCATACTAAAATATATAAAGTCAAAAAATCTCCTATTTTGATTAAAAATTCTTACAAACGCAAACGTACTGAACAAAAAAAGGAAATTCAAGAAATAGAAAATAATTATGTAAATTCTGACATAAATTCTATGAATTCTTGTAATTCGATTGAAGTACCCTTGAAAAAGAAATGGGAAATCTTAAACAGTCAAAAGAAACGTGCATTGTTAAAAAAATTAGAAGATGGTTTTAAAGTCAGTCATTTAAATTATTCAGAGAAAGATTTAGAATCTACAGAATCGTGTTCATCAATGTATAAAAAAATATTAAATATAGAAGATAGTCCAAAGGAAATAAAAGATGTTGTGAAAATTGAAATTGAGACTAGTGAAGATGAAGATAACGATAGTATTAATAATACTGTAAATATAAGTAATGATACTGATAATGATTCTAGCATTCATGATAATATAGAAGATACAGATACAGATTATATTAATAAAAATCATAATCATAATTTAGCATTTCCTGTTTCGAAATGCACATCGATAAATTCACAAATGTCCGATAAAGATTCGGATGTAACATTTTTTTTAAAAGGGGAACAACTTTCGCATAAGTTCATTAACGTACGATCTTCTCAGAAAATCTCTCAATTTTCAACCCAAGTTACAAACATTACGGATAATATATCGAGTCAAACTGGAATTATTATTAATACAAAAACACCACCACAAGAAACTTTGGCAGATGCTTCGGTGCAATTAACTATATTAGATTCGGGTAAAAAAAGAAGGAAACCTAAAAAGTAATTTTCCTTTTATATTTACTAATATAAGTATTATTATAAAAATATAAATCTAATTCATATTTTATATTTCAGAGGTAGTTTGTTGGAAAAATTACAATCAACGATTAATAGACAAGTATCGTTTGTACGTATATGGAGACATCAATTAAAACAAACAATACAACAAAATACTCCTATGCCATGCATTACTGTTTATGTGCAAACATGCATAAATCGCTTTGGTAGACAATTCTTGAATGGATTTGTGATCGAAGATCCATTCGATTTATTTTTGCATAAAAAAGAAAATAATTCCGTTAAATTTATAAAGATCATGACGATTCCCGAAATAGTAGGTCGAATCGAAATGAAATCTAAAGGTCTAGTACAAATTTTCCCTCCATGGGAAATTTTAGACGAAAAAGAATCAATGTTTCATGTAACATACATACGTGTTGTACCTGATAACGAAATAGATATAAAAAAATATAAAATAAATTTAAATCAATTTAAAAAGTCGGTTACGAAAGAATTTCATTGTGCATGTATTGATAAAAACACAATGATTTCGACTTGCGAAGATCGATTTAACAAACCAAATATTATCGAAAAATTATTCATGGAATCATAAAAAAAATCATAAAAAAAAAATATGAAAGAAAATATAGTATGTTTAAATTAATATTTGTATAATATACTTAATCTTTATGATAGAATTCATGTTATATGACATAGTGTTTGTCATTAAATAACGAGATTATACGTAATTGTTTATGCAATAATTATGATTTTTTTGTAATTTAAGCAATCTTTTTGTTACTTATTATAAATTATTATAAATTATAAATTTGCCTTATTAAATCATTTACCAAATAAAGTTTGATATTTTTGTTTAATTTATACATGTTTACATTACTTTTTATTACGCTTACGATGCACGAGTAAAACAGAAATATATATTTAAAAACAGAATATATATATATGTATGTATGTGCATATTTTAAAACGAAAATCATCCGATAGATGGCTGCTTCCTCGCACAACGTTTTTTGCATTGTTGGTAAAAGTTTTTTGTTCAAGTCTAATATTATTATTTTTCTGTAAATCTTATTTTTCTCTTAATTTTAATATAATATAATCGAGAAAAATATAAGAGAATTTGAAACGTAAGTATTTATATTATTATTATTATTATTCATCCATGTTATTTTTATATAGTTAATGTATATAGCTGTCATTTGACATTTCATTTAATATTTAATTTATATTATAATTTTCATTATAACAGATTATTTATTTGTTCTTTATTTATTTTTTTTCATCATATCACGTTATATTAATTTATTATAATATTTTCTTAATGATTTATTATCAAAATGATTGATTCAGTTAATTTAATCAAACCTAACCTAATAGAACTTGACATTTGCTATAATTATTATTATTTTGTTCTATTATTATTTGTCATGATTACAGGTGTAATAATGTCTATAACTCAAGATCGACCTGAACTTTATGAAGAAGTGAAGCTTTACAAGAATGCAAGAGAAAGAGAAAAGCATGACAATCAAGCTGATCTATACGCAGTTGTGAATACATTGCAGCATTTAGAGAAAGCTTATATCAGAGATTGTGTGACTCCAAAAGAATATACAGCTGCTTGTAGCAAATTATTGGTGCAATATAGAGCAGCTTTCAAACAGGTATTTTAATCTTATGATAAATTTATCACGATAACTGTAACTAGTTTTAAATATATTTTTTTGCTTAGGTACAAAGCGATCAATTTCCTACAATAGATGCATTTGCTAGAGCATTTCGATTAGATTGTCCAGCAGCACTCGAGAGGATCAAGGAAGACAGACCAATCACCATAAAGGATGACAAAGGCAATACATCTAAATGCATCGCTGATATCGTTTCTTTGTTCATTACGTTAATGGATAAATTACGATTAGAAATCAAAGCGATGGATCAGTTACATCCAGATTTAAGAGATCTAGTGGACACCATGAATCGATTGAGTATATTGCCAAGCGATTTCGATGGAAAAGAAAAAGTTGCCGAATGGCTACAAACTTTGAATAATATGTCCGCTTCCGATGAATTATCCGATAATCAAGTCAGACAATTGATTTTCGATTTAGAAACATCTTATAATGCATTTAATAAAATTCTTCATAATTCTTCGTAAATTTGATAATTAAATCTTTGCGTTACATCGGAATCCGTAATGGATCCTTTATCACTTTGTATCATCGATTTTTCAAAGTTTTTTCAAATGTTGCCATAGTTTTATCTTGTCACTGGTTAAATCACAAAACAATATTTAGAAACAACTATTTTATACACGATTCTTTATAATGCGATATTTACGCGACATATTGTATGTAACATACAAAACGATGTACATATATATATGGTTTAATTTAATTGAAAAAAATAAAAATAATTATAGGTGCTTATTATTATACTGCTTTTTCAAATCGTTTGAATGATTGCGTTAATTATGGCCTTGTTTGTCCCTTTATTTTTAAAATTCTCGACGAACAAATGTCTCGGATGAGCGATAATTTTCATAAATTACTGTAAGCGTACAGTAAATAAGTAAACATTTTACGGAGATATATACAAATTCTTGATTCTCTGTCGAAAATAATAGACAATGATAGAAATTCTTTACTTCTTGGCAACCATATTTCATTTGTCCCAATCGTACGATAAAGAAAGAAACATAAATAAGTTTCCAACGATCGAACGTGAAATTGATAACATTTGCCAGGGATTGTGAAAATTTACGAGGTTCAAATCTTTCTTTCGATTTTTCTTCATTTTCCGTTCAACTTCACGACAAATTTTCTTCCTCGTTGCGTTTTCGTTCTCTCCTCCTCTTTTTTCTCTCTTTCTCTACACGACTGTTCACTTCCCTATCGATATAAATTACTTTACCGATCGTGCGAAATTTAACGTAGCTTCGACATTCGTCTCTACGAGCGAGAACACCAATTCCAACACTTCGCTTGTTGATAAATTCAAATATATATTATTGAAAAAAAATTCGATTCGATTTCTACGTTTTCGAAAACAAATGTTTTTATATCCGGTTAGAAGAAGCTCTAGAAATTAATAACAATAACAATTAGCGGAATAGACGTAGATGTACGAATCGAAGTGATTCGTTTGTAGTTGCAACAAAGTAGATTCGGAATCTTCTTGAAGAGGAGGTAACGATCCGACAGAGGCAACGAGCAGGAAATAATTGGGAGGGAAGGCCGATTATCGTTGGGAATTGGTTCGAGGAGGAGGAGGAGCATTGGAGATTCGCGTGGCGACGATCGTTTCCCAACCGCGAAAATTAATTTCCACGCGTTGCCTGTTAATCGTATTCTCCACGCGGCGCGACTGACTAACCATCCTACTATATTTCCATCTTCGTTTCCCAAGCTGGCCGAGTTTTCACGTTATTAAATCTCTCGTTCGTTTTTATTCGATTCCAATCAAATTTCATCGGTATGGATGAATGGTTAAATTATCTTGGATCGTGTGTCAAATTTTTCTTGAAATACACGTGAAACGAATATGAGATTGGAAACGATAACGATTTTCTTTTTCATCTTGAAAAAGATGCTGCTAGAGAACGTAATAATTAAGCGAGGTATCTTTGTCCTCGTCGAATTTTTTTGTCCTCGTGATTTTATTCGATAGGTTGAACGTAACGATAATCCGCTTCTTGCAGTGCAGACAAATCGCAGTCGATCGCATTCGTCGAGCATCGTTAATCCTCGGTCTGATCCCAGATTAAGTTTCTCGCCTTTCCACTCGTGTCCTAGAACACCTTATTGTTCCTTAAAACTTTACGATTTTCCAGAATTTCTTCCAATACCCCCATAAAGTTTCACAGGAATCTTTAATCTTTTTTTTAAAACCTATCCCACGAACGAAAAATAAAATTAAACGATTTCGAGAAAATCGTCTCGATATCTCGTTAGATTGGAAAATCGTTCTCGATATTTTTCGACGATCGGAATCGAAATCGCGCAACGAGGATTCTTTCTTTCTCTCTTTTTCTTTCTTTCTTTCCTTTTTTTTTTTTTTACAACACATCGAACGAAACAATGGGAGAATTCATTTTCTACGGTGGAGGGGATTTTCTATGCAATGCCTCCCTCGAAGCGATGAACGACAACAGACTCGTTTCGACTATCGGTAATTCGGCGCACGGATCGAGGAGCATCCCTTTGAAACTCGACGCGTATTTTCCATTCCTCGAAATAGGAGGAAAAATAACAGCGGTGGTGATAGTATCAGTGCTCGAGAGGAGAGAAAGGGGAGAGGAAGAGGCGGGCGTTTCGTTACGAAAGCGGTGCTGGTTCGATTTTTTAAAGGCGGACACAAGCTTTGCTTCCTCCCGGCTCAGTTTTGCGGTGAAAGACGAAACTTCGCGGTGACTCTTCTACCGTGGCGTTGCGCCACTTTCCTGGCTTCTGGTTTGCTCGGCAGGAGGTAACTCGAGGCCTCTTGCCCTCTCGTCCTCCTTCCGACCATCTTTTTTTCCCCCGCCCCCTCCCCTCCCCTCGCCATGTCTTGGTTCCGCCTCGACCAATTCGCCATTCTTTCCAAACGATGTTAATCGTAGAAATAGACGACGAATCTTTCCTACACGATTTTCCCTCACCCTTCGATTTTCAATTATTGCGCGACCTCCATTCGAATTTTTGCGATCGATAAAGAGACAACTCGAACGATCTAGAATAATTTGTTCCACGATTTCATCGAAATTATGAATTTTTCATTTCATTCCAAGAAATTATTTTTCTTATTAATCGGTAATGGAAAATGAATTCGCGTCCTAGATACACTAGTGCCTTTTGAAAGCCGCGATTCGAGGAGAGGTATCGGGTCGACAATTTTTCACCCGATTTCGCGCGGCGCACAGAAGAAAAAACTCGCTCGAATTGTGTGTGTGTGTGTGTGTGTGTGTGTGTGGTTTCGATCAACGTTGGCACAAATTTACGTTTCGCTCGTCTCGAATAGAATAGCCGGCAGATCTTACCGCTTAAAAAAGCGGCATATTCCGGGGAGAAATATCGAGCGAAAGCCATCAGCTTGACGAGTGCGGAGGTAGAAAAGATTCTTCTCCGCGTTCCTTCTCCTTTTTTTCTTTTTCTTTCTTTCTTTCTCTCTTCCCTTCGTTTCATCTATCCGAGTATTTTAAAAAGAAAGAACGGAGGAGGCGTGTTAAAGGCGAACGCGTTGATTGGCAAGGGCGTCGATCGCCGATTCCGCCGGTTTCGCCCGATTCGAATGTAATATTTTTCTTTAAAAGGGGGAACAATCATTCGCCAATAGATTCGCTAACGTACGATCTTCCTTCCCTTTAAAAAAATCTTTCAATTTTTCTAAATTATTAACCTAAGTTAATAATAATCGAGTGAAAATTGAAATTGTTATTATTAATACAAAAACACCATCGCAAGAAACTTTAATAGATTCGATGATGCAATTAACTGTTTTAGATTCCGGTAAAAAAAAAAAGAAAGAAAAAGCAATTTAATATATCTATTAATATAAATTAATTATTATAGAAATATAAATTTGTATTTCGTATATTTCAAGAATAGAATAGATAGAATTTGTTGGAAAAAAAGATTACAATCGTACGATTAATGGACAAGTATCGTTTGCATGTACATTGAGATATAATGCAATTAACTGTTTTAGATTCGAGTAAAAAAAAAAGAAGAAAAAAGCAATTTCCCTTTTATATCTATTAATATAAGTGTTATTATAGAAATATAATTATAGAAATCTGTATATTTCAAGGATAGAATTTGTTGAAAAAAAAGATTACAATCGTACGATTAATGGACAAGTATCGTTTGCATGTATATTAAAACATGATTAACTGTTTTAGATTCGAGTAAAAAAAAAGAAGAAAAAAGCAATTTCCCTTTTATATCTATTAATGCAAATTAATTATTATAGAAATATAAATTTGTATATTTCAAGGATAGAATTTGTTGGAAAAAGATTATAATCATACGATTAATGAACAAGTATCGTTTGCACGTATATTAAAACATGATTAACTGTTTTAGATTCGAGTAAAAAAAAAAAGAAGAAAAAAACAATTTCCCTTTTATATATCTATTAATGCAAATTAATTATTATAGAAATATAAATTTGTATTTCGTATATTTCAAGGATAGAATTTGTTGAAAAAAAAGATTACAATCGTACGATTAATGGACAAGTATCGTTTGCACGTATATTAAGACATGATTAACTGTATTAGATTCGAGTAAAAAAAAAAAAAAAAAGAAGAAAAAAATAATTTTTCTTTTATATCTATTAATATAAGTGTTATTATAGAAATATAATTATAGAAATCTGTATATTTCAAGGATAGAATTTGTTGAATAAAAAGATTACAATCGTACGATTAATGGACAAATATTGCACGTATATGGAGACATCGATTAAAGGAAACAATACAACAAAATATTCCTACGCCATTACTGTTTATGTGCAAACATACGTAACTCATGCTTCGATAGACAATTCTTGAATCCGTTGGATTTATTTTCGTACGACAAAAAAAAAAAGAAAGAAAGAAGAAAAACAATTCCGTTAATATTATAATACATAACGATTCTCGAAATAGTGGATCGAAACTAAATCCGAAGATCTAGTACAAACTTTCCCTCCTTGGGATGCTTTATCCCGCGGAGGAGCGAGTATCGAGCGAAGGCCATCAGCTTGACGAGTATCGGAGTCTCGCGTCGAGGAAGTCGAGAATATTTCTCCTTCCGCGTTCCTTCTCCTTTTTCATTTCTCTCTCTCTCTCCTTTCCTTTCCTTCGTTTCATCTATCCAAGTATTTAAAAAAAAAAAAAAGAAAAGAGAAAAAGGAACTCCTCGAGGCGATGGCGCGGCAGTTCCGTTCCGAGAAAGAGGCGGCGTTCTCTCTCGACTCGAAAGAATCGTGTTAAAAAGGCGTGTTAAAGGGGAACGTGTTAATTAGCAAGGACGTCGATCGGGTGATTGCGAATCAAATCCGCTCGTTTCCGCTAAGCTCGTTCTCGTTTCCATCCTCCCTTCTTCTCTCCTCCTCCCCTCTCCTCCTCCTCCTTCTCTCCTATTCGCGGCCAGACAAATTCATTTCGCGGCGAACAATAACGCGTTGAATTCATCGAGTAGGGGGAGAGGAGCGAGTGAAATCGTGATTGGGAATCGGGTCGGAGGCGGAAAGGGACGAAAGGGGCAGGATGCGAGGAGAAGGAGGAGCAGGAGGAGAAGGAGAAGAAGAAGAAAATGAAATTTAACGTTAACGGATATGGTACAACGATAATGGTGATTTTGCTCTCGATCGTTCTAAATCCGCTCGATTGACTCGAGAGAGAGAGAGAGAGAGACAGAAAGAGAGAGAGAGAGAGAGAGAGATTTTGGCGTAGAATCTTTACTTCTCTTCTTTTTCGACGATTCTTTTCCTTTCCTTTCCTTTCCTTTCTTTTCGTTTGCATCGGAAAAATCTTCGACAAAAAGGAAGAGAGAGAGAGAGAGAGAGAGAGAGAGAGAGAGAGAGAGAGAGAGAGAATTAACGTGGAAGAAAACGTGGATTCTGGAAAGGAAGGGAATCGAAATCGTTTTGGAGGCAGCAGCGAGGAGAGGAGAGTTGAGAAGGACATCGGTTGCTTGCAATAATGCGCCATTGTTCGATCCATCGACGCATCTCGTCGAATCTCGCGACGCGAGAAATATTTCTCTTTCGCTACGTTGCCGTTACGTTTGCGTAATCGTGTAACTCGAGTTTTTTTTTCCCCTCCTTCGAATACAAATCTGTACAAAGATACGCGTGAGATGGAGAGATACGAGAATGTATCTCTTTCTCGAATCGGGAATAATTAAGGGAAATTATCGACGATTTATTTGCATACTCATCCTTTATTTCCATAGGCTGGCCGACGATTTCGTTTCGAATAGAGATGGAAGAAGAATGCTCGCAAGTTTAAAAGTCATATATTCGAATAAATTGGATACACGTTTTTTTAAACGTTTCTTCTTTTGCTTCTTCTTCTTCTTCTTCTTTTCTCATTTTAAGTCGGTTTTAAAGCGTACTTTCAATGCTTGTTAATGACACTTCATCCACTCCCACCTGTGGGAATATCAAGGTTGCGTCATTAGTGGATAAGGAACAGTTATATTATTGTTCCTTGTTATAAAGCCAAGGAAAAATTATTAAGGTCGATTTTAAATAAGTGTGATGATAATGAAATTTCTTCAAGATTTTATCCTTTCTTGGAGAGAGTGAGGGGAAGAGAGAGAGAGAGAGAGAGAGAGAGAGAGAGAGAGAGAGAGGGAAATATTTGTACGGAAATGAATCAAAATATGAAGGGAAAGGACTTCTCTTCCTTAGAAGTACTTTTGAAATCGAGGAGAGGAGGGGGGAGAGGGGATTGCTTATATAAGGAAAAATAGAAACGATCGCGAATGATATCTCTCTCTTTCTGCTGTGATTTATTGATAGGGTTGTTGTAAATACAGTTGGCAAATTCATCAGATATGGAAATACAATCGAGATATGTATATACAAATATATACAACGCCGATCTTGGTCCCTCCTCGATCTGGTTGCTGGGAGGAACGTTTTCACGAGTATGTGCGCTGCATCATCTATCTTTAAATAAGCATTAAATTCGAATATTCGTAATATTTTTTTTTTTCTTTTTTTTTTTCTTNTTTTTTTTTTTTTTTTTTTTTTTTTTGCTTCGAAAGAAGCGGAGAAACGCAGTAGTCGATAATAGTAGTATTCATCGTGGGTGGATATAAAAATTGTGTAAAAAAGAGAAAGAGAGAAAGACAGATAGATAGATGGAGAGAGAAAGAAAGAGAAATAACAATGCGACGAGTAAGGGATCAAGTAGGTAGCGCGATTAAAAGCAAATCACTCGACGTGATGGGCGTGAATTCTTCAACCGAGGGGAAGGGTTAAGGTTAAGGAAGAGGAAGAAAAAAAAAAAAAAAACGGACGAAAATTTTTATCGGGGACTAGAAAACGTTTATTCGACTCGCTTTACTTTTTCGCTAAAGCTTACGAGCTTGCTTGTATATACGTGCTTGTTTGCTGCGTGTCTGCTAGCCTTGCGATATCCCTTCATCTCTTCCCTCCTTCCTTCCTTCCTTCTTTTTATCCCTCGCAATGCATCTTATTAAATATCGATAGAGCTTATCTTATGCCTACGCGACTACTACACTTACGTTATACGTGTCGATATGGATAAGAATACGATCCCGTTTACGATCGTTAGACGGAGAATATTTCGGTTTTATTTCAACCCCCTCGAAAAATGGCAGTCTTCGATTCGACGTATTCTTGACTTATACTCTGGCAGTGATCTTTTTCCAGAGAGAAATAATCTTGTTGTTCCAAAAAAAAAAAGAAAAAAATACCACGAAACGATTCCGCGTTTCGTCCACAAACTCCCCTCCCTCCCTCCCTCCCTCCCTTTCCCATTCTTACGAAGCAGTACAATAATTATTTGTCGAGGAAGGGCGGCGAAATTCTTCTCCTTATCTCCGAGATTTATTAACGCACAGGCCGAAATTGTCGATCGAAATTACGATCAATCGAATCTCTCAATATATATATTCAGCTTACCCGGAAACCCACGAAACGAGCGAACGAGAATTAGGGCGCGATAATTTGATCAAAGTAAGAGGATATATATCGAGGCATTCCTGTAGAACGGAAAAAAAAAAAAAAAATAAATAAATAAATTAAAGTTGGAAAGAAAGTTGCGCTGAGTCGAAGTGGCGTCGAAGCGTGGGTCGGTGGAAGACGGTCAGTTGGTCTCACCGAGGGATTCCTCGACGATCTTCTCGAGCTGGCCGTTGAACAACTCCCTGCACGATTTCTCGCTCGCCGACGAGGGGCAGGGCGAGCCGACTTCCTGCAAAAGGCCCTTCTTCAGGACGGTTAGGTACCCCTAGCTCTGGATCGTGTCCGTCATGTACTCTTCGTGCAACGCCAGCAAGTGACGGGGCACGTCCAACGCTGTGTGCAAAGTGACGGTCACCCCCCGGTTCAAGCTCACTGCCGGATAAAACACGCCGTAGAGATCGCGGAACGCGATCCCTCCCTGGGGCTGGTCGTTCACGAAGAAGCGCAGGGTGTGCGTGGTGTCCAGATCGAGGAGCACCCCCACCGTGGAGCCCTGCTGCACCCCGCCTTCGGTCCTCTGCGCGTGGCCACCCCCGTGCATGAACCAAGAACGCTGCCGGTCTATGTACATGCTCCAACCCTTGTCGTCCTTCCCTGTGTGCGGATGGAATAGTATATACAGTTAGAAGAAGAAAGTTCGAAATGATTTGGGAAATTAAAATTAATTATTTATTATTATTATTATTATTTAAACCCTTTGCGAATCATCTTTTTTCCCCTCCCCTTTGCCTTGTCTGGTTTTGCCATTCCTACGGATTTTCCTTCACCCTTCGATTTTTTAGAAGAAGAAAGTTCGAAATGATTTGGGAAATTAAAATTAATTGTTTATTATTATTATTATTTAAACCCTTTGCGAACCATCTTTTTTCCCCTCCCCTTGTCTTATCTAGTTCTGCCATTCCTACGGATTTTTCTTCACCCTTCGATTTTTTAGAAGAAGAAAGTTCGAAATGATTTGGGAAATTAAAATTAATTATTTATTATTATTATTATTTAAATCTTTTGCGAACCATCTTTTTTCCCCTCCCCCTTGTCTTATCTGGCTCTGCCATTTCTATGGATTTTCACCCTTCGATTTTTTAGAAGAAGAAAGTTCGAAATGATTTGGAAATTAAAATTAATTATTTATTATTATTATTATTATTTAAACCCTTTGCGAACCATCTTTTTTCCCCTCCCCTTTGCCTTATCTGGTTCTGCCATTTCTACGGATTTTCACCCTTCGATTTTTTAGAAGAAGAAAGTACGAAATGATTTGGGAAATTAAAATTAATTGTTTATTATTATTATTATTATTTAAACGCTTTGCGAACCATCTTTTTTTCTCTCCCTTTATCTGATTCTGTTATTCTTTTCAAAGGATGTTGATGGACGAATCTTTCCTACGGATTTTTCTTCGATTTTCAATTACGCGACTTTTATTCGAATTTTTACGATCGATAGAGAGAGAGAGAAAAAAGATAATTCGAGCGATTTAGAGTAGTTTGTTTTTTCCTCGATTT
Source organism: Apis laboriosa (assembly GCF_014066325.1). Classification (NCBI taxonomy): domain Eukaryota; kingdom Metazoa; phylum Arthropoda; class Insecta; order Hymenoptera; family Apidae; genus Apis; species Apis laboriosa. The sequence goes on from NW_025224966.1 coordinate 1,406,950, forward strand.
CATCGAAATTATAAATTTTTCATTTCGTTCGACGAGATTATTTTTCTTTAATTAATAATGGAAATCTTGGGAAATAAGTTCGCGTCCTAGATACACTAGTGCCTTTTGAAAGCGGGGATTCGAGAAGAGGGATGGGGTCGACAATTTTTCACTCGATTTCGCGCACAGAAGAAAAATTATTTAACCCTTTGCGAACAACACGTATAAAACTTTTATATTTTTATATTAACTTTTTATTATAACTTTTATACTATTTTATGCACAAAGAAAGAAAATTTGGTTAAACTCTATATCTATCTTCTTAACTCTTCTGTTAACAGAACCGTGCTCTCCCATTCATGGTCCGTTTGCTTCGCTATTTTCCTTCTCTCTCAATTCCCTTACGAATAGAAGTAATTTCGTAAATTCAATGACGAAAAGTCAAACTCAAAATCATCTCTCGCTCGAACTAATCATTACAGTTCTACGCTTACAAAACTCAAAAACTTATAAGCTATCGAACCAATATCGAATGTTGCCTGATCCGCGATATAATCTATATCGTTGCATTATTCTTCACAAGATTATTCTAGAAAGATCAATCCAAATAAATATACATCGTTGTCGTTCGAATCCAAGTAATAGCCGAGAGAATAAAACTAATATTCTTAAGCAAAGGATAATTAATAATTTGTGAAAATTTACTCGTTTAAAAAAAAAGAAAGAAAGAGACAAAAATCTTATCCAAAACATATATATATATATATATATACATATATTTACTCACCGAGCATTCTATCCCGCGACACCTCGGCCCTGGCTACGCCGAAGGCTGGATCCGTGTCCGCGTGATAACGATCGATCGTTAATTCCCAATAATGAACGCCCCGTGAAAATCCAACGCTGGAAAGGACAACTCGGTGCTCGTAACCTTCGCAGGACGCGCTCATCGCGTCCTCGGAAATTGATACCTCCTGCGGTATACCGGATGCCCCGGTCGCCCACGAGAACCATGCCACTGTCGAACAAAGCGATGGGTATCCCCCGATAAATAATCGACCGATCGATTCTTGCTTGCTTGCGGCGGCTCCGTTTCTAGCCGGCTATTGTTCTCGGATGACGGCCGACGAAATCGAGTGGATAAACTCGAGCGTGGAGGCCGTGATTCCATATATATCGGAAACTAAACGCCGCGAAATCGAAACCGGAAACACGCCATCCACTGCCTGTATATCGTTACCTGTACCGTAACGCGAATTCCGTAACGTTCTTTCTATATAAGTTATAAGGATATATAAACGGGACACGTTTCCCCAAATTGTCGGCATCGAGTCTAATTTTATTCTAGAGATTTATTGGTATGGATCGATGAATCATGGATCATGGCTATATATTGTATCGTAAAGTTTCTTTACACGTCATAAGGATATAAAGAGACGCGTTTCCCCAAATTATCGGCTTTGATGATTAATTCTAATTTTATTCTCGCGATTCATTGCTATAAATGAATAAATTTATATATTGTATCGTAACGTTTTTCTCCGTGTTATAGAAATATAATGAGATGCATTTCCTCAAATTATCGGTTCTAAAACTAATATTCTCGCGATTCATTGCTAGAGATCGATGAATAGATCGGTTATATATCGTAACTTTTTTCTTCATGTTATAAAAATATAATGAGATATGTTTCCTCACATTTTCGAATCTAATATTATTCTCGCGATTCATTGCTATAGATCGATAAATAGATCGGCTATAGATTGTATCGTAACGTTATTCTCTATGTTTAAAAATATAATGAGATGCATTTTCAAATTATTGATTCCAAATCTAATATTCTCGCGATTCATTGTTACAGATCGATGAATAAATCTATATATTGTATCGTAATGTTTTTCTCCGTGTTATAAAAATATAATGAGATGCATTTCTTCAAATTATCGGTTCTAAAACTAATATTCTCGCGATTCATTGCTATAGATCGACAAATAGATCGGCTATATATTGTATCGTAACGTTATTCTCTATGTTTAAAAATATAATGAGATGCATTTTCAAATTATTGATTCCAAATCTAATATTCTCGCGATTCATTGCTACAGGTCGATGAATAGATCGGTTATATATTGTATTTGTATCGTAACGTTTCTTTTCATGTTATAAAAATATAATGAGACGTGTTTCCTCACCCTTTCGGTTTCGAATCTAATATTATTTTCGCGATTCATTTTTGCAGATCGATAAATAGATCGGCTATATATTGTATCGTAATGTTTTTCTCCATGTTAAAAGAATATAATGAGACGCGTTTCCCCACATTTTCGGTTTCGATTTTAATTTTATTCTCGCGATTTATTGTTACGAATCAACGAATCATAGATCGGTTATTGTATCGTAATTTAAATTCTGTAACATTTTTCTCCATATTACAAGGATTATGAAACTTTAACGGAAAATTCTTCCAATAACGCGTTTCTCCAAGTTGTCGGCTTCGATGAATCTAATTTTGTACTCGCGATTCATTGCTACAAATCGAAATGAATAGATCGATATTGTATCGTAAGGTTTTTCTCCATATTATAGAAATATAACGAGATGCATTTCCCCAAATTATCGGCTCCAAATATAATATTTTCATGATTGACGAATAGATCGTATATATTGTATCGTAACGTTATTCTCCATGTTAAAAGAATAATGTGTTTCCCCAAATTGTCGGTTCCGAATCTAATATTATTCTCGCGATTCATTGCTACAGATCGATAAATAGATCAGTTATATATTGTATCGTAACATTTTTCTGTTATAATTATATTTTTCTGTCATGTTATAAGGATATAACAAGACTTTCCCAAATTGTCGACTTTAATGAAACTAATTTTATTCTCACGATACTACGATTGCTACAGATCGATGAATAGATCGGCTATATATTGTATCGTAACATTTTTCTCCATGTTAAAAGAATATAATGAGACGCGTTTCCCCACATTTTCGGTTTCGATTTTAATTTTATTCTCGCGATTTATTGTTACGAATCAACGAATCATAGATCGGTTATTGTATCGTAATTTAAATTCTGTAACATTTTTCTTCATATTACAAGGATTATGAAACTTTCACGGAAAATTCTTCCATAACGCGTTTCTCCAAATTGTCGGCTTCGATGAATCTAATTTTGTACTCGCGATTCATTGCTACAAATCGATGAATAGATCGATATTGTATCGTAAGGTTTTTCTCCATGTTATAGAAATATAACGAGATGCATTTCCCCAAATTATCGGCTCCAAATCTAATATTTTCATGATCGACGAATAGATCGGCTATATATTGTATCGTAACGTTATTCTCCATGTTAAAAGAATAATGTGTTTCCCCAAATTGTCGGTTCCGAATCTAATATTATTCTCGCGATTCATTGCTACAGATCGATAAATAGATCAGTTATATATTGTATCGTAACATTTTTCTGTTATAATTATATTTTTCTGTCATGTTATAAGGATATAACAAGACTTTCCCAAATTGTCGACTTTAATGAAACTAATTTTATTCTCACGATACTACGATTGCTACAGATCGATGAATAGATCGGCTATATATTGTATCGTAACATTTTTCTTCACGTTATAAGGATATAACGAGACGCGTTTCCCCAAATTCGGCTTTAATGAAACTAATTTTATTCTCACGATACATTGCTATAGATCGACGAATCATAAATCGGCTATATTGTATCTGTATCGTAAAATTTCTCTCCACGTCATAAGAATATAACGAAATGCATTTCGCCATATTTTCGCTTCCAAATCTAATATTTTCCCGATTCATTGTTATAGATCGATGAATAGATCGACTTATATATTATATATTGTACTTGTATCGTAATGCTTTTCTCCACGTCATAAGGATATAACGAGACGCGTTTCCTCAAATTGTCGGCTTTAATGAAACTAATTTTATTCTCACGATACTACGATTGCTACAGATCGATGAATAGATCGGCTATATATTGTATCGTAACATTTTTCTTCACGTTATAAGGATATAACGAGACGCGTTTCCCCAAATTCGGCTTTAATAAAACTAATTTTATTCTCACGATACATTGCTATAGATCGATGAATCATAAATCGGCTATATTGTATCTATATCGTAAAATTTCTCTCCACGTCATAAGAATATAACGAAATGCATTTCGCCATATTTTCGCTTCCAAATCTAATATTTTCCCGATTCATTGTTATAGATCGATGAATAGATCGACTATATATTGTACTTGTATCGTAATGCTTCTCCACGTCATAAGGATATAACGAGACGCGTTTCCCCAAATTCGGTTTTAATGAAACTAATTTTATTCTCACGATACATTGCTATAAATCGATGAATCATAGATCATCTATATTGTATCGTAACGTTTCTCTTCACGTCAGAAGGATATAACGAGATGCATTTCCCCATATTTTCGATTCCAAATCTAATATTTTCCCGATTCATTGTTATAGATCGATGAATAGATCGACTATATATTGTACTTGTATCGTAATGCTTCTCTCCACGTCATAAGGATATAACGAGACGCGTTTCCCCAAATTGCCGGCTTCGATGAATCTAATTTTATTCTCACGATTCATTGCCATAGATCGACGAATAGATCGGCTATATATTGTACCTTAACGTTTCTCTTCACGTCATAAGGATAAAACGCGACCCTTTTCCTTTTATTCTCGCGACACATTGCTACCGTATCGATGAATCACAGATATTGTTATCACAGATAACGTTTCTTTCCATATTATAAGAATACAACGCGTTTCCCCAAATCGACTCGGATGATCTAATTTTATTCTATACGAATCGATGAATCATCGATCGATCTTCGGTTTTCGACCACGAACGTCGATGCTCCTATTTTTGCTCGTTCATCTCTTCCACTCGATCGGAGAAAATATAATCGGGAACGCGCGAAGAGACTCACCCTCGGCAGTCTGGAGGCCGATCAACTCGGAATACTCGCCTTCCCCGGCGCTGTTAAACGCCCTCACCCTGGCATTGTACAGAGAGTTGAAATGCAATCCGTCCACGGTGCAGATCGTCTCTCGACCGCAGTACACCTCCTGATCAAACACACGACGGAACGATTAATTCGGCTCGCTGCTCGTCGATCCTCGATCCTCGATACGCTTTCGTACGTTTTCGGCTGCTTCGAACTTTGCTCTTCGAATGATTCGAATTTATTCGATATATATATATATAT
>NW_025224966.1:1414886-1416094 GCF_014066325.1 Apis laboriosa
AAGGGAGAGGGAAGCAATTATCGAGCACAGCTCTTCCGCAATTTCACGGCGGACTGGAAATTGTGGAGGTGAAATTTAAAAAGGGCGTCCAAGATAAATACTCACGTGCACTTTGTCGGTCATCCCTTTGAGCCTCTGAATGAATTCCGTCGTCGACCGAGCTCTTTCCGACAGTTGTTGCAAATTTTGCGAGAGCTCCGTCTGTAACCAGTAAAGATTAAATCCGTTATTAAATATAATCTATTTTTCCTCGCATTTTTTCCTTTTCTTTCCCTGTCCAATCACACGGGACGAATTATTATTATTATTATTATTATTATTATTATTATTATTATTGGATTTACGCGACGAAGGCTGGAATATTCTTATCGATTCGTTCACCGATCTTTCGATGCGAATTGGGCGAGTGTGTAGTGTTCAGGCAGAGGTGGTAGTTGATGGCGGGGAGTAATTAAGTTACTTCTCTCGAATTAGCCGTGGCCGCAACTTCGTCCTACCTAATTTTCACAGTTTTACTCCTCAACTTTGGGGGCGGAAATAGATGATTGGCGCGTCGTCGTCGTGGTCGTAACCATTGGCAAATTAGTTATGCAGATTCGTCAACGTTCTTCCTTTCCCTTCCACTTTTAAATTGACACTAACGTATTCGACGAAATTTATTTCATTCGATCGTCGAAAGAAGATTTTTGACTGATTTTTGATTTTATTAATTAATTATTGTTTCGCAGATTTGTCAATCTGCTCTTTCCCTCTCTTTCTAAATCACCACTAATTATTCGATGAAATTTATTTCATTCGATCGTCGAAAGAAAATTTTTGGCCGATTTTCGACTATCGTTTGACAGACTCGTATTCGACATTGAATCGGGCCAGGTATCGGGACGATGAGCCAGATGCATGATATCGCGTCCGTTAATTAAGAGGCTCGATCGAATCTCGTTCGCCCACTCCCTCAAGTAATCGCAACAATCAAGGGTGCGCTTCAGATCGATTCTCGAGGAGTATTCTCTTTTCTCGAGACTCCTCGATGCACGCATCGTGCACGCCTCTCGGATACTCACAGTCCACGGTTGTTTCATAATTCATCTCCTATTGCTATTTTCTCTGCCGCCTCTCCCCTTCCTTCCCTCCAAATCGTATAAAAAATTCCTGTAGACCGATATATAACTACTATAAACTAAACACCTCTCTCTCTCTCTCTCTCTCTC
>NW_025224966.1:1416217-1473717 GCF_014066325.1 Apis laboriosa
TCTCTCTCTCTCTCTCTCTCTCTCTCTCTCTCTCTCTCTCTCTCTCTCTCTCTCTCTCTCTCTCTTCCTAAAGCTTCTCCGCGAGAAAATATAATTGAAAATCGCGATACAATTCGTCCCATCCTCGACGGGTTAGGACAGACGAACAAGAGATGAAAACAAGCGTTTCTGGCTTGTGGGATGTTGGCATTCATCTATCTATCGCGAAACCTTCGAGTCGAAAGATCGCGCGTCGCTTACTTTAATCTAGACGCGTCGCGATGCGTTAAATTAAAATCGGGTCGTCGACCGCTCGGCCCTGTCTTTTTCTCCATAAATCACGATGCACCGCATTCCCATCAAACACATCACAACAACGCCCTCCTTTTCGTCTCCCTTTCATTCTTGCTCATTCTCGCTTACCAATAGGCGAACAATCATGAACGTAGCTGCATACGAGAGAAAATGATCCATTCTCGTATCTAAAATACGAGTGTAAATATAACAAACGAACAAAATCTAATGTGCATATACCATATATATATACACACGATCGATCGAGTTTTCGAGTGGAGCAGAAATATCGCGAACGGCGATGCGAAAATTTGAATGAGACCGAGTTGGAACGGGAGCGGAAGAAGGTATAGACGGACGTCGATTATTACGCGGTATAAAACTGATCGATGTACTACCGGTTGGGTAGATGGATGGATAGAAAGCATGGATAGACGAAGCGTCTCTCGTTTGAAAATAACGTTCCAGATGTTTCGAGCGTGGCGCGAGGAGGAGAATGACGCTTTCGGCTCGAATCGATCGTGGCTGCCAGACCACGACGACTACTCGGCTCAGACGTCCCACGTTTACGCGACAAATAGAAGCGGCCAGGCTTAATTCGTTTCTCCACGACGATCGAACGACAAACTCGTACACATAGATCCCGATTAAGAGATCTCGATTGATCGAATCAACGCAATAACGACTCTTCGAAAACCGATCGAAGCAGCAGCTGCCTTTTCTACTACCACTACTGTTACTACTACTATTGCTGCTGCTACTTTCTATCGCGTTCGTTTCGAAGAGTCGTTCCGCGGAATCGCGATCAGACGCGGTATGTGACAAACTCGAACGTAGCATAGGTATATACTCTATAAATATAGCGGATATTTGGGAAAAAAATTTGCAAAAGTCTTACTCGAATAATTCCGAAATCTTTCCTCGGCCAATTTTCCCGCAAATCTTCTCTCTCTCGGTATGAATGTTTAATACGGACCGGCTATTTCGTCGAAAGTATTCCATTCTTTTCGTTTCGAGGCGTCCTCCGCCGCGCCAAATGTTAACTCTGTCGTGTATAATCGAGTCACGTAGATTTCTTAAGTCGGAAAGCTTGTCGAACGCGAGGGAAAAGGATTTTCTTTTTCTTTCTTTTTTTTTTTTTTTTGCTTTCCATTCCATTGTTGGGATGAAAAAAGAAACGGGAAGAAAAGGAACGCGTTACATTTTGTTAATAATATTCGACGAATTCGTCAGAGAGTCGTCAAATTGAGGAGATATGGATCGTAGACGATTGGAATTAAATATAGGTAAAATATTCGGAATAATATTTTTAATCGGAAAAATGGCAGATAACTAGCGAAGCGTGATTACGATGCATTCTACGTGGTGTATCGCGGTGATAAGAAAGGGACGAACCCCTCTTGTGGGGCTGCTGACCCGACAAACCTACGCGCCCGTGTACACAAACTCGGAAACGAGCGCCGGATCGATTTCCAGAGAAATTATTAACCCAGTCAAATCTTGTTCGATTCCAACTTTTGTTATTACAACGATTTATAACGAGAATTCAATATATAGGAGAGAGAAAAAGAGAGAAAGAGAGAGAGAGAGAGATGAGATAGAATAAATTTAAGAAAATCACGTACAGCCACGTGTTTGCCGAAAGTAAATGCGAATACATAAAAGAAGTCTCTAATCGGCCATTCTTTACACCCCGGTACGCGTTACAGACATGGTATAGTAGTACTGCACACTTTCGTATCGGTCCCTGCCCTTAAACAGTGACTCACTCTCGTTCCGTCTCCTCTCGTTCCACCTACGATTCATTTTTTCCCGTTCCTTCCACGTATAACGATATTAACGATGTCCACGATGTATCAAAGAAATTCTAACGCGAATTTCTCGAAACAAAAAAAACTTCTATCTTTGCCCCACGAAAACATTTCGAAATCTGAAAGCGAAAGATTTGCGAGGCATAGCGAGGATATTTTTAGAGGATGAAAGGAAAGGGAAGGAGACGAAGCGACTACGTCGTTCGTCGTTAGACCATAACGTAACACCGCCGCCCATTCTTCCATCTCGGATGAAAAATGTTTCGTACCGAATGGTTTTTATCAAATTTATTCGACCAAAAAACCGCCTATCGAGCCGTGGACAAACGGCTACGAGGGGAACGGAGGGGGCCGCAAGAGGAAGGGCATAGAGAAAAGGGGAGCGGAGAGAGAGATAGAGAGGGGGGAAAAGAGCAACTTATCGACTTGGCTAGGGTGCATTTTCCATCGTTAAATTCGAAACGAAACAAGCTGGGTCAGCTGGAGGGAAAGCAAAGAGCGAGTAACGGGGAAAGAGAAGAAAGAAAGAGAAGGTCGAGGGCAAAGGGGGAGGAGGAGGAGATGTTCGCGCCACGGCACATTTCGTGCGTAATAGCACTATGTAACGAGACGCGCGTTTTCGTCCTTGCATATACCCTATCACCCTAACCGCGTGCCCAGCGCACTTATCACACCGATCGAGCCACCATAAATATCTAAGACATCCTACAGATGTATATCTATACCGAGCAGAGCTATTAATGAATTCGCTGGCCGATTCCGTACCTAGAATTTCATCAATTATTAAATAATTATTTGAAATGATGATAGAACAAAAGCGGAATTATTTATTACGCTATAATATTTAACTAAAGAGGTTTGCAAGAGAAATTAGTTTTATTCGAGGCAAAGAAAAATGTTTACATTTCGCGTCACAAACTTTACCAGAATATTTGGATTATTCTTCTGGAATATTATTTCTTTGGTTCGTCACTTATTTCGATCGATGCAATATAACCGTTTCCGAAGAGAAAAGTTTCGAAACGAGAAAGATATCGGAGATGGAATTTTGTAAGAAAGATATGAAATAGGTCGTAGATAGCGAAGGAAAAATAATAGTTTTCGAACGATAAATAAAAAAGTTTCATCTAAAATTTTGTTTTATTTATTTACTCTATTATTTTCGATATATTATTGGATAACTTATCGTACACGAGATATCATCGCGTGAATCAACGAATAAGAATTCAATCTCGTATCGTTTATTTTCATATTTTATAAATCGTGAGAAAAGCTCGAATTCCAATAACGAGCACGTGTGTATTCCAAGATCATCTCGTGCGTACTCTTTCGCAGTAGGCGTCCACGCGGGCGTATATACCTTTTGTTTATTTACCGATGCGAGGACTCATACGAGGAGTATCAAAGGTTGGCACTGTTTCAAGAACTATTTTCGTTTGTAGGCTCTCGCGTCCTCGTTGCACTTTCCGTTTCCCCTATATTTTCGCCTCGTAATTCTCTTCCACAGCGGTCCCCAGTTCGCCTTTTAACGACATTCAGCGCGACATAGCTACGTTCGTAAATTTTTGCGACCAGAATTTTCCATAAAAACTCCTCGATGTTTCTTTCAAGCGCGATGCGATTTCCGTTTTCTGTCCGATCGAATTTCTAACCGTGCCAATAGTCTTCCTCCATCGGCCATCTGTCAACCAACCAACCTAATTCTCTCTCTTCATCCTTGTCGCGTATGTATACGCAATACCGTACTCTTTCAACTTTCACCGCGTTCATTTGGGACGACGTTTTATCGTTGAGATCTCTAAGCAGAGATTAAAAAACAAGATTCTCTTGTCCCTCATACGTTGTACAAAAAATTTATTATTATTTTTACGTGATTTATTCGATCATATATCGGATATAATCGACGATAGAACGAATTTTCATTGATGAGTCGAGCAGGTAAAATCAAATTCATAATATCAAGTGTTGCAGACAAATATTGATTTTGATCGAGGAAACGAACTATGAAGATAATCGTATCCGCTATAAAGCGCGCAACTTGGACGAAACAATGTCGCTTCGTTGATTAATTCTCGCTCATCGCAGCGAGGTGTTATATCAAAGCACGAGATTTCATATTGAGACGAAACTTGGACGAGGAACTTAGTTTAAACGGTGTTAAAAGCCGATATTCGTTTCCAAAGCAGTTTTAATTTGAGTTCGTTAAATCGTGTCACGAAGAAAATAAAAAAGGAGGAAAGAAAAAGAGAGGTGAAAGAAGGCAACCACGCTCGTAACCACAACCGTAACCACAGCGGTATTAACGAAGATACGAATGACCGTTTTGGTCTTTTCCTCGAGAATTCATCACTCGTTCCGTATATCGTGCTCGACAGCCAGCAGACCGGCTAGTCGAGCATATGAAAGCCGGTCTTACGTTGTATTCCGGGCTGACGCCATTTTCCAACAAGTTTCCATTTATGGAACCTAATGGTACGCGACCCGTCTAAAAGGTCTCGCGATTCTCTTTTGCCAAGGCATCGATCTTTCGAATTTCCACGAATTTCCATTTCTCTCAAGCTATCGCTCTCGTTCGAAACTCGTTCACAGTTCTATCAGATCGATAAAACGATCGTTCAACTCCGTCTCGCTAACGTCGAAATATTACTACGAAAATATTGACTTTGGCAAATACTCTCGAAGAGGTGTTGACCGCCGATAACATAAATGATGGTGGTGGGGGGGATGGCGTGAGAAACGGGACGAATTGTCGCGAAAGAATACGAGGATAAAATCGAACGTCGAGGGGGAGAAAATATAATAAGAACACTTGTCGAGAACACGGTGCGCCGTTCCAATTTCTACTATGCTCTCGATTGTACACGGAAAGGCCACGTGGACGTCCTCTTTTCTACAGATTCATCGAGACCCTTTCTCGTTTAAAGGCGTCGAACAATACGAATTTTACGCTCCCATACGGCAAGCCGGATGCGTTGCTTTTTATCGCGATCACGATTAATCGTGAACAATTAATCGTGGAAACATATTTTTCTAAGCATATTTTTATATAAGCGTAAGAAAACGTATGAATCGAGCGAAATACTAAGCTTCAGATTATTCTACAATTCTAATAAATTTCAATTTCGTTGTATCACGTTGTAATTATTAAAAAGAAGGAAAGTTACGTTGAATTTGAAAATAACTAAACAATTCGTATAATTTTAGATAACGAGAAATTATACTTTTTAGCAGATCTATAATTAGGAAATTATACAATAACGTTTTTAGAGAAAACGATCCGGAAGAGCAGGCGAGATCGTGAAAATTGAAAACTGATCCAGTTGTCCGGAAATTTCGAAAGAAAAAACGCACATGCAATGGAGATGCATAAAAACATTCGCGTCATAAATTCGTAAATCTATCGTTGATTTAAAACTTTTTCTCGATCTTTTTCTTACTCTAAATCGCGGTTGTTGATCCCTAGTTAAGTATAAAAATATACACCAAAAATAATCACCATGTTCGAGTATAACGTGATGACGTGAATGACGGTAGAACCAGTTTCGTCAAGGTCACCGTTAAATCTCTCCTTCAATCGAACCAGATTACTTACTACTGAATAATCCGTAAAAAAAAAAAAAAAAAAGAACGATCGACATTCATCGATCTTTATTGACCATCGATCTTTTTTTATTGACGATAAATAAAATTAAACAAAAATAAAAATATTAAAAACACTCGCCTTTTGAGCCTTGCAAGCTGCGGCCAATGGGAGCACATCGTGGGGATGAGCTGCATGGCGATCTCGAAGACAAAGAGCGCATATCGCGATCTTGCAAAGAGCGCAGTAAAGGGTCAACGGTTCGCCGTTATGATCGGTACAGAGAGGCGTAGTTTCCGCGTTCGAACCGCGAACACCTTTACCTCCTCCATTCGATTGCCAGCTGCCTCGAGGCGGGCCCAAGTTATGCGTCGCCAAAGGTCCCCTCTTTGGATGACACGATTCTCTGCACGCGTCGCAATACAGAACCTGAAACACATTCATCATATATCTCTCTATAAACATATAAGTCTGTAACATATTTATTTCTATTTTGTCGAAAAATTTGTAGATTGTGTATCACGATACAGTTTGTTATATAATTGATGATTATATATAATCATTTGAGATACAATAATTTCCTTCTATAGGTATTAAGTATAATTATAATCTAGAAAAATACATGTATTTAATACATGTACTAGGAAAGGAAAATGAGGAATAAGATAAAGAGGCAAACGTTTACTGACCTCGCACTGTTCGCAGGCGACGGTAGCGTCCCGGGGTTCAGCCTCACACATTTGACATTGCAGTCTCGTGTTTCTCGATTCTTGATATTTTTCTACGATATGTTGCATTGCCCTGTATTTGGGTAAATTGTGAGCTCCTCCTTCGTCAAAATAAACGGTTTTCTGACAAACAGGACAGGAGAGGCATAAAGTGCCGCCTGATGGTGGAAAACCTCCGTTTCCGGGTGTGCCGACATAGCTTCCTGGTCGCGAGCTAGTTGATGTGCTGCTGCACACTACACCAGAATCCGTTTCGGAAAGAATCGAAAGTTTATCCGCTTCCTGATCAGATCCCGGTGCATTCGATGAATCAGTCGTCGATTCTGGAGGTGAATCCGGTGGTGCTTGCAGATTAACCGCGCACGCAAGACAAAGAGCATGCCAGCATGGTAATAGCACCGGTTCAACGAACAATTCTTTACAACAAGGGCATCGTAACTCGTCCTCCATCCTCACGACTCGTCACGACGAGAAACTCGTCGCGCGCGCGCTTCGCGCCTTCTACTTCACCGACGACCTCGACCGTCCGACTCTCTTCCAACCGATCCTGGCTCCCCTCTTTCTCTCTTTTCCTTATTTCGATTGTATTTTTTTTCTTTCCTAATTTTTTCAATCGTTTGCACTATGCCTTCTTCTTATGATTTTTTTTTTCAACATACCTTTCGTTCCACGCCTAATATAATATTATATCTGTCTATCTTTCTGTATATTTTTCTTTAAAGTCTTTAGCAATAATAACGGAACGAAAATGACAACGTACGCTTATTCACTATTCGTTCGCAAAGAAAAGTAGAAATTTTATTTCGATAATGCTTTCACGACTCATTCGTCTCGATTATGAACCACTATATGGATACATTCTCAAATCAAATCATATTCGTTTATATAAATCATTTTGATCAATTTAATCTCTTCTGTTGATTGATTATCCTTCGCCTATGGATTGCACATACATCACATGAAATTTGTAAAAATATCGACTTTACATTGTTCGCTGCTCTAGTTTGCAGAGACGCCCCAATGCAACTCGTATCTTTTTCTTCTTAACTAAGCCTATTTGATGCGTTTAACGATTAAACTATTATTATAATTACACGATTCACTCTTGAAAATACATGTGTGTGCGTAAATTTATCACTTCGTTTCAGTTTCGTAAATACCGGCATAACAAATTCACCATACGACATTCACTGTAGAACGTCACCGAGTTGACTGACTCCCGACGCCGTAGTACTTTCGCGCATCACAACTGCGCACCATGGCTCAGGGACGACTCTCTCCACTTACCACCCGACCTTCATAATAAAACATTTATTTTTCATTATATTACATTTCTTTTATATTTATCTATTTTATATATTACGTATATTTAAGTATATGTATTATACATTATATTTCAATAAAAACATGCCATCAATATTATTAAACTTTTATATAATATTATAAAAAATATTAATAATCACAAATAATATTTTTAATATTTTTTTCATAATATATCTTTAAAAAAATATAAGAACTTAATTATTATAAAAATATATTTATATTTTTTTTAATTTTTTTATTGTATTAAAATTTATTTCAATATTTGTCAATCGATTTTCTTAATATTTAATATTTAATACTTTATTTATATACATATATTTTTCTTTTAATATTTTCAGTCATGAATAGTGATAAATTCAGTGTATAATACTATTTTGATCTTTTTACTCTTTTTTACTATAATCTCTAATTATAAAATTTCTTTTTTTTTTTTCTATATCATCATATTTTTACTATTTATCATTGGTTCATTTTCTATTCAATGTGAAAAAAATAAAATCAAATAAAAGATATTTATATATATTTGAAAATAAAAAAAATGGATTCAATGCTAAATCATCGATTATATTATCTTATTTTTTAAAATAATATAAAAAAATAAATAATTTCGTTAGAAATATATATAAATGAAAATCATTTTTTCTCATTATTTATAAAATCCTGATTTTAAATTACATGTATACATTTCTTTATTTCTACATTGATTCTATATTGCTTTTAATTAGCATAAAAGAAATTTATTAATGAAACATTATCGTCAAATTTAATATTGAAAAAAAATGTGTGGAGGCGCCACATACTAGGTAATAGAACTTCATCAAGCGACATCAGGCAAACACTGAAAATTGACGTCAGAACTATGTATACATTTCTCAGTTCGGTAAGCAAATTATCATTAGGTGATATTTTGCAAATATAACATCATAACATGAAATGATACCTTTTTGAAAATTTACAGGTAAGAACATGGTATGTTTCCTCTCAGTTGCGTTTTCTTCATTGGTCATTGGTTAACACATGTGCCTTTTATTACACTCGTACTTACAGTGTTAAATATATCATCAAAAGCATCGTAATGCAGCGTTAATTGAAGAGATCAACCTTTATTTGCAAACATATTTCTAAACATAACATTGATATTCGGTAACGATGATTTTTTTTTAATTCAATTAAATTTAACATATAGCATATAAGACAATTCCTGTTCCGAAATTTCATAGCTAAATTCTTAATAATAAATAATATCAATAACTTTGATAATAATAATAATTGAAAAATAACTTTCTTAAAAATTTTAATAAATCTATATCTTTTCCTTTTTAGAAAAATTTAAAGTGATAAATCAGTGTGCAAAAACAAACATGTTTGCATTCTTGACAAAAAGAATTTTGTTACAGCAACTTATTTATATACGTCGTTTTGGATGTAAAGCTGCTGCTACTACTACTACTAGTACCACCTCTACCACTACTACTTCCAAGTTAGTTGATTTTATGATGTGCAATGCATTAAATCTAACTTTTAAATGTAACTCTATTTTTCAGTATCATTATTTTACGAGTCATTTTTAATATCAATCATTGATCTATATTCAAGTACCCATTATTTTTTATTTAATTCAATTAAAATTCTTTTATCAATTTCGCAATTTCAATTTCATTATTTTATTATTATGCACATTATCTTTCATAATTTCTAAATTCCATATTTTTCTCTGTTATATTTGTACATTGATGAGTTCATTTCTGTTAATAAATAGATAAAGATAAAAGAAGTTACATGAATTCATGCACGTATAATTAATGTGATTTGTTATTTTTTCAATTCTATATTAAATTAAATTACGCGTATAATCATTTTCAGTCCAGATTCATGTAGCTCGTTCGATCTAGTTATTGTCGGGGGTGGTATTGTTGGATGCGCTACTGGTCGAGAAATGTTAATAAGACATCCTAGCTTAAAGATAGCAATCGTTGAAAAAGAAAATGAGCTAGCAAAACATCAAACAGGGCATAATAGCGGTGTAGTACATGCTGGCATTTATTACAAGCCTGGCTCTATGAAAGTAAAAATATAGCAATAATTGTACATTTTTCCTAATTCGCCTCTTTCTTCCGAGAGAAATATTATTTTGTTTAAATATGTGGCATTTAAAATTGCATAATAGAATAACGCTTCGTTAAGGGATTTTTGATCCGGCAGGAAATAATTGCAGGCACGACTATGTGTGGAAGGTTTAAAACTGAGTTACGACTATTTTTGTAAACACGATATATCTCACAAAAAAGTTGGAAAACTAATAGTGGCTCACAGTAAAGAACAAGTCAAACAATTGGATATCTTGTACGATCGAGCAATTCAAAATAATGTACCGGATATCCAAATAGTTGAAAAACATTGTATATCAAATTACGAAGCTAAATGCAAAGTATTAACATTATTTTATTTTTGAAATCATAAAAAGAGAATAAAAAAAAAATTAATATTAAGTTTAAAAATAAAATAATAAGAAATACGTGTGTTTTCTATAGGGAGAAAAAGCAATATGGTCACCATGGACAGGTATAGTCAATTGGGCAGAAGTTTGTAAACATTTTGGTAAAGATTTTCAAAAAATGGGTGGAAAAATACTTTTAAATTTTGAAGTTGTTGGTTTCTCAGAGATGACAGAATCTAAAGGGGCAAATGAATTAACTCCAATTTCAGTGCATTCGAAAGATAAAGTATATTAAAACTTTCACATATAGCCATCTTTAATTTGCAATATCTTTATCATATTCTATTATCGTAGTGTTTACCAACAAAATACGTGTTAACATGCGCTGGGCTACATTCGGACCGTTTAGCAATAATGACAGGATGCGATCGTAGCCCACAAATTATTCCCTTTCGGGGAGAATATTTGTTGTTGAGCGAAAGCAAAAGAAATTTATGCAGCACCAATTTATATCCTGTTCCAGACCCTAGATTACCATTTTTAGGCGTTCATTTTACACCTAGAATCACTGGCGAAATATGGCTTGGTCCAAATGCAGTTTTAGCATTTGCAAGAGAGGGTTATCGGTACGAAATAAATATATTTAACGATCGAATATAACGATTAATTATAATATATTCTTAGGTGGCGCGATATAAATATAAAAGATTGTATAGAAATGGCAAAATTTCCAGGACTGTACAAATTATGTATTCGACATTTTGTACCAGGATTAAGAGATATGATTAAATCAATTTTTTATCCACTTATAATAAGAGATTTACAAAAATTTATCCCCGAAGTAACTATTAGAGATATAAAAAGGTAAAGAAAAGAATATTTTCTTCATATTCTATCATATTATAAATATACTATTTAAGTTATTGATTGCATTTTACGTTTAATTATAGGGGGCCATCAGGTGTTAGAGCGCAAGCATTGGATAAAAATGGCAATTTAGTAGATGATTTTGTTTTCGATGGAGGAAAAGGTAATATCGGTAAGAGAGTAATACATTGTCGCAATGCACCTTCTCCTGCTGCAACTAGTTCCATGGCGATTGCTAAATATATTGCTGATAAACTAGAAAAAGATTTTAAATTCTGACGAGTCCGACAAGAAATTCGGATACCAAATTTAAAAATAATCCGTGTTAATACATATAAAAATAAAAATTTATATTTGAAAATAAATACGTAAAAAAATATGTGCATTTTGAAAATAATGTGTTCATGACTTATGTACATACCGTAACGTGCAATAAAACATACTTTATCTTCTTCTTTATCGCAAAATTTTTTTATTAAAAAAAATAGTTTCTAAAAATATTTATATTTTGATATATATTATTATAATAAATGATTTTAATTCATCTGATCTTTTTCATTTCTTAATTTTTCTTCTATTTTTTCTTTTTACAAGTATGCATGTAACTTCTGTATTTCACACAAACGATGACGATTGCTTTGGGAATATTTTTAGTCAAAATAATTTCTATTCAAATAAAAATAAAAATTAATATCTCTCATTATAATAATAAAATATAAAAAACTGCATTTAAATAAATTTAGTAATATAAAAAAATTAATATAGAAATACCTTTCATAGAGATGTTTAAAAATGATAATTTTTGTACAATATTAAATTATTCTAAATCCTTTTCCTGATATCATAAGAGAAGAATTTGCAAAATCCCAAGCTGTTGTTGAATGAAATCCTATATTTGAAAGAACAACTCCATATTCGCTTAGTGCAAACATAGAGTAAACTGCAAAAAAATGTTTATATTATATCAAGTTTTATTTTTACTTTATTTTATTTTATTTTTTTTTTTTAAGTCAGTTAACTCACCTAAAGGTTCACAATATTTATTATGTCTGTAAAAAAAGTAGCCTGCAAATAATATACACAATAAATTCAACATCATAGATCTTCTCTTCCATTTTAGAGAGATAGCTTCAGAAGATTCTTTAGTAATATTACGACAGTTTCTCATTATATAATATGCTATCTGCATATGAATGACAGATGTTATTAAAAATGTTATAAAAGATACTTTATGAAAAACTGAAATGAAGAAAAATTAAATACTAAATTAGTTTGTATTTCAAAATCACATATTATAATGATTATCTTATATACATACCATAATTCTCATTGGATGTCCAAAAACTTAATGATATAAGTGATATGTTTTCAATAGCATAGATAACAGTTGCAACATTACAAATATTTTGTGCCCATTTATAGATATGCTCTTTATAATAACGGCGATACATTATTAATACTAAAATTCTTACCACTGCTTGCATAGCTATTGCAATTTTCCAAACATCTCTTTGTGGCCTGTAATGTCCAATCGCAGCAGATACAGATGGTAAAAAATTATAAACCTAGCATAAAATATTATTTATAATATATATACATGCATATATGTATATATTAAATATTAATAGAAAAAATGCTTACTTTACAATGTGTGGAAGTCGAATGCTCAAAATTATATACAACGGACCAAGTGATACAAAATAAAAATGCGAAAAAAGGTAAAGATACTGTAAACCATGCTAATTTAGCAAAATGTAAAACGTATCGCGTTTGCAACATGTCGTCTCCCACTAACGGAATATATTCTGACCCTACTCTCGATTTATTCATCCTGTTATATTCTAGATTATATTTTACGTCATCGCAAACGAGTCTGATACTTTTAACAGGCTAAACTTATAAAACACTTTATTGGTATATTTAACATGCAATCCACCATTCTTTTTTTGATTTCGTTATTTGACATTAGAAATAAAAATTTATATTGAATTGAATAATTAATATCATAAAATTTACAAAAAAGAAAGGTTAGCACACCGAAACTTTTAGATTTTTTTGACAGAAACATTTTCGAAATATCAGATATCACATAACATTTTAACGCAAAGACAATCGATCACTCATCGCATGCGCAATACGTAACATATTTGGATATGTAACCACAGATAAGATACAAAATAGACTTAACATTCGATGTATTTATTCTTATGTCACTAGTATATCATTTAATATCATTTTCAATATTATTGATTTAGTTCATAGATTGGTAATAAGATTATGTAAGATAAAATTGGTTAATAATGATTGAAAATGAAATTAAATTTCAATAAAATTAAATAAAAACAATACAAATATTTTGTTATAAAATATTTAATAGACGAATATGAAATGTTACATTTTATACTTGATTATAATATTTATTATAACATAATTATTATTAAAATAGAATAAGAATTAATGAGAATCATTTCTGAGTGAAAAAGATGATTGTTTAAAGAGATATCTTTGATATTTAAAAGATTCCCTAAAGATAATTTTTTATTTTATCTCTATTAGCCATTATTTGATATTTTTTCTTTATCTATTTCAACATTCTGGAAATGGCATTGACATCAATATTTTTATCTTTCTCTCACTCTTCTTATTTGTACTTTATGACTGAATTGAATACAATTTTTGCACTTACTGTTCTAAATTGTAAAGAATATACCAAACATTTTGATATTTTAGAATGTAACTTATAAAATTAAATATAAATATTTATTCTGTACTTTATCATGATGCAATGACCTCATTTTTATTATAAAAAACAAAAGTAAATAAATTGAAGTCATCGTTATCATCAATGTTTAAATGTTCTACCTTCAGATAGCGTTAGTTGATCGTTTATATTACTATACTATCGACTGTATTGTTTTTGTGTATTGTTTCATTGCGTTAATCTTTATATCAATATATTTATATTTGTACAGTGTTTATATTAAAAATCATATTTTTTAATTACGAAACGATATACAATGTGAATGAGATATATAAACGCATAAATATTTTGAGTGAATATATTAAATTTTTTTGAGGTTAGATTTCCATGCAGTTCAAATTTCGTTTAATGTTTATATTTCATTGTTCATAATTAATGAAGTGGCATTAAAAATTTTTCTTCAAGTTTTAAAATATGTAAGTATATTGTCGTGTACAATATTTTGAATATTTGTTATAGTAAATATCCACTTTAATATTATCAAAAACAAAGAAAAACGTAACAACATATTCATTTTTTTATTAGAAAAAACATTAATTTCTTTTTTATTGATAAATAAATAAATATAGAATAAAGATCGCATCGATATTATTCCATATTATTATGTATTATTTATGTGAATATTGGACATTAAATGTCCTTATTCTGACATAATTTTTACTTTTGTTTCATTCTTTCTCACTCCATATATATAATATATATATATATATTATATATATATGCATCAATATGTACAATATTGAATAGAAAATTTATATTTTCAATAAATTGTACCGTGTAATTTTTGAGAAAATTTTTTTTATTTGTGAAGTAAACTATTTAAAATATGAATTATAATATTAGTTTAGATTTTAGATATTTTTTTAGAATCCTATAATACAACTAATTAACTAACTAACTACAACTAAACACATTTATAATATTGGTTATTTCTTCTCATTATCATTGTCATAAAATGAATAACAACAGAAATAGAAATGGAATTATATATATAATAATTTTATATTTAATATTTAATATTTATTAAATATAATTTAATATTTATTTATAAATATTGATGAAACGAATAAGAAAAATTGTTGAAGGAAGTATTAATTTTTACTTTAATCAAAATATTAGAGATTAAAGTAAAACAAAAATAAATTAGAAAAGATAAGAAAAAATAAAATTCGATGAAAGAAAAAAAAGGAAAAAAAAGAGAATAAAGAAAAACGTCTGTTGATTCGGACATGTAGGAATAAGGATTAGATATCTTAGAGTTAGTTTCAAGTTTCGATCAAATTAGACGCAATGCGTCGAGATGGCTTGCCAGGAGGGCCGCAATATTACTCTATTACATTGAAAAGCAAGCGCGAAATCGTTCCACCATTCTTACTGGCAATCTCTTCGATTTAAAATGGTTCACATCATTCACATCGTTCTTTGAGAAACATTATTTTTACGATTATAGCCATGATTACCTTTAATCGATTTCCTTAAAATGACGCATACATATTTGCATTTTATCATAGAATATCGTGATTTGTATTATGCCAAAAAATCAAAAATGTCTCTAAACATGATCAATTGTTATCATATTCAAATGCTTTAAATCGTTATATTCATTTATAGAAAAATGTTTTAATAATAATGAAAAAATATTGAATTCGTCAACTCGAAAATAAATGTAAGGTGAATTGCCTCTAGAAACCTATCATTTTGATTCATATTTATCTTATCGGATAATTTGCATTTTCGCAAGAAACGAGGAAATTCTATATTCGTCCTGGCAAAGAGAGACTATCGGTTTCGTATTTGAATGAAAGTATCGTTGTCACCAACTTCTATTCGTGTCAAACAATATAAAGTAGATTATATACAAACCAACGGACCTCTCGGTCTCTGTCTTTCTTTCTATCTATGCATTTACTCTTCCATTATATCTCATCATTGCCTATTCTTTTCTCTTCTCTCGCTGTCCTTTACAATTGCGTAAGCATAATAAGTATTTACTTCCATACATACATCAATATATGCCAATTGTTTCGCTACATAGGATTGACCGAAAATACACGAATTGAATTCGCTATAAATTATATAATATATTGGCTATAAATTATAGCAATATGCAACGAAACTTTCTTTTCACATCACATATTGCGAATAATCCAAATGACATTTCGATCACGTAAGATGGAATGCTACAAAAGAAATTGGACGATAGCGAAAAACGGAAATGCGAGATTACGTTTATCGACGTATCTCCGTGAGTTATCGTTCTTTCTCGTTTTTTCAAACGAGTTTAAATTCCGAATTATCGTCCCGATAAGCAATTTGTTCGATAATCAAAAAAAAAAAAAAAAAAAAAAAAAAACAAAAGACAGGAATCGTTTAACTAGCAACCAACCATTGTACAACAATGGTCCCACGTTGCAAAACATTCTCAACAGACGCGTTACGTTTTACGTAATAATACCGTTAAAAGTTTTGTCTCGTTTCAGGTAAATTGGATCGGTCGCGGGTGAACTGAATAAAATCGACCAAACAACTCGAATAGACATTTACCCTCATTCTATCGAACCTCGATCTAGGTATATATCCCCTAAAGTATATCTTCGCGAATTTACGTCTTATTCGAATAAGGGATGCTTCTATGCTTTTTATGCTTTTTATTATCATAGGAGAATACGCTAACAGAAGGAGACTGTAAGAAAGCGAAGTCAACTGTGCTCGCGACGCGATATCGAATAAAACATCGAATGTTTGCTAGATACCAATTTTTGTACAATCCCATTATCGCATATTCGTCTCGAAAAAGGAAAATGAAAACTGTTTCAATGAAAGATCATCGATACAAGCTTTCGAATTTTCGCGAGACATCTCGTTCTCGTATCGTGCACGATCTTTTGCTCGATACGATCGTTCGAACTCTTTGCCTCCGTTTTATTTGCCAGTTTTCCGGAATAGCGCCACGAATAGCGTCACGTTTGTCGTAACCTCGATATGTTGTCGGGGCAGAGTAACAGAGTGTCGTTGAGCACATGGCGCCGTCCGATTTTCAAACGGATTTATTCCACTCGTTAACTCGAGTTGTATATCGTATATTGAATTGATCCTTCAATCGAAAAAAAGATTAAGGAAGAAGGGGAAGAGATGTGCTAAAATGCACGATATACGTGGAGAAATGTACGTGACAGTGATGGAAAAGCGAGAGTTTCCTTTCTTTTTTCGACGAAAGAAAAGGATAAACAGGGAAAAAAGGAAATGCAAGGATAGAGAAAAAAAATTGGAACAAAGGAAGAGAAGAAGGAGCGCGAGAGGAGACCCCCGCGGTGAATCAAAGTGGTAATGAGTCGAAGGGGGAGAGAGGGGGGAGTGGGGGGTCATAGTGATGCGAGGAGAGGCGGGAGACAAAGACAAAGGGGGGTGTATCGGCAGGGTGAAGTTGCGCGGAATGGAAAGCGGATAGAACAGACAGAAGGATGCGCGCAGGCGTGAAACGGACGCGGTGAACGCTCGGTATCCGCGTGGCGCGAGTTAGAAGTTGGCTTCGCGCTTTTAGTCTCGGCCCGTGTCTCTTCTCGTTCATCTTCGTTCACCCGTCCCGTAGAACGGCCAACGAGAAGGCGAGTTCCCGCTCCTGAGGTCGCCCGCCTGCGAATTTTCATCGAAGCCTCGAACGAAGGGAAGAGGAAAAAGGAAAGGGAAAAAGTGTGGAACGAACGGAGTCCGCGACCGGCCGCGGTTTGAACGATGAAGCGGATAGACGTTCGGATCGGCGATGATCGTCCTCGTGTTTTCGTCCTCGCCATGAAACGCCGTCCCCTTTCGTAGCATCATCCATCCCCCCATTGCATCGAGGGAGACGCGCGTTCGATGGAACGCGCCGGAACGGGTGAAAAATGTCCGAGAAGAGTTCGAACGAAATTCTCGAGGGGAAGAAGAGGAGCACCGCCCAGCGAAGATGGCGCATCCTTGCCAAGGCGTTGATAGGCACCGTCTCGGAACCGATCTCCGTCGATCCTGAGAACGAGATATCGGTGCGCCGTTTCACCAGCTTCGATCTGTTGAGAGTGAATCGGTTGGAGAGCAATCCAACCGCGGATCCGGATTCGTTCGCGGCTTGGTACGAATATTCGACCGTTTTGGACAACAAGTTGTTCACCATAGAGATACGCCGGCGAACAAAGAGAAATTTCACGGCGAACGAGTTGATCGGGTTCAACAATACGGGAAACATCTGCGTCTGGCCGTCGGAGGAATGTTTGGCTTATTACTTGTTGAAAAATCGGCATCTCTGTCGAAACAGAAGAATCCTCGAACTCGGTGGCGGTATGAGCTGTCTGGCGGGGGTGCTCGCCGCCAAGTACTGCGACCCGAAGGAAATCGCGCTCACGGATGGGAACGTGACCAGTGTGAACAACGTGCGACGAATCGTATCGAGGAACGGCATGTCCGATTTCGTCGAGTGTGGCGTGGTACAGTGGGCCAAAGCGGCCAGGGCGATCAGGGCAGCAAGATCGGTCAGACCGTTCCTACATCCCCATCCCAACGCTCTTCGAGTCAAGGTGAATTATACTTCTCGCGTGTTACGCGTTTCGCGCGCTCCTCTGTCGCGAGCAAACCGGAGATGATGCGTGCGTGCGTGCGTGCGTGCGTGCGTCCGTTCGTTCGAGCGTTCGAGCTTTTAAAACTTCTCACTCGGATCACGCGCCTGCGCACTTTTCTCCATCCAGTGCGAAGGAAGGATAAATTCCAGTTGATTTGCCGCCACGATTGTCCGCCACGCTAGTTTTCTATTTTCTATCGCATATCCGTTTATCGAAGAACCGTGAATCATTCGATATGCACGCGATTCTCTCGATACGATAATCTTCCGCGTATTTATTCGATGCACGTTGATCACGACGATCTCGTTTGCTATTCCAATCAATCTTTTTCTTTTTTTTTTTTTCCTGTTTTCGCGTGATCGTGATCGTTTGTATAATCGTCGTCGTATCTTCGGATGATTCGCACGCGGCCAGGATAATTGCGGCAAAGTGCGAAAAGAGAATTTGCATTTCCTCGTTTCATCGAAAGTTCTTCGAAGCGTTCGAGGAAAAAAACAAAAAAAAAAAAAAAGAGAGAGAGAAAACTTTTCGTGAATTTCTGAATTGAATTTTTACCGGTAGAACTGGAGTGGCGGCGCCAAGGATGTTGCAAAATTAACGGAAAAACTGTACGACGTGATCCTGTGCGCGGATTGTCTTTTCTTCGACGAGGCTCGTTCCGATTTGGTGGAGACGATCTACGGCTGGCTGGCAAACGATGGCCTCGCTCTGGTGATGGCGCCTAGACGGGGATCGACTTTTGAACAATTTGCGGAAGCGGCGATAAAGAGGGGTTTCGTCGCGCGACAAATAGATCGTTACGACGCTACGATTTGGTCGAGGCATCTGGAATTGTTGGAGAACAGCCAGGAATATTGTCCAGACCTCCATTATCCGATTCTTCTGGAGCTTACCAAGCAGAAGAAAACGTCGCCAGGATGATGAAACTTCGATCGTCCACCGCGTCGAAAAACGATCGCGTTTACGATCCTTTAACGAGAGTTCCTCCCTGCCCCTTCTACCGACCATTTCGGCCCATTCCCTTCTTCCATTCCGTTACCATTACCCGACTTAGCTTACTTCTTTATCCTTCTCCCCACCCCTCTCCCGCTTTTTTTCCAGATGTATAATACCTGCCGTTCTCTGCCCATCCGTTCCAATATATCTATCTAAGCGGCAACATCGCATAATCGAGATTATTAATTACACGTCGAATCCGTTCGATGTACACAAATTTCTATTAAGTTAGTTAGATAGCCATCGTTAAATATTGCTTATTCGTTGCGCGATATACCACGTTTTTTTCCCCCTCTCTTTCCCCACCAACGAGTCGAGTAAACGATAGTATTTCAAGTACCTGATGTTTAGACCGATAGAATTGAAAAATGGTTTGTACACGGCGTATCTGTACGATCTACGCTGTTGCCCTGCTGGCAAGAAAAATATTTAGAAATGACGCGACGAGGACGACGTGTTATACGTATACGGCGGTATATAACCGTTTTTTCGTTTCGTTCCGTTTCGTTTCTCTCTTCTCCGTGAAATTTTTTTAAGAAAATTATTTCCTTCCCTTTTTCGTGAAGAAACGTGTATTCGTCGGGTACATTCGTGTCGAACAAAAGCGGCCGATCGATCTTCGAAGAATGATCTCGTTTCACTCGTTTTACTCGATCTTCATAGATCGATTTTGACCGAATACTACGCTTCACATTTTTCGATCTCTATCGATATATATATATATATAAATACTTCTCGAATACTTTTCGATGGTATATATAGTATGTAAACTTCGATCTAGCTATTCGATCAAGGGTCCAAAATGAACCGATTAGAAAAATTATATATAGTATACGATCTTTGTTGTAAGGTAATAAAGACTTTTTTACCGTGCATCGTTACGCGTTTCAACAGTTCTTCTCAGATGGACAATTATATTCTTTCAAAAATAAACGTGTTGAAAAATGATATAATTTTCAGATTTGGAATCTCGCGAAGCGATATACATATCGCATGAATATTTATTCGTTTATACACGTGTTTTTGTTCGTTTGTTTGTCTGTTTATTTCGTTAATTTATCTATTTTATTTTCACGTTATCCACATTACGTTTCAATTTAATAAGATCGTTTCTTCTAGAATATCCGATATTTTCTTCCTTCCTTCCTTCCTTCCTTCCTTCCTTCCTTCCTTCCTTCCTTCCTTTCTTTCTTTATATCTCTTTTTTTGTTTCTTCTTCTTACTTCTTTTCTCGTTTCGTTACAACCGTGTTGCAATGTAAATCGAACCGCAGTCATGACAAAGGACCAACTTAGTTCAGCCTAGTCAAAGCTACCAAACAAATTTCCATTATCGCGTATTACCTATACTTATATACCTTTACGAAGGAACAACTATTTGTGTGTACGTGAGTATGTGAGTATGCGTGAGTGACAAGACATGTAAGAAAACATTGCAAATAAAATAATATTTTCATTTAACATTTCGATTGTGTTATCTCGCGATCAATGAGGGGAAAGAATCGAATCGGAGTTAAACGGTAACACGATCCGTCAAATCTTTTCTACTCTTGTTGATCATCCATTGCTTCTCAGATTGACTTTTTACGCATATATTTCTTCGATCCTATTTTTTTTTTCTTTGTTCTTATCTGTGATTACTCTTATTATTATACATATTATTATACTCGATTTATTCTTGCGCTCTTTTTTTTTAGTGGTCTCTAGTAGAATGATTTACTTTTAACGCGTGTCGATCCACGATTACACAATTCGATCGTCAGACACGAACTTACTCGAGATTATTTTTGACTTTCCGTTGAATGGAAACTCGTCCATTGCGGCCCTTTAGAAATTTATTATTAGTGTATATCTGATAGATGTTTATCAACCTTTCCCCTTATACAGGGGGATCCAATTCAACGCGATCGTGTGCAGCGTTGCAACGATTTAAAAACTACTGTGTTTTCGTTCTATTAATAATCCGTTAATAATCACTGTAAAAAAAAAAAAAAAAAAAAAAAAATATTTAATCAGATGCATTCGCGGAAACCGGCATTCTTACGATCGGTAATTTCGGCTTCAAACTCGCGATTCAAACTCGCGTTTAACGAACCAGATGCCGAAATGTTTTCCAGAAATAACGAAAGCCAGCTCCAGAGAAAATAGCATCGATCGTTGTTTCATGATTATGTTATCTCGAACCATATGGATCGATCGTCTTTCTTTCTTTCTTTCGATTCTCCTTATTCTCATTCACGATTCGAGGATGAAAAATGCAAGAATATATCGGATGTGAAAATACACGTACGAAAAATATAACGTTATTTTGACACGATTTGTATAAAAAAAAATTTTTTTTTTGCTATAAAATTAGTATCGATCCTCCTCGCCGAGTTTAAATCATAACGCTTCTTTTCTCTCTCTCTCTCTCTCTTCCAAAGATTAAGACGGAATAAGAGCATTAAATCGAAAAACTCTCGCTCTATATGGAATATGGAAGCTCTATAGAAGAACGAGAGAAAGAGAGAGAGAATAAAAAAGTAAGAAGACATAATAGAATGTTTCACATATAGGGCTGCTCGAGACGAACTATATAGACGAACCATATAGTGCGAAATAACACGGATATTTGGAAACGGTTGGACTACATTGGAAACAGTTTATCGGAATTTTCATATCGCGATATTCGATCGTTAATGAAAATGGCATGTGCGATCACTTCACCGCACGTGTATCGACTTGGTTGGAACTGGTGCTAGTTGTACGTATAGATCGTTGTTGGATCTTTGTTGTGATATATATAAGCAAAAAGATAGCTCGGTCACGATAAACTCGCTTTATTCGTATTTATTCATTGGGAATATAGTGGCAAGAAAAAAAAAAAAAAGAACAAGCCGCAAAGTCACGGTATCGATGTTGGATGCGGTTTACAAGACGCGCCTTTCGAACACGTAGGAACACAAGTATACAACCCTCCAAGATAAAATTAGAACAAACCATGAACCTTTTTTCCGCTCGGCCGTAAGAGAGCTATAAAACGATCTAACTAAACCCCGACGTTCGAAACGTCGTAATATATATATATATATATATTTTTTTTTTCAAATTTCGTTTACTGAATAATTTTCAAAGAGACTAACCTATTACGAGAAACGTTAGCAATTCATCGTTACTTGTAAGTAATCGTGTAACGAGTATCTTAAATGTACACGATCACAAATTTTTAGACACGTGAACAATATTTATGATGGATACGACAAATACGAGCCGATAGTTCCATCTCTCTTTCGCCTAAAAATAAATCGTTGCGTAAAATTAAGGGCGTGACCGTTAGTGCATCATCGTCGTCGTCGTTGCCATCGTGAAAATTACATTTTCTAGGTGCCAATTGTTTTTTGGCTGGCTGCTACCTACTTACCTCTGAAATTTATCAAAGATATTTCTGATTTGCGACGGCTCGATTTCTTGCTCTCTCTCTCCCCCCCCCCTCTCCATGTTTCCACGTGACTGCTTCCACAACTTCGAGCAACTGTGTCGCCCCCACACTCATCATGTTCTCTTCGCCCTATTGGAGGGAATCGAATTTTCGTTTTTTCGTTTGGCGGACGGTGATTGGTGGTTCGCGCCCGAAAATATTCCACCCGGTTTGGATGTAAACGGCCAATCTCGATCGAACGCTCGTGCCAAAAAGTAAGCACGAAAATATACTCTGGTGTTAGCCGATTACGAGAATCGTGCATGTTCGTTTCTATTCGCGTGCCAATGGATCTTCTCGAGCCTGGAGGGATTTTGCCCTCGCCCTCGACCTCGCTGCGTGAACAAACTCGTTCATTCAATCGGAAAATCATGATCGGAGAAGAAAGAGTAAGAGATTATCGATAGACGAAGACTACACTCTCGTGGTCAAAGAGCCCGTCTATTAAGAACGCTCGGCAATAACTCGTCGAGAAAAATATTAAGGAGAGGATATTTAAACACAAAGAAGATACGAAGGTACCAATTGGCTCATCAGACGATTAACTGAGTTGGCCAACCTAATCTTCTCTTTAGCTATTTTTACGACGTTGCCGCTATTAATACATGCTCTATTATTGACATAACGTGGCATTGTTGAAGGAATTGCGATTTCCTTCGATGCATGACTCGAAAACATTCGATTGATTCGTTAATGGTAAACGTCAAAGTTTAACAAGGGAGGATGGTTCCTTGTTTGAAACATGAAAAAATTATTGCAAAAGAGAAAAATGTATAAAAGCTAAATTTTTTAAATCCGATATTTCTTAAGATTGGAAAATTATCCTTTTTTTTTGTCGGATGATTTATAACAGATATCTTTTAATTCTTCGTTCTTTTCTTAAACATTTTATCCAATTAAGATAGAAATGAAATATACAAAAAAAATAATAAATAAACGAACAATATAGAAAATAGTATCGAATATATATATTGTTTCAGGGCGGACTATTGGAAATCTCAGGGTCGTAAATTTTGTGATTTTTGCAAATGTTGGATCGCTGACAATAAACCTAGTATCGATTTTCACGAAGGTGGCAAGAAACACAAGGAAAATGTTAGCAAACGGCTTAAAGAAATACATAAAAACAGCGCGAAGCAGGCGAAACAGAACAAAAAGATCGAAGACGACATTAAGAAAATGGAAAACGTACGTTCATCATATTTTCATTTAATTTTCATTTTTCAAATTTGCTAAATGATCTAAAATAATCTTTTTTATCTTTTTTTCTTTTTATACGTATATATTATTACATTTAGGCAGCTATGGCTGCGTATTTGAAGGACGTAGAAAACAATACAAGAGACATGACTGCCGATACGATTATTAAGGAAAAAATGAATCAAATAGAAACAAAAGACGTAGGTACTCAAAAATATTCTATTTAATATCTGTATTAATAGAAATTTTGAAAAAAAAAAAAAGGAAAGGAAATACATTACAGGTGCCAAATTTCAATCGTGTACCACCAGCCACCCCAGAAGCACAGCCTAGGTTCAAAAGTGAGAATAATCAACAGGTGGGACTTGACGGATAAAATCGATCGCTGTTATACCGAACGAACTATAATTCGTTTATCAACCAGCCATGCCAAGAATACATTTATAACGAGAGATATTTTAACAGTTTCAGTTTCCTCAGGAAATCGATCCGTGTGATCCAACTCTGGCTAGAAATGCAACGTCGCATCAAGTGAAATCTCAACAAAGAGGTGATCACAAAAATCAAGGGAAAAGCAAAGCAGGGAAGGGTAAAGGGAAGGGAAAGAAAATTCTTGAAGAGGAACGTGCTACGAAACCCGTTCAAAAACTTTGGTACGAAGCTCTCAGCCCCGAAGGGTACACGTATTATTGGAACATAGAAACTAACGGTGAGTCTATCTCTATGTATTCAAAGTTTTTCTTGCAGTAATAATTCTATCTTCGTCTTTCGTTAATTTATATCTCTATGCTGTGTATATTTTGTACGGCAGAATCCGTTTGGAATCCGCCAGAGGAGGGATACATGACATTTGCGGAACAACAAGAAGAGGCGAAAGAGCAAGCGCTTCAAGAGGAATTGTTGAAGCAATTGGACGAGGAACAAGCGATCACAAACGCGGATATCCTCGAAGAAAAACGGGCCAATGCCGAAAGAGAAAGGATGAGGGAATTGAGGAAGATACGTAACGCGCAATCAAGAACGGAGCAAAATATAGAGGAGAAAACGGAAACTGAAACCAAAGAGGAAAGCCGACCGTACAGACGGGACTATAGTATTCCGATAAAATCACATCCGTATGGACCGTGGCAGACCGTTCAAAAAACGTAAATATTTGAAATTAAAGATTAAATTTATAGGAGAAAATATTTTAATAAATCAAGATTCTGTTAAATAAATTAGCAAATGAAATAACGCTCGATGAATGTTTTCCGTTTCAGCGAAGTGAAACCAATCGATTTTCAATTACCAAAGCAGAAACAATTGCAATTACCTGTCTTTGAAAAAACAGAACCACCTTCCATACAAAGAACGTTCAAGGAAAAGACTATAACGCAAATTGATACGGCTGACAGCGATGAGGATGGAAAACCGGCTACATTTAAAAAACGAAAAATTAGTAATAAGAGTGTACGACAGAGGTTAAATGATGATTGATAAATAATAATAATTATAATTTTTTATGGAATATCACAATGCGTTTTTTTTTTTTTTTTTTTGAAAATTTAGAACCAATCAAGGGTTCAATGATTATATTGTTTTATAACTTAATTATGATTGTTATATATAATTTATGATTATTATATAAAGTACAAACAAAATCTATACAAAATTGTTATATCTTCGACTTATTTTAAAGCAAGATATATATAAAATAATAATATGTACAATAATATGTACAAAGTTCTTATTCCATTGATTATTTACGCAACACAAATTAATTATAAAAACGATAATTATCTCAATTTATCTCTTTTACAGATTCCTTCATTTTCCATTTCTGTTATATGCCTAGTGTTATGCAACCATATACTTTAACAAGATCTAAATCTCTCCTGATTTAGGAGTTCTGAATATCGAAAGAAAAGAATATTAGATGAGAGTATTAAATTATTTATTATTTACAATGCTCTCAAATTAGTTCGGGTTTCGGTATAATTTTAACATCATTCGAAGAAATGTATTTTGTCGTGTCTAACACGTGAGATATTCCATTAAGTCGATCCAAGATTAATTGACGTGGCTGACCCTTCGTTTCTGGGATAATCATAAAAACGAATGCAAAGATAATCAGACAAAAGCTACCGAGAAGGAAAAAACAACCGTTTATACCTAACAAATCGACTATAGTTGGGAATAACTTAACGACCACGAATGCCATGCCCCAAGCGGTGAACATTCCCATCGTTATCACCAAATTTGAAATATCTCGATTAAGTATTTCCGAAGAAATTACGTATGGACCTGGTCCCATGCCTAAACCGTAGCTAATCATAAAAACGGACAAGGCTAAGATCGAAATCCAACTAAATTGATTGACATCGTATTGAAGTGTTTGCAGGTAACAAAACACCCCAATGGTATAATGACATATACCCATCCCTAAACAAGACGTTAAAAGCAATAATCTTCTACCAGCTCTTTCCACCAAAATCGTGGATAAATACGAGCCAAACACTTGAATGGCACCTACAATAATCGCCGAATTGTTTGGTGATAATGAACTTCCTGACATCTTAAATATGGTTTCTGTGTAACTTATCTGTGGAAGAAAGAATTATGTCAATAGAAAGAAGTTAAGCAACGTAAAATAAATATTTCTTTACCATAATAAATATCCCGGCCATCTGTTGTCCAGCAAACAATCCTAGAGTAATAAAAAGTCCCTTAATCGTTGCTCGATCTCGAAAAAGATATGATAGTTTAATTGTTTGCTCGGAAACGTTTGTTTCTTGTTGCAGACGCAATATTTCTCTCTCTACAATCGGCACGTGTCCACCTCTAAACCATGTCAGAGATCTGTAAGGGATATGATGAAAAATTAAAAAGACATTATATAACGAAACATTGCGTGTCAATTTGATCGAAATGTTTATTCGCGCTTACCTAGTAGCTTCGTCGATTCGATTCCGTCGTATTAGATATACAGGTGTTTCCGGTACAAAAACGAATAATGCGATATAAAATAACGGAAATATAAGCATAGCAATTGCAAACCAACGATACGAAAGTATAGCACCGATTATATATGCCAAAAGAATACCTCCGTTCAATATGAATATCAGTAAACTACCTAACATGCCACGTATTCCATCGGATGCAATTTCAGACACATACATTGGCACGAAGAATAATGTCATTCCGCCAGAAATTCCCGAAAAGAAACGTGCGATATATAAATGTACGTGTTCTGTTGCAAAAATAGTAAATAGCCAACAGGCGCAAAGTGGCAAACCCATCAAACATCCAGTCAGCTTACGCCCGAATCTATTCGCTATAATACCGACTGTCAAACTCGTGAAAGCGGCTGTTATGCATGTGATTCCAATTACCCAGGATGCTTCCTCATCCGTCATAGGCCTATCACCTACAGGAGGATTTCCACTTTGTAGTTGCGGTATTATAGGTGACTGCCAACCTATCATAGTTCCGAGCGATAGAGCCGCGATATTTGCTAAAAAAAAAATCAAACTTTCTTATTATTACAATTATTATGACAAATTTAGATCTGTTATACCCTCTTGTTCTTCCAACTTGAGAGTATTCGATATATTCAACTCACCGATCAACGTCACGAGAAGTTGCCGATATTTCCCCGGCTCGTCATCAACCTTATTTACTTCGGTCATTTCTCTTTTTTTTTATTTTTTATTTTTTATTTTTTTTACGTCTTTTTAGTCTTTGTATTTTAATTTTTATACTTTTATCTTCTTTTCTGCCATTTAATTGGTAATAATAATTACAATGTCAATGCTTGCCTTTGCAAAAATCTTAACCGTTAAGAAACCTTCTGATCCTATTTGATCTTTCTAATAAAATTTTTTTGTCCATACGCTTCTATCCTGCCTTCTATGCTGCCAAAACTTAAATCTTTCATTTAATTTATACCGATGGATAGTTATTTCATTATGGGATTCAAACGAGAACTGAATAGTCCTCTTATCTATTTATTTCGATTAGTTCCCTTATTTTATATTTACTCAACAAATAATCATACATTTGTATGTCATTTCTACACCTTCTGTTTTGCTTCTTCAAAGCAAACTTTGCTTTTCATTCTTTCCGCAAATTCATGCAATTCTTATAAAAATTATTAATTGTTCAAGACTAGATATAAACACAATCTATAGATATTCATTTGCAAAATTATAAAAATTATGTTTTTTTAAAATCATTTCAATATAATTAAGCTTATTTGACTATAATTTATTACCAGATATGTTACCGACTTATAATTCGGACTTAATTTATGATCTTGCATCAGGTTACTTATATATAAAAGTGAATAGCTTTAAATTAATTTATATGCTATGTATTATAGATATTAATTTTTGATACGCAGTTATAAATGTTCAAATTCATCACATGACATTACTATGATAATATCACGATTGCGTATGCAAATGTTGCAATTTTTAAATAATAGGTAAAATTCTAATAATCAAAATGACATTTTGGCAAAGTATCATAATGAAATCCTTTGATTATTACTTAGATTGTTGTAATTTTTTTTATAATATATAAATATAATTTTATTTTTTTGTATCTTGTCTTTGTCAAATATTTTATATTTTTTTTTATATTAAAAATATTATATAAAATTATAGATTAAAACGCGTACATAAATATTTATATAAAGTATGCATATATGGAGATGTAACATGTATACCCTTATATACGTCAGAACGTATCTGGCGCAACTAGATAACGGTAAAAAAGGTACTTAACCTAACAAAATTGTATTTTAATTATGTTCAATATGTACCATTTTGTAAAAAAAAAAAAGAAAATAATAGTTCGACTTCTAAATAAGTATTACCGAATTTTAATAAACAAATCAAGATAACGATTTTTTTTTCTTCAAAATGCAAATAGTCACATTAAATTGATGAATATACACTATATTAATTTTCTCTAATATAGAAGATATTTTTAATAAAATATTCTTATATTTTGATAGTTTAATTTTCGTATTATAATTTTAAAAAAAAAAATTATATATATTAAGAAAAATGTTTTGATATCTATATTTTGAACTTTTCAAATTTAACCTATATAAAATTTTTTTATATACTCATATATATATTGAAGTATTGTAAACATTTTTTTCATTTGAACAATATCATAATTTGGAAAAAATATATTGGAAAAGTTTTATAAATACTTGAGCAAGTCTTATATAATATTTATTATTAATATTAATTTTATTTATATATGCTAGTTATTATATTTATTAAATTTAAATATAATATTATGTGATTCACATTATTTTATAAAACTTTTCTTCAATTATCAATTATTATATATATTTTTTTACAATATTTTTTTTATTGTTCTCTGAAAAATACATTTTCTATAATTTTATAAATTCAATATTATGTATTCATACAAATATATGTATATATATATATATATATACATATGTATATATATATATATGTATATACATATGTATATATACATATGTATATATATATATATGTATATATATATATATATATATATAGTGTGGAACATGGCATGGCATTGCAGTGGAACTACAAACCAAGAAATGGTAACCAAATTAAAAGGTAAAGCTTTTTTATATATATATAAATTAAAATGACCTCTAAGTTTTATGAAATATGTAAAACTTAATTATGAAATTACATTATAGAAGCAGGTATTCTAACAACAGACAGAGCAGAAGCTGCGATGCTTGCTGTAGATAGAGGAAACTATTATCATGAATCAAATCCATATCTTGATCAACCAAGAAAAATTGGTTACAATGTTACTATTAGTGCCCCTCACATGGTTAATAAATTATTTTTTATAAAAAAAATATTGTTTAGCTTATATAATTTATATCAAATAATAAATAATTTAAATTTTCTTAGAATTAGTTCATTTGAAGTATATTTATAAATATATCTTCTTAGAATTAAAAAAAAATTTTTTCTAGCATGCATATGCCTTGTCTATTCTATCTGAACAATTGTTCGATGGGGCAAAAGCATTGGATGTTGGTTCTGGATCTGGTTACCTGACTGCATGTATGGCATTCATGGTTGGTTCACGTGGTCGTGTAATCGGAATCGATCATATTCCAGAATTAATAGAAATTTCTACGAAAAACGTAAGCGAAGATT
This sequence comes from Apis laboriosa, assembly GCF_014066325.1. NCBI lineage: Eukaryota > Metazoa > Arthropoda > Insecta > Hymenoptera > Apidae > Apis > Apis laboriosa. The sequence continues at coordinate 1,446,409 of NW_025224966.1, forward strand.
GTCCTCATTTCATCCAGGAAGAACGCGTTAAATTTGTAGGTAAGAATATGCGAAACTATAAACACATTGCAACTTCTATTCACGAATAGTTGGTGTCGGGAAAAAGGAAAAAGGAATTTCTTGTCAATACATGGTCTTTTTCCTACAACATTTGAAAACTTCACATATTCAAGAATTTGAAAATAACATAAATGTATTGAAGTAAAAAATACTCGTAATCCACCAACGTGGAGTAGGTATGTACCTTGCCACGAAGAATCAAACAGGACTGTGTCCACCAACTGCGTGACTTTGCTGTGCATTATGTAAAAATAGACCAAAGACTAACAACAGGTCATTATAAATGCACCTAGTGGGAGACGGCCGATTGGGATATGCTGCTGACAGCCCTTACAATGCGATTCACGTTGGAGCAGCAGCGGAAACTCTACCACAACAGGTATCAAAATGTATTTAAAGATGAACATATATGTAAATATATTTTTGCAAATAAAGTTTCTTCTATATTCCAGTTAATAGATCAACTGACTCCTGGTGGACGGCTAATTTGTCCAGTTGTTGCTATAGAAGGTTTTCAAAGATTTCAAGATCTGGTACAAGTAGATAAAAACATAGATGGTACAATCACAAAGAAAAAATTAATGCAAGTTTCTTATATTCCTCTTACTGATCCTGCAACTCAGTTATTAAATGATTAATATTATAATTATAAATATTTAGAAATTGTTTAGACAGCTTTCAGTATTAAGACAATATTATCATTGACGATAATGATTATGGCGTGATAATGATGACTTTGTCAATGAAATGTTAACATTAAAATAAATATAATATACTTTTTTTCTCTACATATTAAAGCATACAACGATAAATTATTTTTCGCACGTAAAATAATTCAACACAATACTCACTTAATAATAAACCATTGATACATATCGTAATTAATATTATTCATTTAAGTAAAATTAATTCAATTTTTTTTATTAAGAAATTAATTAAGTATTCTAAATCTTATTATTTTCATTGTAATCAAATATTTAAACAATAAATAATAAATATATGTATCTAATAAATTATTTACAAATTTAACATACAAATTATTTTTATATTTTATAAAAAATAAATAATATTAAAATAATAAATGTTTAATGTTTTATGCAAATAAATTATTTTTATTATTAACTTTCAAAAATTATTTTTATTATTAACTTTAATGAAAATACTATAAGAATAATATCAAATTTTGACGTTAAATCATATGTTTGCGATTACGTTCCTTATATAAATCGCTTAGAAGGAAAAATGAAAATCATTTATTGCAATTGTTATTACAGCTATATAATAATTTTTCTATAATAATAACCTATAATCTATTAGTTTTTTCATTTTCGACATAAATTTACATTCTCCAAAATTTTTATATTTTTCATAAAGTAAAACAATATTTATCATTTTACATATTTACATTATTTATTAGTATTTCACCATAAATGCATCATAATAAAATATCTTTGATTTTTTAAACCAAAAATAAATATAATAAATACATAAAAATTTACTTAATTCAAATTGCATTAATATTTTAAATTATGGCAATAATAAATTGCAAAATAAGAATAAAGTGCTTCAAATTTTAATTTTAAAATTGCCGCCATAGTAAGATAGCATTTGCTGGGCTATACCTAACCTATAAAAACAAGGAAATCGATGCAACGATAAGGTGTGTCAAATAGATTATCTAAACATTGATATTTAGCATAAACTAAAAGTATTAATTGTGATTATATTGAAGAAAAAAATAGTGAATGTGTGGAAATTTTTTCAATTCAATAAATAAATTTTTAAGTTATAAAGTAGGAGAGAAACATTAGAAGGAAAAATACAAAACAACTTTGAATACAAATTTTTAAGTCAACTAAACAAAAACTGCTTGAATATGATACTTGAGAGTGTTCATAATAAACTACAAAAGATAATCGTTGGTCGCGGATGTGTTCAAAACGTCGATCAACAAAATTTCTACACAATGTATCGGACTAAAATATGCAATCCAGATTAAATAGAATGCTGCGATTATACAGAAAAGGAAAACAGGTAATTAAAATTATAATTTTCTTCTTTACTAGAGATAATTTAGAGATAAATAAATTATTATAAAATATACATTTATATTACATATAATATTTCATTTCAATTATTTAAATGTTTAAAATTAAATTACGTTTGTTGAATTATAAATAAAATTTTTATAAAAAATATAAACTTTTTAAATACGGCAAACAATTAAATACTTAAGATTAAGATTAGATTATAAGATAAAATTTAACACGTAATATTATGAAATAATTATTATTTATGAAATATAACAATTTCGAAAATTACTTATTCATTATTAATGTCATTGATTTTTTTTTTAAATAAATATATTTTAAAGAGAATCTGTAGATTCATTATTTATGTATATAGAATTTATATAGATAACAAAAATAAAATATATTAATATTATTATTCATTTATCATTATTAAAGTTAATTTATAAAATTATTTAAAAATGTACACAATAAAATTAATAGCGAATAGTCATTTTTACTTATTATATAATTTAGTATATTTTATATTATATTTATATATATATGTATATAAATATAAATTTTTATTCAATTGTTATAAAGATATATTTAACAATGACTGATTTATAAAAATTCAATTTTTGTGACAATATAATTTGATACAAAAAAAAATCGGTATAATAATTAATAATTTTTATAATAATATGCCGACTAATGTGATTTCAAAATTTCAATTGAACATATGCAAAAATGTAATCATAATTAAACAAATGCAGAATTAATTTAAAAATCTGTAAAATTGTTAAACTAGTTACTACAGAATTTATCCAAGAACAAAATGGTGAAAGGGGTAACCGGTTTTACACAAATAACAGACAACGAATTATATGTAAAGAAAGATAAAAAATAAAGTAATTTGTTATGCGACCTTCTACCGATTTCGATTGGCAAACATAAATCATTAATTTTGCAGATTATGCTTAGGTTAGTATAAGTAAGCTTTGGAAATAATGTTTGGATTATATATTCATGCATATAAATCAATATATTATTATATATAATAATATATAATAAGCATCTATATCGAAAATCGATTCTATTATGATAAAGATATAGTGTACATGAATAGAATAAAAAAAATACACATACAATATACACAATTCGTCTTCTTATATAACTTAAATTTATATTTTTTTCTTTTTCTTAATCTTGATCTATTACCGTGTTAATCATATATTGTTATTCTTTATTTAAAAGAAAAAAAGAGATAAAATTGTGACACAATGTTTCGCAACCTTCTAGCAGAAAATTTGTTTCTGTGAAAAGAAACGCGCAACCGATTCACGGTTCAGTATAACGCCGACCGTTCTTCTGGTAGGAGCCGATTGCAATTTTACTTGTGAGTAAAAATAAATATTTAAGAGAATATTGTCAGTGTATACCAGAACTTTGGTATGTTTTTCACTAATACTTACTACATAGGTAATATATTTATATCACGTACAAATAGATATAAATAGTGACATTCTTTAAAATTGTGATCCCATAAACTCCCACATTTCTTCCTCTTTCTCTTCATCATTTTCTTTTCTCTTCCTTCTTTTTCCTCTGTCTATTTGTCTGTTTTTTTTCTTTCTCCCGTTCCCTCACATTCCATTCCATTCCACCATGTCACTATCAAGTTATTCTAATTTTCAACTCTGCAATGTAATGTATTATATTATATGTATGTATATATTATAAATATGATAATAAGAAATTATAATAATAATTATGCTTTGTCATTATAAAACTTAGATTTTTATAATGCAACCTTACAACTATAGTTTTTTATTTGATCTTATCATGTACTTAATCATATATAATGATGATTTATCTGAAAATATTAATTAAAATTAGAATTAATATCACATGAAATTTTTTTTACAATAATCTATTTTAATGAACGCAATATAAAAATAAAAATAAATTATTCAACCCGTTTGAGTTTTTATTATTGGATTTCTGAATGGTCGGTTGATAGATCAATATATATTATGATAAATCCATACATATGATGATTCATCGATTTCTGTAAAATCGCAAAGAATCTAATCTGAATAAAACGATTATATTTTTCGATGAGAAAAAAAGTAAATTACAATGAGAAAAAAAGTATTTATACATTCTTTAAAATAGAATAACTTTTTTAAAATTGGATCAAACGATTTGAATCTTTTTCAAATTATACATTAAAAGAAAAATTAATTTACTAGATAATGTGTAAAAAAAAATTATTTTTAAAAATTGCTATTAATTCGAAGAAAAAAATAAAAAATTCATAAAAATCAAAAATCGAAATAGGTTGATGTATGAAGAAACTATATTGAAAGATTAAAAATTTTCAAATTATAGTTATAAGCCAAAAGTCATGAAAAATTGCGAATCTTCAGCATTTTCGATTTTTATAATAATATTAATCAATTTTGATGAAACTTTATACATGTAACTTTCTTAGAATCTATAAAAAATATGATTTAAATTTTTATTACAGATTCAGATAAAAGAATTAAAAATCATGATCTATATTTTTCTCTTTAGAATTTCGACCAATTAATTTTAAAAATTTTTTTTTACATGTTATCCAGTGTACTAATTATAAAAAAAATTCAAATCGTTTGATCTAAAAAAGTTATTTTAAAGAATATACGAATATTTTTTTGTCTTACTATATAAATCGTGCAATACATCAATTTGAATCGAGGTTATACTACGAATTTAAATTGAATCGACATTGTATAAGTATTCCTATCTGAGCATTCCTATCTGAATATCGATCGCGACTCTGTACATTCTTCTTAATATTGACTTTCTTGCAATGTCCAATGTATGTACACATTCCAATCGTTGGTCACAATGAAGAATCGAGTTTGTTAAACTACAATCTAGATATAGACAACATGTTCACTCTAAGTTGATTTTAAAAAAAGTATTATGCAAACTACGGTACTTAAATGCATAATTGAAAGTTATTTTAGATTATTTAAATATCTATTATTACGTAATTGATTAATCAATTTAACACGTAATTCTTTCGTTTCAAGATTTATCTATAATTTTTCTTCCTATCATATGATGAGTAAGTCATTCATATAAATATTCTTTCATTATTTACAATAATTTATTTACAAATAGAATAAAACTTATCTATAATTTTATGATTAGACTTTAATGAAACTATTTTTCTCATAAATATATATACAAAGCTATTATGAAAACAAACTTATTAACTTAAACAAAATTAATTAAAAATCTCCACGACTAGATGTTCGTATTAAATAATGTTATTTAATATAACATATAAGAAAATATTTAGCGGGAAAAATATAAAAATTAAAAATAAAAACACACAAAAGTTTTGATGTTTCGAAGAATCAATGAATATATGTACATAGATATACTAAGATTATTATGACCTTACATTAATGAAACTTAATGACGTAGCAATTCGATAAAAATCTTCGATGTTGTGTTGTAAATTGTATGGAAAGTTTTATAATTGTTAACGCGATAACATGTTATATATCTCTCTATATATATGTATATATATTTTAAATGATATTAAAAGTTACATCAAACATAATAATAATGAAATATACTTTTTTTCTGATTTTATTTTTAGAATAAATTGCGATAAGTTTTTAAATAACTGTAACATGTATCCGATTGTAATGAATATTATGCCGCACGATTCCCGTGGTAAATTCAATTTTTATATCATAGATTGCAACGCGCATCGTATGATAGCAACCGCATGTTTATTTGCTCAACTATATATTGTCGCATAGATGTATGAGCGCGGAAATCGTGTTATTTTCTGCATTATTTTTACTTTCATTTTCTTTTTTTTTTTTTAATTCTTTTATTTAATTTAAATATTGTAAAAGTTAAGTGACGATGATTCGACATTTTCTTATTCATTTCTTTTTTTCATAATCGCACAGAATATTTATAGAATATCATTAGTATGTGTTTGTTGCAGTTTTTTTAATTTGAATAATTAAACAATTAAACAAGAATACATCAGAATAAAAAAAGATGCAAAATTGTTGCGACGAGAGTGACAGCGACGGTGACAACGATGTCATCTATAAGGATGTGATTATTATAGGTATATATTTTAATATTTATTAGCGGAATTTATATACTAAAAACAAAGAGTTATACTAGAATTCAAAAGATCTTTCAACCATTAAAGATTCTTTTTTTAAAAGGATTTTCAAAAATAATCTAATCTTCGTTTGAACGAATCTACAATTATATTTTTTATTATAATCTTTACACGATAATAGCAGTTTTCTTTCTTTTTTTTTTTCTTTTTTTATTAACTATTAATAAAATATAAATTTAATACTTCAATAGTCATAACTGATTAGATTAATCGTATGACCGTATGATCGTATTTATTTATTGATTAATTTTGCAATATTTCATTTTTAAGATATCAATCGTAACATTCTTTCTTATATATCAGAATTATTTATATATCGTACAAGTAGAAACAGTATGAAAGATTGTGGAACAAAACAATGTTATAAGATAATGTTTATTTTGTTTAGGAAACGGGCCAAGTGGAATATGTCTTTCTTTCATGCTTGCTGGAAATTGGCCATATTACACTGGTGAACCACATCCCGCGGATGAAATGCTCACGGCCAGACTACACTTCAGCACAAGATCTGGAAACGAAGAGTGTTACGATACGGCGAATCAAGAATTAGAGAGTAAAACTAATCATCAATGGCAGCAGAATGATGTCAGATCAAAAGGATATGATGAAAAAGGTGGAGGAAGGGGATTAGCGAGCAGTACTCGTTGTAAACTCGAATGTCTTTCTTCCGGATTGGAGGGTAGAATCGGTGGTCGACCATTGGCTCTTCTTATGGATCAACTTCAACATCCTTGTGTAGATGCCGGCCTCGATGTTCCATCTTTGCTTACTTGGAAATCAGTTGAACAACATCCTGAGCATAAAGTGATAGATCATATTGTGCTCGGTAAAGGTCAACCCGGTGGTTCATGGCAGGTAACGAACAGTATATTTATTAGCAAGGGATAAACTATAAGTAATGGATAACTATAAGTAATGGTAATAGAGAAAGTTAAATTAATGGTGACGATAAAGTGATAAAATTATTTGTGTTCTTTTGCAAGAATAAAATTAAAACAAAAGATTAGAACCGATTGATTTCTTTTCTCGATCTTCTTTTCTCGTTTCTTTGCTATATATTTCGTACGCACGAACAAACTTTTGATCTATCTTTACTAGAATTTATAAAACTTACATATTTTTATTTTAACGCGCAATTTCAATTTAAAATTTATAAATTGATTATGTATTAGTCGATGGATCCAAACGTATTAACCATCAGTTTGAATCGATGGATGTCGTTGCCCGACTTAGACATAAGGCAATGGGAGATGTTGATCGAATCCGAACAATTTCGGAACACAAATTCAATAGAGAGTGAATCATATTATGCATTTCATGAAAAACCAAATGCGTGTAAGACAGCTAGCAGAATTTCTGTTGGTACAGTGGCTGCCTATTATAAAGACTATGTACGCATAAAGAGGTTGGAGCAATATTTTCGATGGTTGGTTCGCACACCAATTTAGTTCAAATTGCTCGCGAATCGTATCGTGTCTCCCGTGTAATGCTAATAACATGGACACTTGCTTTCCAGCGAGACTGTAGTTACTTCGGTGAGAACGATCTGTGATCCGGACATTAATTGCCAGAAAAAAGATTATAACTGGATAGTAGATGGTTTTGACAAACAAACTGGAAAACCATTCCGTTATCGATGTAAAAGAGTCGTTCTTGCCACAGGCACAACTGATTTATCAAATCAGTTAGGTATACCTGGTGAAAACTCTCAACCCGATTGGATAACACATGACTTAAACAAATTAGAATTAAGATTAGATCATCTGATTGATCAACACCAAGGTATGCAAATTGCTTCTATCTTTTTCTTTTTACGTTTTCTTTTTGTTTTTTTTATATTTAATATTAAATTTTATATTTAAATTTTATGTTTTATGTAATGAGTTGCGCTAATCTTTACTAGTAAAATATTCGATTTTAGCAAACGAGTTAGAAGAAAGACAAGTAATCAATCCGATATTAGTAATTGGTGCTGGATTAAGCGCTGCGGATGCAATTATGGCTGCACGCTTTCGCGGCATTCCTGTGTTGCATGCCTTTCGTGATTCGTCCAATGAATGGAACAAACCAGATGACGAAAAGATACGTACTATTTATGATAAGTTACAAGGCCTTCCTAGCTCCATGTATCCTGAATATCACAAGGTATACGAAATGATGGCTGACGGGGGTACTAATTATCCTCTATATAGAGCATTACCAGGATATACGTTACTCGGATTTACTGGAAATGAAAACGATTTTAATGATACTACCGAATCCGAAAAACAACCAATAGTTACTTTTTCAGATCCTGATGGATGTGTACATACATTTCGTGTTTCTACAGTAGCCATACTTATCGGTATGTATCAAATGATTCTAAAATAATCACGAATCTAAAAATATAATCTGTGTATAATGTTTTCTAATAAAAAAATGTTCATTTGTAGGTTACAAGCCTGATTTGTCTTATTTAAAAGATAACGGTATCGGTCTTGGAAAATATTCCGACAAACCCATAGATGGTAAATCGAATCCAATTGATGTTGATAATTTTACTTACGAAGTAACAAAAGCTTCGAAAAGTGGACTTTATGCTTTAGGTCCTTTAGTTGGTGATAATTTCGTACGTTATATTCTTGGTGGAGCGTTTGCAATTTTAGTTCACATTCTGACTACCTCAACTCCTACCTAAAATACTGCAAATATTTATCAATCATTCGAATGATAAAAAAAAACCATGCTTTCTTATCTACTTTTTATACATACGTTCAGATTATAAATATTTTCTAAATATTTTTTCTTATTCAGATATTATTCATAATGCTGTATATGAAAAATAGTAAAATAGAATTCTTTTGTATTTAAATGAAATGTTCATCGAAACATGAGCTTGTTTCCTTGCTTTTAAAAGTGTACATAAAAATGCATTAAAAAAAAAAGGTCTGTATGAAAATTTTTACATCTATAATAATAGCTATTATGAACTTTGAAGAAGGAAAACAAGTCTAAACATATTCATTTCATGATACAATAAAATTTATAGGACTTTAACATTTATTGCATTCCATTTATTAGAATAAATATTTTTATTATGTACAATATTTGCTATATTTTGGATTACACAGCAAACATTAAGCATTTTTCATGTATTTTATTGAATTTCGCACTTTCAATATATGTAAATGATAATATTTTTTTTTATACAAATTTTTATCATTTATTAATGAATGATTTTTTAATTCATAACACATAAGATTTTTGTAGAACTGAATAAATATTTACAATACATTTAGAAGTTATATAACACTCTTGCATACATTCAAGTACACATATATCACGCAACACATAAAAAGGGCATGTTTAGGCAAATATCTTTAAATAAATAAATATATGTATATGTATAAATATATATTATTTATACATATATATATATGTATATACATCAGATATATACACACGTGTGTGTGTATAATTGTTCAAACCTTTGTAATAATATTTTTTTAAGATTCCAACTTATATGTAGATAAATGATTACAATTAAATACAATAAATTATGTAGATATAAAATATATGTGCCAGTCTGTGATAAAAAAAAGGTGCAATGTTCAAAAAAATTTATCTAATATTCTTAAGAATAAAAATTCGATATTGTTAACTACTATGTTATCTTAGTATTTATTAAGTTATACTTCAAAATACCTATTTATAATATTTAAGTTTATGTAAATAACATTATAATCATATAAAATACTGGATAAAATATTCATTTTAAAAAATCATTAAAAAAAAAATCAATACATATTTTTAATATTTTCTCATGGTTCATTTTGAACACATTTTTTTTTAATTATTTATTTTATCAAAATTTTATAGCAGCATTCTCAATTTAAATATATTAAAAATTAATCTAAGTGAAAATGCAATTAAAAATCATTAATAAGATTATTAAAATTTACATTTATATTATATATAAATCTTAAAATCATTACATAACGATATGCAAACGATATCATGACAAAAAAATTCTGGAATGATTTCGAGCATAAAATAAGAAAAATAATTTATATAATCATAAAAATGAAACATATACTTATTAAATTTCATCAGTTTTCTTTTTACTTAGAATTAAAAATTTTCAAATATTTTGTCGAAAAATATTTTTTGCAAATTATGCACTATATATTTGTTTTTTTTTTACTAGAATAATTAATAACAAAGTAATTGTACATTAAAATTTAGTAGTGCAAATTGTATTTCATGTTTTAAACACGACAAAAAGAAAACTGACTAGAATGATAGCGCCTGCAAGAACAACTATGCAATACAATTTCTTATTGGCTCTTTGATAAGAATCAGCTTTTTTCAATTGTTTGTAACCCTCTTGTACTTGTATTTGTGTTTGTTCAATATTATAATCAATTCTATCTAAAATAGTACCTTGTTCCTGCACCATGGTTGCTAAATCCTGTTTAAAGAAGATATATTTATTTTATTATTTAACACAATAATTTTAATAACATTCATTTTGTTCTAATATTCAGAAAATCCCTTACTTTAAATATATGTCTGAGATCTGCTATACTTTGCACTATATTACCAATCTGTTCTTCTCTTTCCATAGCTAATTTTATTCTGTCTTCTGGATCCTCTAATTGTAATAGTACAGAATCTTGTTTTTGTTCATTATTTTCCCAAGAATCTGAATTTAGTTCATTTGATTCCATTAACCATGTGTCTGTTGTAGTATTATTTAAAAATATTGATTGATCTTCTGTAAAAAACTGATTACTTCTTTCTTCTCTTGATTTAACCTCTGAAATTATTAAATGAAGTTGGATATTTTTTTATTTCCATATCTAGCTTATGCAAACTATATAAATCATACGTGTTAAATAGTGATTCTGAGCTGATCTGTATCGAAGACCCAGCTCTTGTAAAGCTGTTGAAAGAGCCATTACCGCGCTTATGGCTAATTGTCGTTCTGCAGATCCAGTAGTATGTCTTGCTGCAGCTTTTATAGCTTGTACTTGATGATAGCCATTAGAAAATGCACGTCCTATTTCTCGTGTCAGTTGTTCCATTTGTCTTTCTTCCTGTAGACATGTTTTTAACGATTTGCTCTCTAACAATTGAGTAATCAAAATAAATCAGAAAGATTAACTAATCTTCTATTATTAAATATACATGTAATTTCTAACATAATGATCATTAATTGTTTTTATAAAGAATTAATAACAAACCTGAGAAGTATCATCTAATGTTGGCCTAGTTAATTGTTTAGCATGTAATTCTACTAAACTGTCTATTTTAACACGTAATCTACTTAAAATATATTGTGTTTCTTCCAAGGCATCAGTCCATATAGGTGGTGCATTACTTTCCAAATTGACATTTTTTAGTTCAACATTATCCGAAGTACCAGAATCTGAAGTTACTAGTGCCATTCGGTCAGACAAATTCTGAAATTATACGGAATATTATTTATTTTTTTAAATTTTGAACAAAAAATTCATTAATTATTCACAAAATTATAGGTTATATCATACCTGTTCAGCATATATGTGCTTGCTTTGTAAAGCATTATTTCGCATTAAAACAAATGGTTCTGTTAAATTTCGCATAGCCATTGTGTTCAAAATTCTTTACTCAATTCGTTAAATGATTCACGATAGATTATTTGATTCACTCCTTTCTATACACAGTAACTTTATTCTCTCAATGTGCTCCATCTGTCATCGTATAACAATTGAAATAATTGATTAACAAAAATTATTAAGCATTTTTTTTATATTTCATACATTTGTTCGAAATTTGAGATAACATGTAGAAAGTTATGTATGTAGAAAATTTTTATCTTAAATATTTGATATATCATGTACACAAATACATATCGTTATATAATATCGATATATTTTTACGCACAAAAAAAATTTTTGGAATTGACTTAAGAATTTTAAAATTTATTTTCGAAATTTAATACAGTTATGTGTAAGTTTTTTTTTTACAATAATTGCAAATTATTTCATTATATATATATTTATATATTTTTATTATTTCTTCTAAAAAATTATATAAAATTATATAAAACACTGTATTATAAACAATAAATATTTTTTATTAATTATGATTCTAGTGAAACATTTTTACTATTGATTATTATAATATTATATTGAATATTATAGATAAAAATATATTTATAACATTAATACATACATCTTAAATATATATAACCATAATTACAATAATTAATTCTTAATTATTAAAAAATTATTTTTTATATTTATATATTTATTCTTGCAGACATTTCTTCAATACTAATTACAAATTTTTGCTTTTAATTTAAATTATTATTTTTTTTAATAGTTTCAATAATTAATGGTTTAAAAGAGTAAAGATTCCCAATTATTACTTGTCTCTTAATAATCTCAAGATTTTCCAGTCCTTTATTGTAATACTCATTAATCTTCTTTTTATCTTGTACTGTTTTATTTTGTTGAAATTCATATCGAATTTTACGTAAAGTATACATCCTATAATAAATATGAGATTATACTTATAAGCTTATATTTATAAATATATGATAATGATATATGATAATGTAACTTGTAAATTAAATGTTTATAATATTTATTAATATAATATTCTTCATTATATTATATTTATTCATAATATATATATATATATATATATATTCGAATAATTATAATTTGGTTAATATCAATATTACAAATTTTATGTACAAGGAAATCAATAAAAAATAACATTTTAAATTACAAGAAAATAATTAATAATTATTAATTTCATAATTTATAACTTACCGAAAATTATAAAGATTCCATTTTTTAGTTTCTCGAATTAAGTTTCGATAAAGATTCAAAATATCTTTTCGACTAGCCATTATTTGTATGAACCATAACACATCATAAACTAAACATGTTATAGATAGATAACATGTTTTTACGAGTTTGTATTAATATTAAATATACAAAATTAATTTAAATTTTACACGATATATTCAATAAGTTAAATCATTAAAAATAAACAAAATAAATTAAATATTATGAGTTTGATACTGAAGAAAAATATTTATATTAATAATAATTTCATGAATAATTATATATAAATTAATATGCGAAAAAAAGCATATTTTTTATTTTATATCTCAAAATTATAAATCAACCTTAATTTCTTTAAATTTTAAAAATAAATCATATGCTTCCATTTTCTATAATTGATTTGTTAAATGATGGATAATTAAATAATTGGAATTTTTATAAGTTTTCAAAACTTTTTTTTTAATGCTTTGATTACATTTCTGAATGCAATTTTTATAATAAATAATTTTAATCTTTTTATCTTTTAAATAATAATGTTATAAATTTTCCTTAAATTATACTATGAATATGTATATGAAATATGTACATTTAATGGCTTATAAATAAAAAGTTAAAAAACGAAAAATTTTCGAAAATATATAAATATACATTTATATATTTACACTTCTATTAATTATTAAGAATTAATACAATTCCAATTTTGAATTTATATAATTGAATTTTTGATTCTAAATTTTGAAGTTACCATAAGTGAAGTTATAATGATTTTACAAAGGTTAGATTATATATTCTACATATATATTATATTATCTTAAATGCTTAAATATTTTTATAAATAATAATTGAAATAATTTTATAGGTGGAAAATATATAAATATTATAAGTATTATCAGAAAATATTATTTAATAGAACATTTTCTGTAGCTACACAAACTGAGACAAATAATGAAATAACACTATTAGGCCATAAATATTTAACAGATAATTGGACAAATATTAATGAAAATATAGTATCCAAATTAGGAAGAAATTTACATATTTCTCCATATCATCCTTTATCTCATATTCGTCAACGTATTATTAATTACTTTTATATACACTTTCATAATCGAATTGGAAATCCTATATTCAGTGTATATGATAATATATCTCCTGTAGTTACAGTAACTCAAAATTTTGATTCTCTTCTTGTATCAAAAGATCATCCATCTAGAAAACAATCTGAATGCTATTATATAAATCAGGATACTTTGTTACGAGCTCATACAACAGCTCATCAAACAGAATTTATTTCAATGGGTTTGAATAATTTTCTTATAATAGGAGATGTTTATCGAAAAGATGAAATAGATTCTACACATTATCCTGTTTTTCATCAAGCAGATGCTGTTAGATTATGTACAGCAGAAGAAGTATTTCATAATGTAAATGATTCTGAAGAATTAAAATTATTTGAACATAGAGGTATAGAAACTAATGAAAAGCAAGCTTGTCATACTTTGGAATCTATTAAAATAATGGAATATGAGTTAAAAAACACTTTAACAGGTTTAGCAAAATCACTTTTTGGATCAGGTATTTTTAAGAAGAAAAAACAATTTTATTATATATATGTATTTATATATATATATTTTATATATTTTTATTATTATTAATTGTTGCTTTAATATTATAATTTTAGAAATTCAATGTAAATGGATTGAAGAATATTTTCCTTTTACTCATCCTTCATGGGAATTAGAAGTTTATTATAAAGATCAATGGCTTGAAATATTAGGATGTGGTATTATGCGTCAGGAGATTTTACAGAAATCAGGTGCAGGAGAACGTATTGGATGGGCATTTGGATTGGGTTTAGAAAGACTAGCTATGTGTCTATATGATATTCCAGATATTAGATTATTTTGGAGTAAAGATAGTGGATTTTTAAATCAATTTAAAGTTGAAGATCCTAATAAAACAATAAAATTCAAGGTAGATTAATAAATTAATAAATATAATTAAGTATTATATAATATATTAAAAATTATATATATTAATTATTAATTAATATATATAATTAAATATTACATATATATTAAAAATTAATATATTAAAATTTATTACAGCCAATTAGTATTTATCCTCAATGTAAGAATGATATAAGTTTTTGGTTACCCGAAAATAAAAATTATTCATCGAAAAATTTTTATGATCTAGTGAGAAATATTGGTGGTAATAGGATAGAACAAGTTATATTTAAAGATGAATTCTTTCATCCTAAAATTAAGAAATTATCACATTGTTATACCATAATATATAGAGATATGGAACGTACATTATCGAAAAGAGAAGTAAATAATATTCACAAACAAATATGTAAAGATGCAGTTGAAAAATTACATGTTACAATAAGAGAAAAATAAAAAATATAAATAAAAAGAGATGAATTATTTGGGTATTGTTTATTTTTTTTTTAATGTTTGTATATATGTATATATATATATATATATATATATATATATACAATATATATTTGTATATTGTATATATGTTTGTATATATTGGAAAAAAAGTAGAATAATGAATAAACTCAAAAAATTCAAATGAATATATTATTACATTTTCTACATAAATTAATTATAAATATGTCATTAGATGAAATATTATTTATCTATAAATAGTAAGATAATTATATAATCTACAGTATGATACATTTCATTAACATTGTAATTAACAACAATTATATCTAAATCTACATTACAATTTACGCGTGAATATAAAAATTATTTATTATAGCAGTAAATATTCATGATAAATTATATTACATTATATTGTAATTAAAAGTAATAAATTTTATTTGAAATATAAAATAAAAATATTATCAAAAGAAAAAAATGATAATAGATAAAAATCTTGATCTTTAATTTGTAAAAAAATTTATTAACTTTGCATATGTTTATTTGTATTTTTATTTATTAAATACATTAAGAAAATCTCAAATAAAACATATGCTTTTAATTTGTCTCATAAACTTATTATATGAATTAAAATACTGTAAATAATATGCAATCAAATATATATACATAATAAACATGAAATGAAAACGAATAAAATGCTACACATTACATGAATATATTTTAAAAATGAAAATTATTGTTTATTAAAATAAATAAAGACAAAGAAGATATATATCTAATTTTCATTTTTTTAAAATTATTATCATTGCAATTGTAATCTGACAAATTTGAGAAATGTTTACACTATTAGCGTTATACGTAGCATAGCAATAATAATAACAGTCAAAATTTAACAAAATTTAGTCAAATTAACAAAATTTATCATTAATTTAGAATTTAAAGAAAAAAGAAGAAAATTGAATCTGATTTGTTCTAATGATACAATAAAATGCTTAATATTATATATTTAAAACAAAAGAAATTATAAATTATAAATTAATATTTTGTTAGAAATTATTTTCAATATTGTTATACAATTTTATATTTAATATTTTTTTTTGTAAAAAAATTTAAAAAATACTGAAGAATCTTATGAAATGCAAATTTATCTATTTTGCATTAGCAGAACTTGAATTAGAAATAATTAATTAACTTCAAAAAAAATTTTACTACTTTTTCAATTCAAAATTTTGTCAACATTTCATATATATTACTTTTATTATTTAAAGTGACAATGTTATGTAAAATTTAAGATAATTTGGTATAGCTAGGAGGAGAAAATTTTTTTCGTAAAAATTTCAAGATATATAATGGCATACAAGAAATTAAAGTTATAAGTAATACTTTCCACAGAAAATCAGTAGTCTTGATAAATTCAGCATCTGTGTTATAATTAAAAGAAAGAGTAATTAAATTTCTTTAATGAACTTATTCCTTATTTTTTGCAAACATATACTAATACGCACCAAAATAATCTTTGAGAACGACTAGAGATAATAGATAAAGTGCCAATGAGAAAATCTCTGCAAGTATCATAATATGATGCCATGTTCTAATAGTTAAAGCTACCATTATTAATTCCGTCAAGACGAGTGCTGTAAAACTTATGGCCACTATATGAATAAATTCATCTTCAAACATAATGAGTGCGCCGTACATTATAACACCTCCTAAAAGATAATTTAAAAAATTAATATATTGATGGAAAATTTAAAATTATTAATAAAAATTGTTGGATTTATTATTTATTAATCTATTAATTTATTTACCTTGATATATACTTATTAAAATCCACATAAAGAATGTCTTATAAGACAATGATCGACCCTTACTAAGTTCTTTATAAAGTTCTGGATAAGTAAGAGCAATTTTTCCCGATACATCTTTATCTAGTACCAAAGAAAATACGGGAAACATCGTATATATTGTTCCATAACTAAAAAAATATAAAGATTTATTTAAAAATCTTAATTAAAATATAAGATTAAGATACAGAATTATAAATTATTAATTATTCATATTTTATTATCATATTAATAATATTTAATTATCATATTAATAAATTATTTTCAAATCAATTAATTTTTCTTACCCAACCATTAAAAATCCTTGGTATAATGATACAGATGATAAATAAAAGACCGCAGAAAACACAGCTTGCATAGTAGAAATAATTAAACCTCGATGAATAACAAATTGACTTAAAGCAGCAGAGCGTTTGTAACTTCGACGTCCGTGAACTAACAAAAGATTGGCCAAATGACTAAACTGAGAAATGGAAAAATCTGCAGCCAAAGAAGCTTGTCTTCCTTCAAGACCTTCAAGACCTATACCTGAAAATATATATTAGTTTGAGAAACAGTTCATTTGAATATAAAAACATTATGATAATTACCAGCATCTGCTGCTTGTATCATTGATACATCATTTCCCCCGTCACCGACAGCTGCAGTTCTTTTGCCAGTATGTCTTTGAATAAGACTTACAACTTCCGCTTTTTGCGTGGGTGAACATCGACAG
Source organism: Apis laboriosa (assembly GCF_014066325.1). NCBI lineage: Eukaryota > Metazoa > Arthropoda > Insecta > Hymenoptera > Apidae > Apis > Apis laboriosa. The sequence goes on from NW_025224966.1 coordinate 1,464,467, forward strand.
CAAACAACAGCTGGTGAACCGCATGCTAATTCCAAAAATTCTTGTTCATAATATTGTAAGCATACCTCTAAAGAATCTCCACTGATGACTAAGGCACAATCTTGTTTTTTACGAAACGTATTTAATTCCAAATGCGCATCTGTACGAGTTACCACTGATTTAAAAACATGAAGGCTTTGTGTCCGTGAAACTAAACGCGAAGATTTTGCTATACAAGTTGCCGTTTCTAATTTGTCACCTGTTAACATCCAAATCTAAAAATTACAAAAAAAATATTGTAATTTTACTTTTAATTAAAATGAACAAAAAAAAATTTAATTTCATGTATAATATAAATTCAAAATAAATTATACCTTAATACCAGCATTTCTTAATAACTCCAATGTAGGTCTTACTCTATCTTGTAATCTATCTTCAACACCAGTTACACATAATAATTCCATTTCTCGTTCTAAACTTTCTACAACTGCAGCAACTCTTGAAACACGATCACTGACGCTCATTCTTGCTGAATTATATCTAAAAGAAAAATATCTTTTATGTAGCTGATTTATTATTTTTAATCATTTTACAGCTATACACAAAAATTTTTTACCTTGCTTCAAAATCAAGATACTGTTCTTCTGTTAAATTCTTTTTTGCAACAACTAAAGTTCTTAAACCTTCTCTAGCCATATTACCACATTCTTCTTCAAGCCAATCATTATATTGTACTATTCCGGACATTACTACATCCGCACCTTTTAAGTAAAATACTATTTCAGAACTAGATTCTTCTTTCACTATTATTCCCATCCGTTTGGTTTCTGATGTAAATGGAAATATTTGCAAGATTGTATAGTTCAAAATTTTGCCATTTGGAGCTTTTAATTGCATGAAATTTAAATCGCGTTTCACTAGTGCTAATCCCATCTCTTCCGTCCATTTAACTAATGCTACTTCATCTGGACTAGAAGCCTGATAATTACGTTTTTGTTCTGGTACATAATAATGTTGATCTGCTTCAGTTTGACTGAAATAAAAATAATTTAAATACATATATCATGTGGATTAATTATCTTTCAAAATTACCTTTGAATAGAACCAGAATCTCCTGTTTCTGCTGTCTGTACGCTCATTGTATCCAAATTAGCTGATTTTGTTATTTCATCATAAACTGGTGTTACATTGTGACATAATGCCAAAGCATGAACTGCATCATATATTCTAGTACTTTCAGATCTTCTTACTTTTCCACTGTGTATAGATGTTGATGGTTTTACCGGTGAAGTTTCAGAATTTGCATAACATGTTTGTAATACGGTCATAACTTCGTCAAATGTTTCTTGACCATAAGATATCATACCCAAATGTAATTTTTTGAAAACCATTTTATTCTGTGTTAATGTACCAGTTTTGTCACTTAATAAATATGAAATACGTCCAAGTTCTTCTGGAATAGTAGTAGTTCTGACAACAGTTCCAGCAATTTCCTTATCTCTTTGTATACACCAAGCATAAAAAGCTTTCCCCATATCTAAATTTACTCTTAAACTGATTGGTATTATATAAGAAAATAATAAAACAAAACGAAACATATAACGATACCATGGCCCATTAAATCCTTTTAAAGACATCATTACTAATGCTAATCCAATTACAGCACAAAATAAAACCTATAAAAATTCATTCAATAATATGTATTTTATAAATTGAATTATAAATTATATTAGATATTAGATATTTTTATAATTATAAATTACTTTTGTCAATTGATTTATTTCTTGATCTAATAAACCAACTTTCGATCGTGGTGCAGAATGATTCATAAGAGATCTAGTTTCTTGTCCAGTATAAACTACAACACCAAGAGCTGAACCTGATGCAATTGCCGTATTGGCCCATAGAGTATTATCCACACCTAAACTTTCTTCACTGCTATATCCATCATACTATAAATTGTAATATAATTATTATATACATTTATTGTATATATTTATTACATTTATTATATTGTTGTATAAATATTTAAGATAAAATAATTGAATATTTCAAATTTTACCCTTGTAAATGTTCCAATAAAACTGTGAATGTCTTTTTGTGGTTTCTCAACATATATGCTAGCTTTTATATCGAACAGTTGAGAATTATTTTCTAACTTTTGTGTAACTGGTACAGCTAATCGTAATTTCCAATCTGTTTCTCCATCTAATTGATCAGTTCTCACAAAGCATGCACCAGATTTTTCTGTGGTTCGTAAAAGAACCAAATCAGCTGGAACTCTTTGACCTTTTTCTACAATAACCTTGAACAAAAAAAATAAAAAAAATAAATATTCTATTTTTATTCCTTTTTTTATTTTTATTTAATTATATTTCCATTTTCTTACCAAATCACCCACTCGCAATTTAGAACTTGGTACTAATTCTGGAGTATCAAAACCTTTTACTAATCTATAATATTTTTGGGCATTGACTTCTTTATCTCTCTTGTATCGTCTAAAATCATCAATTGCTTCTCGACAAATTGTAACAGTTAACACAAAACATAGAGGTCCCCAATATGTATATAAATATCCTATTCGTATATCTGGTATGAATTGTGATATGGCCATAAGCAAAAAATATAAATTTAGAAAAAATTTGAACTGTTGGAAAAGAACCTAAAAAATAATTAATTAATTTAATATTCTTATTCTATATATATTTAATAACATAATCTACAATATTCCTTACCAGAGGTAAAAATGTGACAATATTATATTTCTGGTTTCTGATGACATTAGTAGGAAATTTTTCATGCATTGGTTGACCAATTTGAATAACCCTGGCTCTTAATTCACGTTCTCTGCAACATCTTCTCCACATCCAGGTACAACATCTAAAATAAGACAATAATATATACAAATACAGTAGATAAAGAAAGAAAAAAATATAGCATCAATTCTTCGTTTATTTATTAAAATTTTTTGTTAAAATATATAATACTATAACCATAATAATTATAATGATCGCAAATGAAGAGAAATATGTTAATTAAATAAATATAAAACATGGAATATATATAATAATAGTTACTGTATTGAAATCCAGTTAAACATCATGGAAGTAATCAGTAATATATATTGAATTATTTAATAAGTTCTTGCAAAGAAATTAAAAGATTACATAGAAATCGAAATTTTTTGGAGGAGTAAAATGTACGTCACCTTGTCCACGAGTTGTCATTCCGCGGTTTAGATATTAACGGAATATCTTCTTTTGATAGCCTTATAACATTGCTTTGTGTCTCCATTTAGATATTTCTTTATTACAAATCATATAAAGAAACACTTATATTAGCTTCTTGTTAAAATAACACTGTCTAAAAAGTATTCTTCGATATTTAACACAATTCTGTTGTGACATCATAACATCCATGAAATACGAACTTACAAGATGAATTCACTAATTTACTACAGTGACTTACACTATATGTTCTATTTAATGTATAATTTCCGCATTTCTTAAATATTTTTTATTAAAAATAAAATTTTTGCGAAATCATATTTTTAATTATTTAATTTTAATAGTAAAATAATAAATTTAATTCTATTATAAAAATTATTTTCATTTTTTTCAATTAATTATAGTATATATATTAAAAATCAATTTTTAAGTAATATTATTATATATTATTTTATTTTTAATATTATCATGTTATTATTTCAAAAATTCATTTTTGTATTTTGAATATTTTGATATATATCCATGAATTTTTATTATTTGTTATGTTGGCTACCATTAAAGAATTACCACTAGAGGATTATAGACTTATTTTCATCGAATATCATATTTATTTTTATTCGATTTTTTTCAATGATTCATTATTAAATTTATAACTTACCCGCAAAAGCAACTCCTGAGGAATACAGAAAAATTATTTATTCGTCGTCTTCGTGAAGTTAAAAGTCGTATACTATCTTCAGAAGGTTGGAGAAGATAGTCAGTTTCTTCATCCATTTCAAAATCTCGCTCATCCGAGCTTAAACGTAATGGCATTTCTTCTAACCGCATATTTTTTTGACTAATCACTCGATAAATTTTCTTTTCCATTTACCACGAATACACAACTATTATTATCTTTATGGTATATTACATATGCAGCATATGTAATATATGATATATGTAAATCATATACATACATTCATAAAAGCAAACAACATACATACATATTTTTATATATTCATCTATACATCTTTCTTTCAATGACAAAATATGTTACACATAATTTTCACGTAACATTATACATATGTATCATATAATATTAAAGCATTACACTATCTAAATATACGTACGCTACAGGTACGTACGTGATCTTTGTACCTTGTTTAGTTAAATAGAATCGTGATTTTTGGTAATTAACATTTTGTATTTATTTTTTAATTTTTCAATAACAATATTTAAAATGACACTGTCAATTGACATTTTATCGATTGATTTACTGATCTTGTTTATTTACGAAATACGAGCATACATGCGATATACGTGCATACATGCCCAATGTTCTTCTTTCCACGTACGTACATGTATACATCGCGAAAAATTTTTCAAACAACGACAATACCATTGTGTATTAAACTTTCGAATCATTTCAATTTAAAACAAGAATAAATTCAAATTTGACGGAATTTCAGTTTATTCTTAAACTAATCATTAATCAACGCGATATCTCGAACTTTTACAATGGGTGCGGCCATGTTAAGTACTCAATAATCACGTGATTCGTTTGACATGCTTCTTTGGACGCATGCTTGCATGATTTGAAATTTTACGTTTTTACGTTTTCAAATCTAAAATTATAAATTTAAATTACAACAAGTCTTGATTTTTTCTATATTCTATAAATAATATTTTATTTTATAGATTGTGTGTAAATAGATTAATCATTATAATATTTATTATTCAAGTACAACTTTATAATGTAACGCTAATTTTTTTATTGTATCCTTAAATGTTTCATTTTGATATTCTCCATTTTTAAATAAATTGTGAAAAAGTTGTGTACACATTTCTTTTTCGTTTTCTTTCATAAAATTCATTGTCAAGTAAAATCGATTACATTTACTCAAAATGCATAAAATATCAATAATGAATTCGATATTATTCACATCCGAAACATTTTGTAAGCATATGTCTATTAGTTCGACAAATAATGTTGGAGGAATTTCTGTGTAAAAAATTTTCTCTCGTAAGTTATGTCTGAAATAATATTAGAATAAATAATAATAAATTAATAAATAAATTTTCTTTTTTTAATGTTTCGATTTAATTAAATAAATAAGTTACCTTAAAATTTTAAGATAATTAAATTTTTCTTTATATTCTTTAATCGTTTTCCAAAATTGTATAAATTGATCATATGTAATGGGTATTTCATTTTTAAAAATATTTTCATTCTCTTTTAATTTTAGACGATCTTTAGACTGATCTTCTTCTGGATTGTTAAACGGCATCATATTTGAATTATTGGTACAAATAATAGGATTCCATAATTTTTTTACCTCATATTTAATATCGGAGTGTTTTAAAGGTTTTAAATGAGCAGCATTTACCTGATAAAAAATTTAATGTAGATGGATAATTCATATTGATAGATAATAATATTTTTCTAAATATATTACTACCATTTGTCTGAAATCTTCATATGTAGGTACATTTTGTTCCACTGCTCTAATTTTAGCATCATTTTGTAATTTATATAATTCATCTTCTTTAAGAGCCTCTAAGAGTTCTAATTGCATATTTTTATAATCTATAGGCAATCTTAATTTGCTCATTTATCACGATTCGAAGTTTTGAAAATATTTAATTTTTGAGATAACACAATACACGATATGATAATACACGATGAAATGAAATACTTAAGGTAATAAATAATCATTATCTATATCGTGAATGGTTGCTATAGTAAGTTGCTATGGATACGATTATGTTGTATCAATACATAGTTTGAATAATAAAATTAAGTAATAAAATTTAAAGACAAATTGTAATCATAAGAGTTTATTAAGATATTATTAGCTTTTATATCGATATATCAATATATTTGCAAAATAATGATAATATTATAAAATAACATTATCTTCTGATGTTAAAATCTTTTTCATTGTTTTGCTCTGTCTTTTTTTGTATAATTTATCATGAGTTCTTTTCATCTCTAAAATTTCCTTCATTTCTTCTTTGTCCTCTTCCTAAAAAAATGTATATTTTATTCTATTACAATTATTTATCTATTAAAAATTATTATAATTCTCGTTATTTTTTACCGATTGATTCAATCGAAGTACCAATGCTCTTCGACCATCAGACATTGGTTGAGAATAATCCATTAATTTTTTAAGTCTTTCATCAGGGCTCACTCCTCTTTCAACTACTAAAACTATACGTGCCCACTGTAATATTTAATTAATTGCAATAAAATTATGATTACATAAAATGATCGTAGGAATGGAAAAATAAGAAAAAGGAAGAAAAACATACTTGTCTTTGCCATTCATTTCTTGTTTCTGCAATTTTCTGATATGTATTTCCCATCATAGCAATTAACATATTTACCAATAATATAGCAACGATCGCCATGTACACTACAAATAAAAACTGCAATAAAATGAATTTATATATGTACATCGAAAAGTATTTGAAAAAAATAATTTTGCGGCAAATATTATTTATCTAACGCACCTTGGCTTCTATCTCGTGTTGCGTTCTTTCAAAAGCACCATAATAATCTCCAAAGTTTGTCATGCTCATCAGAAACATTGCCATTATACTTTCTATTGGTGATGGCATTGGATTGCTCATCGAATCATCTACTCCTTCCGGTGTATTTGGATTATCGAAAGATAAAAATATAATATAATATGCTGAAAAAGGAAAACGACAATCTTTTGAAAAAAAATGAGAAAAAAAGAAAAAAAAGTTACATAATTATATTGGATTAGAAAGAAATACAAGACAATGTTTGGATATATGTTTCAAAATAATTAAGTTATATAATGAAATAAATAGCTACGTAAAAGAATACTATGTGATACGTATTTGTAAATATATATATATATATATATATAAAAATAAGATAATTGAATTGGCAAGATGCCTAATGTAAATAACATGTTATGTTTTAGAATGGAAGATATCTCAATGCAACAATATGTGTCAATGTCATTTGTTATGCAGTAAACTAGGCGAGCGATTAAGTCATAAGGCAAGCTTGTATCGTATCGTCTACTTGGTCGTTATACATTTTGATTATCTACAAGAAAAAGAGAAAATACGTCATCGACATGTTTGCTCGTGGGTATTAATTTAATCGATCAATTTACTCTTACTTGAATCGATCGTAAGTTTATTTTTATCCGTGATCTACGTCCAAAAGCAAGATATGATGCATCTGTTATCATAAAAGTTTCTGATTAGAGGAGAGGATTGATCGTAATAGAAATAAAAGAACATAATAATCTAATGCATCGATCAAATTAATCGCGAGATGAAGAGGAAGAAAATTTCAGAATTTTCAATTTCTTTTGGATTAAAATTTTTCTAAATATTTATAATTTTTCTAAAATATTTTACCTTGGGAAAATCCCATCACGAAGACCAAATAAATGGAGACGAAACGGAGCAGATCGCCCATTATCATTCTGTAAATCATGACGACGAATGGACCGACCGTTTTGAAACCTCTACAGAAAAATAAAAAATACGGTGCCGTAGTTAACATAACGACAACAGCTAGCATATCTTCAACTTGGTCTGCGCAAATCAATCTTAAAAATGGGAAGGTTAACAATATACAGCAGGAAAAGAGAAACATTACTCTGGACGGTGCAGTCATCTAAAAAATGATCTCCTTCATTAATATTTCATTACATCACCTACCAATTAGATTTACGTGTCCCTTACTAGATTTTCAATAAACATATTAAGACCTAGAAATCTGGCTTCTCGTAATGCTGCAAAAATATAAAGAGCGGCCGCAATTTCCATTAATACCTCAGCGGTCAATCTAATCTTTCCCGATAACGTATCTAGATGCATTAGTCTGCATTCTTCTGTAAGATTGTTCCACCTAACGTTTAAAACAAGCAATTTGAAAAATCCGATAAAAAGAAAAAAATTGTTTACTTCGTATCAATCAAAATTTGTGGAAGAAACTAAATCAATCAAAAGTGCAACATACCAGTTGTATTTGCTACTACTGCTGCTAAATATCCCATCGTTGAATAGAATCGTCGTATTTATCGAAAGGATAGTTTCATTGATTTTCAAATTATCGATCGGTCCAGTATCGTTTGTAGAGTAGAAATGTTCGGTTGCGGATGTTTTGTAAGAGTGGTTAAAAAATTCGATCTCGTTTCTGGATCGATTCGTCGTGAGTATATCGTTCAAAGCGGATGTCAGATTCTCGATGATATCGAGCTTCAGCTTATCGAAACGGGTTCTTGTCAAATTCCAAGGATATTTCACGTTCGAGACGAAAACGGCGGAAACAATTTTATCAAGAAGAAAGGGGAGATTAGAATTGTGGAAAGGATTCGAGGTTCGATTGATGGTAACGTTGGAGACGGGAGGATCCACTATTGGTGAAATTGTCGACAATTCGGTGGGCGTAAGTGGTGTCTGAGCAATGGGATTGGAAACGGATGATATCGTCGCTGGACCGGGTCGAAGGGTGAAACTGATCAACGATAGGACAAAGTAAAAACAAAATAGGAAAAATTGACGATAAAATCGAAATTTGACGAATGTGTTCCACTTGGCGTTCAACAGATCAACCAGAATTCCGTCCATCAGTTCCAAGTGCTCATCTTTTTCCTGTATATATAAGAAACGTAATTTTTTCGATGGATATAAATAGAAAGCGAAGTTAAGTTTTTTAACTCACGCCGAATACGACCAGATTTAGAGCGGAATTATGACTAATGCTTCCCGTGTCGACATCTATAGTGTCGACTTGCGAGAGGGGATAAGCTGCGCACGTTATGCTTCCGATCTGCCAATAGATCTCTCGCTCGATGTTTAAAATGTGAAAAAACATTTCGATCTTTGCCAATTTCGCCGACAATGTCAAGGGCGTTAAGTGTTGAGCATTCCTGATCGCTAACGATGCGCCAACTTCGTACGCCATATCGAATGTGGCCTTGTATGCGGAATAATCGTTAATTCGATCATTTACATTTATTTATTTTCCCCACGACGAATTTCTTACCAATTTTTCGTAAATGACCAACA